>NW_022589736.1:22557601-22910974 GCF_004348235.1 Phoca vitulina
ATATATATATATATATATATATATATATATATATATATATATATATACACCAAAAAACATAATAAAAAATAAATAAAAATAAATAAATTCCAAAAGATCAGTGATTTTATCAAATAAAAAAATCAAAGAAATTTAGTACTGTCAGACTAGATTTTTTAAATTTCATAATAATAGGGGGTATGGGAACCCTGGCTGGTTCAATACAAAGAGCATGTGACTCTTGATCTTGGGGTAGTGAGTTTAAGCATCATGCTGGGTGTAGAGATTACTTAAATAAATAAACAATTTTAAAAAATAAGGGGCATATCTTATGTATAAGGAAACAAAAGTGTAAAAGGATGGAAAAAATATGTACCTTGCAAACATAAAGCAGAAAAAAGCTAGTATAGCTATATTAACTTTAGACAAAAAAAATTCAAAAATTAAAAAAGTATTACTAGAGACAAACTGAAATACTTCATATGGTAAAAGAGTTGATTTATCAAAAAGATATAATTATTCAAAATTCAAAGGCAACAATAGCTTCAATATATATAAAGCAAAGTCTGACAGAGCTATAAAGAAAAACTGACAAATGAACAATCTCATTGGAAGATTTTAGCACATTTCTCACTATAATTGGCTAAACAAGCATAATCAAATTCAATGATCAAATGATTTTAAAACATAATTAACACATGTTAACTGACACAGAATACTTATCCACAACTACACAACTCTTTCTGAGTTTACTGAGTATTTGTAATGATTGACCATAGGGTAGTCCATAATGCAAGTCTCAACACAAAGGACTGAAATTGGAGTATCTTTTCTCATCATAAAACAAGTAAGCAGGAAATTAACAAAATGATAACTAGAACATTTTCATGTATTTGTAAATTAAGAAATATATTCCTAAAGAGTCCATGGTTCAACAACGCAATCACAATGAGAATTAGAACTATTTTTAATTGAATGATAAATAAAAATACGAAATATTAAAACTTGTGGCTTTGTAGCTAAAGCCATCTCTGAGGGACATTTATAGCTTTAAGGCATATGTTTTAAGATTGGAAATCAATATGGTAACTCTCCATCTTTAGAGATTAGATAAGAATAATAAATCAAAGAAAGTAAAATGAAAGAAATAATAAAAGAGTAATAATACGTGATACAGGAAACAGGCATACAATATAGAGACACAAAAAACACAGAAGATGGTTTTTGAAAAGACTAATAACTTAATAACCTTAAAAGAATAATGAAAGAGACACAAAGAATACACTAATACCTAGTATTAGCAAAGAAAAGGAGAAAATTATTACAAACCCTACAGATGTGTGCTAATATTGTCATGAAGCTATTAAGTAAAATAGAAGTTATTTACAATGTAATGAAATTAAAAATCCAGTTCCTTAGTCACACCAGCAAAATTCAAGTGCTCAAAAGCCACATATCATCCTGAACAGCATGGATACTAAACATAAATCACAAAGAGTTCAGCTGGATGGCACTGCTATAAACAATAAACAACTTTATGGTGACAAATTTCATAATTTAAACAAATTGACAAATTCTTGGGAAAAATATACCTTAAACTGACACAAGAAATATATAATGAATGATTAGAAGTTGGATCTCAAAAATCATTCCTGCAAGAATCCCCATTTGGATTTACAAGTGATTTCTTCTAAATATTTATGGAAGAAATAATTCCAATCATATGTAAACCTTCCAGGAAATAAAAATAAAGAACAAAGGATAGTCTTTTAAACAAATGGTGAAGTGATTGGATTAGACATTAAAAAAGAAAAAAGAACAAAGAACCCTTGCCTAAACCTCATACCTAATATAAAAAAGTGGATCATATATTTAATGTAAACTATAGCACTATAAAAATTTCAGAAGAAAACCCAAGAGAAACTCTTTGGAACCAATGGCATAGTAAAAAGTTTTCAAGTATGACACCAAAGCACAATACATGAAAGAACAAAAATAATAAACTAGACATTATCAAAATTAAAAACTTTTGCTCTGCCAAAGATAGTTAAGAAGATGAGAAGAAAAGTTATAGACTAGGAGAAAATATTTCCAACCAAATTTCTGATAAAGGACATATATTAAGAACATATAATGAACTTTCAAACTTTAATCACAAAAAAAGCAACCAAGTGAATTAGAAAATAGGCAAAAGACATAAAGATTTCACTCTAAGAGGATATACAGACAACAAATAAGCAGAAAGATGTTCAACATAAAAAATCATTAGGAAAAACATAATTAAAATCATGATGAGATACCACTACACATTTATTAGTATAGCTAAAAAAAAAAAAAAAATAGTGAAAACACCAAATGCTGGTGAAGATGAAAACAACTGCATCTTTCATATACTGTTGGTAAGAATATACAATGGTGCAGCCACTCTGGAAAACAGTTTGGTAGTTCCTCTAAATGTTAAACCTAGAACTACCAGATGACCCAGCAACTTCACTTCTTGGTACCCAAGAGAAATGTAGTTGAATATTTTAAATCCAAAAACCAGAGGGGATGAGTGTGATATATAGAAGCATGAGAGTTATCTTTGTGTTCTGTATCTTGAATAGTTCTATATCTTTATATATATAAATCTGTATATGTGATAAATGGCATACAAGTAAACACAAACCCCTGCACTAATGTCAATTTCCTGGTTTTGATATTAAACTGTAGGTAGAGAAGATAAAACCATTAGGGGAAAATGGATGAAAGGTAAATAAGAACTCTCTGTACTGTTTTTGCAACTTCCCATGAATCTGAAATTATTTCAAATAAAAAGTTCAAAAAAATAAGCATTTCATATTTCATAAGTCCATCATGATTAACATCAAACCTGGCAAAGATATAAGAAAAGACAGAGAAAGAGAGAGAAAAGATGGTGGAGGAGCAGGGGACCCTATTCCAACTGTTCCTCTGAATTGAGCTGGATATCTACCAGACCACTCTGAACACCCATGAAAGCAGCCTGAGATGTAAGAAGATATATCTGGATCTCTACAAACTGAATATCACAGGCGGTTGGTTTCGAGGTATGAAGCGGGGAGCCGTGATTGCACAGGTAGATACTGGAAGATAAACGGAAGGGAGAGGGAGCTGATGGGAATCTTACACTGCCAGATTGCGAAAGCCTCCCCTGCTGGGGAAGGGGCACACTCTCGCAGACAAAAAGCGGTGGGGAAAGGACTTTAGGGCAGCCCCCCAGACTGAAACCTGGAGTGGCAGGGCCGTGCATGCGAACTAGGGGCGGCTGGCGGTTTTAGAAGCACAAAGGGCAGAGATGTGCCCTGACCTGGAGGCGAGGACTGGGAGTGCTGCTGAGGGGCGCACAACCCAGGACGCTTCAGTTTTTAGCAGCACACATAGAAATGGAGATAGTGTGGCCTGGAGAGCTCACTGAAGAACAGACTGCAATCTCTCTGTTCTGAGGCAGAGGGTTGGAAACGGTCTCTTTAGCTCTGACTCTTGGAAGAGACACAGTGAGCCGCCAGAGAACAAAAGCCCCAGAAAACCGGTTTTCACTGAGCCCATCCCCCCGATAGGGGGCAGGGCAACTCTGCCCAAACGGGGTTGCCTGAGTAACAGTGCGGTAGGCCCCTCCCCCAGAAGACAGGCTGGGAGAACAAGAGGCCGACAACCCTAAGGTCCCTATAAAACAGATGCATCTTGCTTGGGTTGTGGTCAATAATTTGGACTCTGAATACTCCCTCAACCACCCCTCAACAGAATGACTAGGAGGAGGAACCCGCAAAATAGGAAAGACTCAGAGACTGTGACTTCTGCCACAGATTTACAAATGGATACAGATATAACCAAGATGTCGGAGATGGAATTCAGGTAGCAGTTATGAAGACAATAGCTAGAATGGAGAAATTGATTAATGGCAACATAGAGTCTCTAAGGGCAGAAATGAAAGCTGAACTCACGCAGAACTTAAAAATGCTATCAATGAGATCCAATCTAATCTAGATACTCTAACAGCTAGAGTAAACGAGGCAGAAGAACAAATTAGTGATCTAGAAGACCAATTGATAGAAAAGAAGGAAAAAGAGGAGGCCTGGGAGAAACAGTTTAAAATCCATGATACCAGAATTAGAGAAATAAGTGACACCATGAAATGTTCCAGTGTCAGAATTATTGGGATCCCTGAGGGGGTGGAGAGAGAGAGAGAGGACTAGAAGATATATTTGAGCAAACCATAGCTGAGAACTTCCCTAATCTGGGGAATGAAACAAACATTCGTGTCCTAGAGACAGAGAGGACCCCTCCCAAGATCAAGGAAAGCAGACCAACGCCCCGGCATGTAATAATAAAACTCACAAATCTTAGAACCAAGGAAACCATCTTAAGGGCAGTTAGGGGGAAGAGATTCCTTATGTACAGAGGGAAGAACATCAGAATAACGTCAGACCTATCCACAGAGACCTGGCAAGCTAGAAAGGGCTGGCAAGACATATTCAGGGTACTAAATGAGAAGAACATGCAGCCAAGAATACTTTATCTGGCAAGGCTGTCATTTAGAATGGAGAGATGCAGAGCTTCCAAGACTGGCAGAAACTGAAAGAGTATGTGACCACTAAACTGGCCCTGCAAGAAATATTAAGGGGGGGGGTTCTATAAAAGGAGAAAGACCCCAAGAGTGATACAGAACAGAAATTTACAGAAACAATCTATAGAAACAAGGACTTCACAGGCAACATGATGACAATAAATTCCTATCTTTCAATAATCACTCTCAAAGTGAACGGCCTAAATGCTCCCATAAAACGGCACAGGGTTGCAGATTGGATAAAAAGACAGGACCCATCCACCATATGCTATCTACAAGAGACTCATTTTGAACCTAAGATAAATCCAGACTGAAAGTGAAGGGATGGAGATCCATCTTCCATGCCAACGGACCTCAAAAGAAAGCTGGGGTAGCAATTCTTATATCAGAAAAATTAGATTTTAAGCTAAAGACTGTAGTTAGAGACACAGAAGGACACTCTATCATTCTTAAAGGGTCTATCCAACAAGAAGATTTAACAATTGTAAATATCTACGCCCCCCAAATGGGAGCAGCCAACTACATAAGCAAACTGTTAACCAAAATAAAGAGTCATATTGACAATAATACGTTAATTGTAGACCTCAATACTCCACTCTCAGCAATAGACAGATCATCTAAGCAGAAAATCAACAAAGAAACAAGAGCTTTGAAAGACACACTGGACCAGATGGACCTCATAGATATATACAGAACATCCCACCCTAAAACAACAGAATACTAATTCTTCTCAAGTGCACATGGAACTTTCTCCAGAATAGACCACATACTGGGTCACAAATCAGGTCTCAACTGATACCAAAAGACTGAGATTATTCCCTGCATATTCTCAGACCATAATGCTTTAAAACTAGAACTCAATCATAAGAAAAAATTTGGCAGAAATTCAAACACTTGGAAGCTAAAGACCATTCTGCTCAAGAAGTTTGGGTCAACCAGGAAATCGAAGAAGAACTTAAACAATTCATGGAAACCAATGAGAACAAAAACACATTGGTCCAAAATCTATGGGATACTGCAAAGGTGGTCCTAAGGGGGAAATACATAGCCATCCAAGCCTCACTCAAAAAAACAGAAAAATTCCGAATTCACCAACTAACATTACACCTTAAAGAACTGGAGAAAAAGCAATAAACAATGCCTAAGCCACACATTAGAAGAGAATTAATTAAGATTAGAGCAGAGATCAATGAATTACAAACCAGAAACACAGTAGATCAGATTAACAAAACTAGAAGCTGATTCTTTGAAAGAATTAATAAGATTGATAAACCACTGGCCAGACTTATCCAAAAGAAAAGAGAAAGGACCCAAATTAATAAAATTATGAATGAAAGGGGAGAGATCACGACTAACACCAAGGAAATAGAAACAATTATTAGAAACTATTATTAACAACTATATGCCAATAAATTAAGCAACCTGGAAGAAATGGATGCCTTCCTTGAAACCTATAAACTACCAAGACTGAAACAGGAAGAAACTGACAACCTGAATAGGCCAATAACCAGTAATGAGATTGAAGCAGTGATCAAAAACCACCAAAAAAACAAGAGTCCAG
This sequence comes from Phoca vitulina, assembly GCF_004348235.1. Classification (NCBI taxonomy): domain Eukaryota; kingdom Metazoa; phylum Chordata; class Mammalia; order Carnivora; family Phocidae; genus Phoca; species Phoca vitulina. Next base: position 22,563,727 of record NW_022589736.1, read on the forward strand.
GACCCAGATGCATTCCCTGGGGAATTCTACCAAACATTCAAAGAAGAAATAATACCTATTCTCCGGAAGCTGTTTCAAAAAATAGAAACAGAAGGAAAGCTTCCAGACTCATTCTATGAGGCCAGCATTACCTTAATCCCCAAACCAGTCAAAGATCCCATCAAAAAGGAGAATTTCAGACTGATATCCCTGATGAATATGGATTCCAAAATTCTCAACAAAATCCTAGCTAACAGGATCCAACAATACATTAAAAGGATCATCCACCATGACCAAGTGGGATTTATTCCCAGGATGCAAGGGTGGCCCAACATTTGCCAATCAATCAATGTGATAGAACACATTAATAAGAGGAGAGAGAAGAACAATATGGTTCTCTCAATTGATGCAGAAAAAGCGTCTGACAAAATACAGCATCCTTTCCTGATTAAAACTCTTCAGAGTACAGGGATAGAGGCAACATTCCTCAAGTTCAAAAAATCCATCTATGAAAAACCCACAGCAAATATCATCCTCAATGGGGAAAAGATGAGAGCCTTTCCCTTAAGATCAGGAACACATCAAGGATGCCCACTCTCGCCATTATTGTTCAACATAGTACTAGAAGTCCTGGCAACAGCAATCAGACAACAAAAAGAAATAAAAGGTATTCAAACTGGCAAAGAAGAAGTCAAAGTTTCTCCTTTCACAGATGACATGATACTTTATGTGGAAAATCCAAAAGACTCCACCCCTAAATTACTAGAACTCATACAGCAATTCAGTAATCTGGCAGGATACAAAATCAATGCACACAAATCAGAAGCTTTCTTATACACTAACAATGCAACTGTAGAAAGAGAAATTAGAGAATTGATTCCATTTACAATAGCACCAAAAACCATAAGATACCTTGGAATAAACCTAACCAAAGAGGTAAAGGATCTATACTCTAGGAACTACAGAACACTCATGAAAGAAACTGAAGAAGACACAAAAAGATGGAAAAACATTCCATGCTCATGGATCGGAAGAATAAACATTGTTAAAATGTCTATGCTGCCCAAAGCAATCTATACTTTCAACTCCATCCCGATCAAAATTCCAATGACATTTTTCAAAGTGCTGGAACAAACAATCTTAAAATTTGTATGGGATCAGAAAAGACCCTGAATCAACAAGGAACTGTTGAAAAAGAAAAACAAGGCTGGGGGCATCACGTTGCTTGATTTCAAGCTGTATTACAAAGCAGTGATCACCAAGACAGTATGGTACTGGTACAAAAACAGACATATAGACCAATGGAACAGAATAGAGAGCCCAGATATGGACCCTCAACTCTATGGTCAAATAATCTTCGACAGGGCGCCTGGGTGGCTCAGTCGTTAAGCGTCTGCCTTCGGCTCAGGTCATGATCCCAGGGTCCTGGGATCGAGTCCCACATCGGGCTCCCTGCTCGGCGGGAAGCCTGCTTCTCCTTCTCCCACTCCCCCTGCTTGTGTTCCTGCTCTCACTGTGTCTCTCTCTGTCAAATAAATAAATAAAATCTTTAAAAAAAAAAAAAAAAATCTTCGACAAAGCAAGAAAAAATATGCAATGGAAAAAAGACAGTCTCTTCAATAAATGTGCTGGGAAAATTGGACAGCTATATACAGAAGAATGAAACTCAACCATTCTCTAACACCATTCACAAAGATGAACTCAAAATGGATGAAAGACCTCAATGTGAGACAGGAATCCATCAAAATCCTAGAGGAGAACATAGGCACTAACCTCTTTGACATTGCCCACAGCAACTTCTTTCAAGATACATCTCCAAAGGCAAGTGAAACAAAAGGAAAAATGAACTTCTGGGACTTCATCAAGATAAAAAGCTTCTGCACAACAAAGGAAACACTCAACAAAACAAAGAGGCAACCCACAGAATGGGACAAGGTATTTGCAAATGACACTACAGATAAAGGGCTGGTATCCAAGATCTATAAAGAACTTCTCAAACTCAACACCCAAAAAACAAATAATCAAGTCAAAAAATGGGCAGAAGACATGAACAGACACTTCTCAAAAGGAGACATACAAATGGCTAACAGACACATGAAAAAATGTTCATCATTAGCCATTAGGGAAATTCAAATCAAAACCACACTGAGATACCACCTTACACCAGTTAGAATGGCAAAAATGGACAAGGCAAGAAACAACAAATGTTGGAGAGGTTGTGGAGAAAGGGGAACCCTCTTACACTGTTGGTGGGAATGCAAGTTGGTATAGCCACTTTGGAAAACAGTGTGGAGGTGCCTCAAAAAATTAAAAATAGAGCTACCCTATGACCCAGCAATTGCACTACAGGGTATTTACCCAAAGACACAGATGTAGTGAAAAGAAGGGCCATATGTACCCCAATGTTCATACCAGCAATGTCCACAATAGCCAAACTGTGGAAAGAGCCTAGATGCCCTTCAACAGATGAATGGATAAAGAAGATGTGGTCCATATATACAAAGGAATATTACTCAGCCATCAGAAAAGATGAATATCCAACTTTTACATCAACATGGATGGGACTGGAGGAGATTATGGTAAGTGAAATACGTCAAGCAGAGAAAGTCAATTACATGGTTTCACTTATTTGTGGAACATAAGGAATAGCATGGAGGACTTAGGAGAAGGAAGGGAAAAATGAACGGGGGGAAACTGGAGGGGGATATGAACCATGAGAGACTATGGACTCCGAGAAACAAACTGAGGGTTTTAGAGGGGAGGGGGGGTGGGGGGATGGGTTAGCCCAGTGATGGGTATTAAGGAGGGCATGTATTGCATGGAGCACTGGGTGTTATATGCAAACAATGAATCATGAAACACTATATCAAAAACTAATGATGTACTGTATGATGACTAACATAATAAAATAAAATTTAAAAAATAACATCTAAAATAAAAAAAATATATAAGAAAAGAAAATCACTCTCATAAGGCCAATATCTCTCTTTTAAACATAAAAACAAAAATCCTAAACAAAGTACTGTTAATCAAAACAATAAAACGGGTTTAATGCGAGACTATGGACTCTGAGAAACAAACTGAGTGTTCTAGAGGGGGAGTGGAGGGGGGATGGGTTAGCCTGGTGATGGGTATTAAAGAGGGCACATACTGCATGGAGCACTGGGTGTTATATGCAAACAGTGAATCGTGGAACACTACCTCAAAAACTAATGATGTAATGTATGGTGATTAACATAACACAATAATAAAAAAAATAAAATGGGTTTATTTCAGGTAAGCAAGGTGGTTTAATATTAGAAAATCAATCAATATAAATCATTTCTTTAACAAAGTAAAGGTGAAAAAAATCACATGACCACCTTAACACAGAAAAAGGTATTTGATAACATTTGATAATATTAATTTTTAATGAATAAAAATTCATAGCAAAACTTGGAAGAGAACTTACTTAATTTGATTTTTTAAAAATCTACAATGATGTCAATGAAAAGGCAGAGTAAGGAACTATAAATTCCATCTCTCCATAAAAGCAAGAAAAAAAATGGCCAAAAACTATAAGAATCAGCTTTTCCTGAACTCTGGAAATTAGCCAAAAGCTTACAGGACAATTTCAAGAAAACCAGCTTGAAAAAAAAAAAAAGATTTATTTATTTGAGAGACAGAGAGAGAGAGAATCTCAAGTAGACTCCCCAGTGAGCACAGAGCCCGATGTGGCACATGATCTCAGGACCCTGAGATCATGACCTGAACAGAAATCAAGAGTCAGAGGTTTAACCAACCAGCATCCAGGTGCCCCCAAGTCAGCAAATTCTTGATAAGAACAGTAAACTTTCTGATACAGAATTTAATGTAATGGAGATAAAGATACTCACTGGACTTGATAAAAGAGTGGATGTACTCAGTGAGAACTTCAACAAAGAGACAGAAAATATTAAAAAGAACCAGTCAGAGCTGAAAAATTCAATAACTGAAATAAAAAACTCACTAGAACGAATCAACAACAAATTAGAGGATGCAGGGGTGCCTGGGTGGTTCAGCTGGTTAAGCATCTGACTCTTGATTCTGGCTCAGGTCATGATTTCAGGGTTGTGAGATCAAGCCCCATATCAGGCTCCACCCTGGTTGTGGAGTCCGCTTGAGATTCTCTCTCCTTCTCCCTCTGCCCCTCCCCCACCTCCCTCTCAAAAATAAAAAAAAAGATAAGAGGATATAGAACAGATCACTGATTTGGAAGTCAAGGTAACAGAAACCACAAAGCTGAGCAGGAAAAAGAAAAAAAGAGTAATAAAAATAGGTTAAGGGAACTCTACAATATCATCAAGCAGAATGACATTCATAGTATAGGGATCCCAGAAGGAGAGGAGAAAGAAAGGAGGGCAAAAAACTTATTACAGAAATAACAGCTGAAAAATTCCCTAATCTGGGAAGGAAACAGATGTCTAGGTCTGGAAAGCTCAAAGCCCATAGCAAAATGAACCCAAGGAGGCCCACACCAAGACGTATAATGAAAATAGCAAAAAGTAATGTTAAAGAGGGATTTTAAAAAAAATTTTTATTTATTTTTTATTTATTTAAATTCAGTTCAACATATAGTACACCATTAATTTTTGATGTAGTGTTCAATGATTCATTAGTTGTGTTTAAAAAAAAAAAAGATTTTAAACCTCCTCTGCATTTTTAGAGTAAGAACAAAGTTTCCTTGTTTTTTTTTTTTTTTTTTAAAGATTTTATTTATTTATTTGACAGAGAGAGAGATAGCGAGAGCAGGAACACAAGCAGGGGGAGTGGGAGAGGGAGAAGCAGGCTTCCTGCAGAGCAGGGAGCTCAATGTGGGACTCGATCCCAGGACTCTGGGATCATGACCTGAACCAAAGGCAGACGCTTAACGACTGAGCCACCCAGGCGCCCAAAGTTTCCTTGGTTTTTGCAACAAAATAATTTTCATGGTATTTATTATCTACTTCGTTCTTTTTAGTAATAGAATCCATAGTTTAAGTTGCACAATTAGCTATTGGGCCAAACATTACATTGTTTGTTTATTTTATTTTATTTTATTATGTTATATTAATCACCATACATTACATCATTAGTTTTTGATGTAGTGTTCCATGATTCATTGTTTGTGTAAAAGAGGGAATTTTAAAATCAATAAGAGAAAACAGTTATAAAAAAAAAAACACCAAAAAACAAAACCCTATAAGGCTATCAACTAATTTCTCAGCAGAAATTTTGCAGGACAGATGGAAGTGGTATGATATATTCAAAGAGCTGAAAATAAAAAAAACTACAACCAAGAATATTCTCCCTTTCCAGGTTATCATTCACAATAGAAGGAGAGAGAGTTTCCCAGACAAACAAAAGTTAAAGTTCATCACCACTAAACCAATCTTGAAAGAAATATTAAAGCTAATTCTTTAAATGGAAAGAAAAGGCCATAATTAGAAGGAAATTATGAAAGGAAACAATTTCATAGGTAAAAGCAAAACACAGAGTAAAGATAATAGATCAGTGATTTATAAAGCCAGTGTGGAGGTTAAAATGCAAAAGCAGTAAATCAACTATATGTACAAAAACTCATCAAGGGATACACAAAATAAAAAGATGTAAAATATGACATCATATACATAAAATGTGGAATGGGGTATAAAAATTTAGTGATTTTAGAACATGTCCAAACTTAAGCCACCATCAATTTAATATACAGTGCAATACATATAAGATACTATATATGAACCCAATGGTAAATAGAAATCAAAAACTCATAATAGATACACAAAAAATAAAGGAAAAGAATCCAAGTATAATGCTAAAGAAAGCCATCAAATCACAAGGAAAAGAGCAAGAGAAGAAGAAAGGAACGTAGAAGGAGTACAGAAACAATCAGAAAACAATTAACAAAATGGCAATACATACTTATCAATAATTACTTTAAATGTAAATGGATTAAATATTCCAATAAGAAGAACTAGGGTGACTGTATGAATAAAAAAAAAAAGAATCAACTATATGCTGCCTACAAAAGACTCACTCCAGACTTAAAGACACACACAAATTGAAAGTGAAGGGATGAAAAAACATATACCACGCAAATGGAAGTGAAAAAAAGCTGGGCAGCAATGTTTATATCAAACAAAATAGACTTTAAAACAAAGACCGCAGTAAGAGACAAAGAAGGGCATTACATAATGATAAAATAATCAATCCAATGAGAGGATATAACAATTGTAAATATATACACACCCTACATAGGAACACCTAAATACCTAAAACAAATATTAACAAATGTAAAAGGAGAAATTGATAGTAATACAATAATAGTAGTAATACAATAATAGTTAACACTCTATTTACATCAATGGATAGATCATTCAGACAGAAAATCAACAAGGAAACAGTGGCTTTGAACACATTAAAACGGACTTAACATATATACAGAACATTCCATCCCAAAACAGAATACCCATACTTTTCAGGTACACATGAAACATTCTCCCAGATAGATCATATATTTAACCACAAATCAATAAATTTAAGAAGACTGAAATAATATCAATTATCTATTCTTTTTTTTAAAGATTTATTTATTTATTTGAGAAAGACAGTGCACATGAGCAGGGCGAGGGGTAGAGGGAGAGAGAGAATCTTAAGCAGACTCCATGCTGAGTGTGGAACCCAATACAGAGCTCAATCTCACATCCCTGAGATCATGACCTGAGCCAAAATCAAGAGCTGGATGCTCAACCGACTGAGCCACCCAGATGCCCCACAATTACCTTTTCTGACCACAACAGTATAAAACTAGAAATCAATTACAGGAAAAAAAACTGGAAAAAAACACAAATGTGTGGAGGTGAAACAACATGCTACTCAACAATCAAGGGGTCAATGAAGAAATCAAAGACGAAATTAAAAAATACATGGAGACAAATGAAAACAAAAACACAATGGTTCAAAATCTTTGAGACACTATTAAAACAGTTATAAAGGAGCAGTTTATAGCAATACCTGCCTACTTCAGGAAACAAGAAAAATCCCTTCACTGACATGTAGAATTTAAGAAAAACAAAAGAGAAAAGGAAGAAAAAAGAGAGAGACAAACGAAGAGTCAGACTCTATAGAGAACAAACTGATGGTTACCAGAGGGCAGGTGGGGGGAGGAATGGGTGAAAGAGGTGATGGGGATTAAAGAGTATACTTATCATGATGAGCACTGAGTAATGTATAGAATTGTTGAATCACTATATTGTATACCTGAGACTAATATAACACTGTATGTTAACTATACTGGAATTAAAGTAAAAAACTTAATAAAGAAACAAGAAAAATCTCAAATAAACAGTTTAACCCTACACCTAAAGGACGTAGAAAAGAAGAACAACCAAAACTCAAAGCTAGAACAAGGAAAGAAATAATAAAGATTGGAGCAGATAAATGAAACAGAGACAACAACAACAACAACAACAACAACAACAACAACAACAACACAACAATACAAAAGCTTAATGAAACCAAAGCTGGTTCTTTGAAAAGATAAACAAAATTGATAAAATTTTAGCCAGGCTCATCAGAAAAAAAGACAGGACTCAAATAAGTAGAATCAGAAATAAAGGAAAATAAATAACTGACACCACAGAAATACAAATTATAAAGAATATTATGCAAAATCATGCCAACAAATTGGTCAACATAGAAGAAATGGATAAATTCCTAGAAACATAGAATCTTTCAAATCTGAATCATGAATAGAAAATTTGAACAGATGGATTACCAGCAATGAAACTGAATCAGTTTCATTTTAAAAACTCCCAACAAACAAAAGTACAGGACCAGATGGTTTCACAGGTGAATTCTAACAAACATTTAAAGTTCATACCTATTCTTCTCAAACTTTCCAAAAAATAGAAGAGGAAGGAAAACTTCCAAATTCATTCTATGAGGGCAGCATTACTGTGATATCAAAACCAGACAAAGACGCTACAAAGAAAGAAAACTACGGGCCAATATCTCTGATGAACATAGATGCAAAAATCCTCAATAAAATAGTATTAAACCAAATTTAGCAATACATTAAAAAAAATCATTTACCACAATCAAGTGGGACTAAACCATAGTTAACATCATACTCAACGGTGAAAAACCGAAAGTGTTTCCTTTAAAGTCAGGGACATGATGAAGGTGTCTACTCTCACCTCTTTATTCAACATAGTCCTGTAAAAGACTTGTACTCTGAAAAATATAAGACATTCATAAAAGAAACTGAAAATGACACAAGTGGAAAGATACACCATGCTCGTGGATTGGAAGAATTAATATTGTTAAAATGTCCATACTACCCAAAGCAATCTACAGATTCAATGCAATCCCTATCAAAATACCAACAGCATATTTCACAGAACTAGCATAAATAATCGTAAAATTTGTATGGAACCACAAAAACCTTGAATAGCCAAAGCAATCTTGAGAAAGAAGAACAAAGCTGGAGGTATCACATTTCCAGATTTCAAACTATACTACAAAGCTACAGTATTCAAAACAGTATGGTACTGGCACAAAAACAGATACATAGATCAACAGAATAGAGAACCCAGAAATAAACCCATACTTATATAGTCAATTAATTTAGGACAAAAGATGCAAGAATATACAATGAGGAAAAGACAGTCTCTTCAATAAATGATGCTGGGAAAACTGGACAGCTACCAATAAAAGAATGAAAGTGGACTACTTTCTTACCCCCACACAAAAATTAACTCAAAACGAATTAAAGATCTAAATGTGAGACCTGAAAACCAGAAAACTCCTAAAAGAAAACATAGGCAGTGGGGCGCCTGGGTGGCTCAGTCGTTAAGTGTCTGCCTTCGGCTCAGGTCATGATCCCAGGGTCCTGGGATCGAGCCCCACATCGGGCTCCCTGCTGAGCAGGAAGCCTGCTTCTCCCTCTCCCACTCCCCATGTTTATGTTCCCCCTCTCACTGTCTCTGTCAAACAAATAAAATCTTAAAAAAAAAAAAAGAAAACATAGGCAGTACTCTTGGATATCGGTCTTAGCAACATATTTATGGATATGTCTTCTCAGGCAAGGGAAACACAAAGAAAAATAAACGATTGGGACTACACTAAAATAAAAAGCTTTGCACTGCAAAGGAAGCCATCAACAAAACAAAAGGTAACCCACAGAATGGGAGAAGATATTTGCAAAATGATATATCCCATAGGGGGTTAATATCAAAATACACAAAAAACTTATACAACTCAACACCAAAAAATCCAAACATTACAATGAAAAAACAGGATCTGAGTAGACATTTTTCCAAAAAAGACATATAGATGGCCAACAGACACATGAAAAGATGCTCAATATCACTCCTCATCAGGGAAATGCAAATCAAAACCACAATGAGATATCATCTTTTACCTGTTAGAATGGCTAGTACCAAAAAGATAAGAAATAACAAGTGATGGTGAGGATGTGGAGAAAAGGGAACACTTGTGTACTGTTGGTGAGAATGCAAATTGGTGCAGTTGATACGGAAAACAGTATGGAGGTTCCTCGAAACATTAAAGATATAAATACCATGTGATCCAGTAATTCTAGTACTGGGCATTTACCCAAAGAAAATGAAAATACTAATTCAAAAAGATATATGCACTCTGAGTTTACTGTACCATTATTTACAATGGTCAAGATATGGCTAAGTGTCCATTGATAGACGAATCGATAAAGAAGATGGGATACACACACAAAACACACACACACACACACACGTGCACACAATGAGATATTATTTAGCCATAAAAAAAGAATCAGATCTTGCCATTTGTGACAACAGGAATGGCCTTAAAGGGAATTATCCTTAGTGAAATAAGTCAAACAGAGAAAAACAATACCATATGATGTCACTTATATGTGTAATCTAAAAACCAAAACAAACAAACAGACTCTTAAATACAAAGAACAAATGGTGGTTGCCAGAGGGAAGGGGAGTTGGGGGATGGACAAAATAGATGAAGATTAAGAAGTACAAACTTCCAGTTATAAAATAAATAAGTTACAGAGATAAAAGTACAGCATAGGGAATATAGTCAATAATACTGTAACCGTGTTGTATGGTGACAGATGATGACTTATTGTACAGAGTATAGAGTAATGTACACAAATGTTGAATCAATGTGTTGTACACTTGAAACTAATATAATATTGTATGTCAATTATACTTCAATTAAAAAAAAGCACAGCAAACTTTGTGGCACTTTAATGGACCCCAGTCCTATCCCCTGTTCCACAGCTCATCACCGCTTGTGAAAATAATAACTGATTTCTAATCATGGCAGGTGCAGAATGAGCTAATTTGCAAAGAATTATAATTATTTGTTCTAACCTGTCTGGTGGCTCCCTGGAATACAGGTTCAAAAAGCTTGTCTTTATTTTCCCTAACTCAAAACTGGCCTAATTTTAAAGCTGCTTCCCTGGAGGCATTTTTTTTTTTTTAAGATTTTATTTATTTGACACAGAGAGAGAGACAATGAGAGAGGGAACACAAGCAGGGGGAGTGGGAGAGGGAGAAGCAGGCTTCCCGCGGAGCAGGGAGCCCGATGCGGGGCTCGAGCCCAGGACCCTGGGATCAGGACCCTCAGATCAGGACCAGAGCCAAAGGCAGATGCTTAACGACTGAGCCACCCAGGCGCCCCCCTTGGAGGCATTTGTTGAAAACTTTTACAGGCTAATCTTAGCCACCGCTGACTGAGGTGACAGAAAACAGTTGGGAAAACAACAGATTAACCAAAAAGCTTGGGAGGAAAGGCTGAGGAATGGGATGCTCTGACATTCCTGGGAATCTAGAAGTCTATGTGCATGCTCAGAGCTGTGAGCATGCTCAGAAAAGACCTGAAAATGACAAAAGTTCTCACTACCTGATGACCTTGAGTGTCTTTGGAAACACAAAGTAAAGGCTAAGGCAGAGTTGTAAACCGCCTGGCTGAGTATGGAAGGCAATCTCCAATACATACACAGAAACCATGGCAAAGACTGGAAGAAGTTTGGGCTCTAGGCATTTAAGGAAACTCTGTCCAATTATTAGCTGATCACTAAGCTAATGAAACAGATTTCAGTGGCCACACATGACAAAAAATACAGACTTCATAAAATTAGTTCAAAAAAGCACTAAACAAACAACTATAATTGGACCAAATAACAACAAATCCTAGAAAGGAGACAGAATCTGGTTTCTAGAGTTGCCAAGTTATAATATTCATAATATCTGGTCTTCAATAACAACAACAAAAATTACAAGGCCTGCAAAGAAAAAAGACAATATGTTCCATACAAAGGAATAAAGATATAGAAACTGTGTCATCATCACTGTTAAATGCTACAGCATGGATGAACCTTGAAAACATTATGCGAAGCCAAACACAAAAGAGCACATATTGCATGATTCTAATTATATGGGATGTCTATAATAGGCAAATTCATAGGGACAGAAAGTAGATCAGTGGTTGTCCTGGAAGAGGAAGGCTGAGAATTGGAATTAACTGCTAACAGGTAGAGGGTTATTTTACTTTTTTTGGTGTGATGAAAATGTTCTCAAATTAGATAGTGGTAATGGTTGCACAACACAGTGAAGAGACTAAAAACCACCAAAGTGTATGTACTTTTAAATGGTGAATTTTATGTTATGTGAAATATATCTCAATAAAAAATTCTATAAAAAGCTGGCAACATACATTGTATTTAATAATGAAATGATGAAATTTTAATAAATAATTTCAATGATGAAATAAATTTCAGTGATGGAAGTTTTTGAGATTGGAAATGAAACAAGGATACTTGCTATCATCACTTCTACATGTATTAGAGATCCTAATTAGCACAAATAAAAGTATAATATACAGATAAATAGAATTGAAAAATTTAGCAAGGTTGCTGGATATAAGGTAATTACAGAAAAATCAATTATATTTCTAAACACCAAATAGAATTAGAAAGTGAAATTTAAGAAACAACATCATTTATGGTGTCACCTAAAAACACTAAATACCCAGGAATAAGTCCAAGGAACAAATATGCAATATGTACATACAAAAAGTTGTAACACATTATTAAAAAATTTTTAAATATGTAAATGAATGGACTTATTCATGGTTTTTAGAATCAAGCTGTCTGGATATCAATTCTTCAAAAATTGATCTACATATATTCAATATACTCCAAATTAAGTATTTCAGCTGAACAATTCGTGGAAAATGACAAGCTACTTTAAAAATTTATATGAAAACATAAAGTGGTAATGTTATAGAAGGAAAAATAAGTTGGAAAATTATTGCACCAGGTACTTATTATAAAGCTACAATAATTAATACTGTATGGTATTGGTGCAAGATGTACAAGTAGATTAACAGAACAAAGTAGAAAGCCTGAAAACAGACCCACACAGTTATGAACACTTCTTTTAAATAAGGATGGTATTTGTAGAGCCATAGGAAGCAGTATTTTCATTAAGTGAGCCAGCTGGTTTGGCAAACTTTTGAAAAAAAATTTACATTTAAACATTACTTCACCCAAACACAAAAATAAATTCCAGATTATTGATCTAAATGTGAAAAACAGAACATTAAAGCACAAAGAAGGATTTAGTAATATTTTTATGACTTTGAGGTAGGAAGAGATTTCTTCCAAACACCAAGTATGGAAAGGAAGGAAAAGCATGATGATTAAAATTAGTAACTTTGGTCAATCAAAAGAGACCATTAAGAGAGTGAAAGGGCAAGCCAGAGTGGGATAAAATATGTGCAGAAGATCTATTTATGAAATATATAAAGAACTCTTTACAAATCATTATTAGAAAACACAGGCAAACCAATTAAAAAAATACTTGAAAAGACTTCACATAGGAAATTATCAGGGTCCAATAAACATAAGAAAAGGTGTTCATTCAATCTTATTGATCAAAAAATATGCAAATTAAACCATAATTAGATTTCACTACATACCTACCAGAATGGTTAAAATACAAAAGACTTGACCAAGTGTTGGCAAGAATGTAGAGTAACTGGAATTTTCACATCCTGCTGCTGAAGTATAAGTTGATAAAAACATTTTAAAAAACTGTTTAGAAGGAAAGTTGAGCTTTACCGCAACTTAACTTCAAAATAGAAATTTACACATATGCATACTAAAGTACAATAACATTCATAGGACAATTATTTATTGTAGCCAAAAACTGGAAAAAATACAATTTTCAACAAAAAAAATTCTGCTATATTTCTAAATCAACTATTACACATTAATGAAAATGAACAACCTACTGCTACACACAACAATGGACAAATCTTACAAATATAAGACTAAATGGAGGAAAGCAGATGCAAAAGAGTACATATGGAATGTGTTATGGACTGAATGTTTGTGTTCCCCCCAAATCCTATGTTGAAATCCTAACCCCCAATGTGATGGTATTAGGAGGCGGGGCCTTTGGGAGATGATCAGGTCATGAGGGTGGAGCCCTCATGAATGGAATTAGTGCCCTTGTCAAAGAGACCCCAGAGCGCTCTCTCACCTCTTCTGCCATGTGAGGACACAGCGAGAACACTGCGGTCTATGACTTAGGAAGAGGGCCCCCACCAGACACCGAACCTGCCGGCGTCTTGATCTTGGACTTCCCAATCTTCAGAACTGTGAGAAATAAATGTGTGTTGTGTAAGCCACCCAGTCTATTATATTTTTGTTATAGCAGCCTGAATGGACTAAAACAGGGTGATTCCATTTAGAAACTTCAAACAGCAGGTAAAACTAACCCATGATGTTAAAAGTCAGGATCATTTTATCTTTGTGGAAGAAAAGGAAGGTAGAGACCAGGAGGAAGAACAAGGGAGGCTTCTGGACAAATGGCAATGTTCTATATCTTCTTGATTTTGGCAACAGTTAACTTGGTTCACCTTGTGACAATTCACTGAACTGTATATTTATATTTTATGTACTTTTCTGTATTTTATTCAATTAAAATAAATTTTTTAAAGTTTACTTACCTGTTTTTTCTGTGTTTTATTTCTGTTTTCCAGCCAATCATCCATTTGTTCCTCAATTTCTTCTATAGAAGTTCCATGATCATAAGATTGAATATATGCACTTTCTAAAGGCATATATACAGGAAATTCAGGTTTTGGTTTTTTTACTTTAACTTTCTTCTGTTCTAAAAATGTTTAAGAGAATAAATTATTGAGGTTTGTTAAGAAAGAAAATAATTTTTAACATTTTATTCAGACACCGAATCTTGAAAGAACATATATTGTTCTTTCATCAAAATAGAATTATATACAATGGAATATAATTCAGCCATAAAAAGGAATGAAATCTTGCCATTTGCAACAATATGGATGGAACTCAAGGGCATTATGCTACATGAAATAAGTCAGAGAGAGAAAGAGAGACAAATACCGTATGATCTCTCTTATGTGGGGAATCTTAACAAAACCAAACAAAACACCCCCAAAAAACCCAGCTCACAGATATAGAGAACAGATTGGTGGTTTTCAGAGGCGGGTGTGGGGAGTGGGAGAAATGGGTGAAGGGGGTTAAAAAAAATTACAATTGCTTTGCTATAAATAGCTAGCTGTTTTATTGTGCATTAGCTACTGCATTGTTTTTAAATGAAACTCAGAGATACTAATGATGAGATGATGATCACTATATAACCACCATGTCAATTTGTATATATCTTTAGTTTTCAAAGTACTTTTTATGAAACGTTTCATACTAACACAATGAAAAAAGCCTGGTCATAATAGTGACATAATATCGGGCAATTAACTTAACCCTTAGAACAAGTGTCTATTTTCTCATCTGTAAAAGAAAGCTAAATCTAATCTTATAAAGCTGATATGTGGAAAATGATATAACCCTAACATACTACTTGGTGCAAAAGTGGCTCTTGATAAATAGTATATACATTCATCTTTTCGATATTTTAACAAATGCAAAATCTAATCTGATGGCACCGGGGGTAGTTATTAATAGATGGCTATCAACTGGCCTCTTCATTAAAGCCCTTTTGATTAGAGTCAATATTGAGAAGCAACTCCATTCTTAATTGCTATAGTCAAATTTCTTATAATCATATCCCCACCATTGTGTGTGCATGTGTGTTTGCATATTCTCTAATGCTGATGTAGTAAAATTAATACAATATTGTCATAGAAATAGATAAATTCCTAGAACACAGAATCCATAAACATTTCAATTCAGTGGGAAAAGGATTTAATAAATGATGCTGGCACAACTGAATATCCAGTTGAAAGAAAACTGGACAGAATCTTACACAATACACAAAAATAAATTCCAGTTAGATAAGAGACTTGACTTTAAAAACCCAAATAATAAACATCTTGCAAAAAGAAATCTAAAAAACGTACTATTTAAAGGATGAGGAAATCTTAACTAAAACAGAAATATAGATGCTATAAAAAGATAAAGGAGAGAATAAACAAATCAAGAGAGAAATGATACATTTGAAAGGAAGGTTAAAGAAATGCAGTTTGGATTAATAACATATGATTTTATACCTATCATATGGGCAGAAATCTAAAAATCTAATAAAAGTTACTGTTGGCAGGGAAAGGGCCATCTCTACATTGGTGGTAGAAATGTGAATTATTATATTGTAGCCTTTTTGGGAAGTGATCTAAGAGAACCTGTTAAGATTAAAAAAAAAAATGTTTTCTCCAGCAATTCCCTCAGAAGTAAAAGCATTAAAATGTAATTGTATGTAAGTACATGGGTATATATGTATGTCTGTACGACCATTTGTTATTCATAGAGATACAAAACTGTTAACATAGTAAATGTATATTAGTAGGAGAAATGACTGAATAATTGTTGGTGACCTATCTATACTAAGGAATGTTAAATTGTCATCAAAAGATATTGAAGTAGAGCTATACCACTTAACTTACAGAGATTTTCATGAGTTCGAGTAATAAAAGCAAGATGGAGAAAAGCATGTAAGATTCTCTATTTGCAAAACAAAATAATGCCTCTTCAAACCTCTACATATGCCTGTATATATATATTCATCTAAATGTATTTGAATATCATTATAAAAGCATGGAGAAAAATATGGATGAATGTCTATAAGGTATATAGGGGGTAGAGATAAAGAAAAGAGGAAGCATAGAGACAATGAAGGAAAAGAGAAGGAACATATCACTAAAAAATAAATAATATATATGAATGTATACTTATATATTTTTACAAAGTTGTAGGTATAAATATAAAAACAAAATTTAAAGATTATATAACATAAATCTATCTGAAAATACAATTTCTAAAACCAATAAACCCACAGCTTATAAATATTCACTGATTTCTTGCTACTTTACTAATACAAGGCTAAGACTGTATGTAGCATCTAACATTTTGCGCTTGGCAAAATCTTTCGTATGTTAGAAAAAATGTGTTTTCAAAACATGTCTAAGGGAAAAAAAGACCTCTATTTGCTAACTACCCTCATCTTTCCTGCAAATTTCTAGTTTCAGTAAACTCTATATAATTAGTATGGGCCTAGCTATCATGAATTTTGGCATTATAAACACATCCCTATTTATAGTTCATCCAAGAAACACAAATCAATGAATCATGGAACACTACATCAAAAACTAATGATGTACTGTATGATGACTAACATAAAAAAAAAAAAAGAAACACAAATCTAAGATTTTTTTAGCAGCATGATGAATTTTATAGGGAAATTTTTGAGTTAAATAAAAGGTATAGAGTATTTTTGCTAGAAGAGTAAGTTTTTTAATTTTTATTTTCTTAACATATAATGTATTATTTGTTTCAGGGATACAGGTCTGTGGTTCATCAGTCTTACACAATACACAACACTCACCACAACACACACCCTCCCCAATGTCCATCACCCAGCACCCCCCCCATCCACTCACCCCTCTCCCCTCCAGCAACCCTCAGTTTGTTTCCTGAGATTAAGAGTGTTTTATGGTTTGTCTCCCTTGGAAGAGTAAGTCTTATTAAAGTTTAGTAAGTTATAGGCTTCAAGTTAAGATAGATTGGTTTTTCTTAATGACAAGCCTGACAAAGGCTGGAAACAAAAACTAGCCAACCAACCAAACAATAACGACAAAAATCAAACAACAAAATCCAAAATAAACAAATCAAAAAAGAAGTAAAACTCATGATACCTTAAGTGTCTAGTGACTGAAGAGAAATTGTTTCCTCTCAAAAGAAAAATTTATTCAACATGATTGTCAAAGGAATGAGAAATGAGCCAAATATCATTTTAAGGGAGTCCTTCCATTTAATGCTCTTATTCAACAAAATGACGCAGAGTTTGGGTCCAGGAACAAAAAACAAAAAAACAAAAAACTCTGGCATAAGTAGCCTACCTTCTCATATATTTGGAAACTTACACTAAACAATTCAACTAGTAAGTCAGCCATTTAGATCAAATACTTCCTGTCACACATTGCAACAGTGTTTATTATGCTAAGACACATTTGCTGAATAGTAATTTGGGCTCTTTGACCATGAACCTGAGGATTTTCTTTAGGTCTTTTTTTTTTTTCCTTTTTAAAGATTTTATTTATTTATTTGACAGAGAGAGAGCAAGAGCGAGAGCGAGAGAGCACTGCAGGTGGAGCGGCAGGCAGAGGGAGAGGGAGAAGCAGGCTCACCGAGCAGGGAGCCCAATGCGGGGCTCGATCCCAGGACCCCAGGATCGTGACCTGAGCCGAAGGCAGACACTTAACCGATTGAGCCACCCAGGCGCCCCTGTTCTTTAGGTCTTGATTAACACTTGTACCTCTACGGTTTTGAAAAGAGTAGAAAAGAGTTTAAACTGAGAAAGTCATAACATCTTGTTATTACCTTCTTTTTCTAGCAGGCACAGAGAATTTCTCTTTGGAAATGCTCAGACAATTGTGCAGCAGATATTAATGAAATGTAACTTGGAAGAGGAAAAGGAAGGAAGTTTTAATCAGTTTTGAGCACTATACTTAAAATCCAGAACTGAAAAACTAGATTATGTCAGAAAAGTTATCAGAATAGTAAGGAGATTTGAAATCATGTCATTAATATGAAAAGTGGTAGAAAAATGAGAAAACAAGAAGTCAGAAAAACTAGGTTCTATATCTTTAGTCATTCACAATACATTAGTATTTCCTTCACATTACTTATCTCTAAGTCTCCACCTGTAAAATGAAATATCTGCTCTACCTATCTCACAGCACAGTTGCTGAAATGAAATCTTGACCTGTACAGGAATGTGCTCTAAATATTAAGGAGGGATAGAACTATGTGTTAAACTAAGCTCTTGATAAAATTCCCTTCACTTCCATCTGCTTCTTCCAATACAGTTCCCATTCCTTCAACCTACTGGGGTCCCAAGCCTTGGAGTCATCAATTTCCCCTTCTCTCTTACATCCTGTATGAAATCCAGTAGGAAATCTTGTTTCTAACTTCAAAATACGTAAGAATTCCATTTTTTTACTTTTATCACTCTGATCCAAGCCATCATCATTTCTTGTCTGGAGTCGTACAACTCCCAACTGGTTGGTCTCCTTGTATCAAGTCCTTGTTTCAGTCTGTTCTTAACCTCACAGCCAGATTTCTTAGAACATGTATCAAATCATGTCACTCCTCTGCTCAACCTTCCTAGGACTTCCCATTCCAGAGTAAAATCCAAGTTCTTACTCTAAGTGAGTATGCCTCCCATCCCCACCCATTCATCATCTCTCTGACCTCATTTTAATACTCTCCAGCCTCCTTGCTGTTCCTAAAAAATGCAAACCTTTCATCTGTTGCCTCTACCTGAAAGCCACTCCCTCACCTGCCTTGCTTACTCCCTAACCTCCTGCAGGTCTTTGCTCAAATGTCTATTACCGAGGCCTTCCTTGTCCCTGCAGTAGGCCTGCCACATCCACATATATATATACATGTGCTCCCCATCCCTCTTCCTTGATACTTTTTACTTCAGCATTTATCACTACTCATCTTGTTGGCTCTTTCTACGAGGGCAAAATTCTTTCTTTTTATTTAATTTTTTTAGATTTATTTGAGAGATAGAGAGGGCAAAGGAAGAGGGAGAGAAAGTCTCAAGCAGATTCCATGCTCAGCATGGAGCCCTACATAAGAGCTCAATCTCACGACTCAGAGTTCATGACCTGAGCCGAAATCAGATGTCAGATGCTTGACCTATTGCGCCACCCAGGCGCCACATACATGGGCAAAAAATGGGCAAAAATTCTTATTTATTTCGTTCACTACTGAATTCCCAGTGCCTGGGACAATATCTGGTGCTAAATAAACAGTGAATGAATGAATGAATGAATGAGAAAGCTCTCACTGTGGACAGATCTGGGACTAAAACTCAGCCTCTGCAATTTACTAGCTCTTTTGCTTAAAGTCCTTTACTGTTTTGTAAAATGGGAACAATGGTAATACTACATCTCATGAGTTGTTAATGAGGAGTAAAGAGATTAAAGCATATAAAATGATTAGAATGGTACCTAGAATATAAAGAACTTGTAAAGAACTGTGCAAAAACGTAGTACTCTTAAGATTTAAAAATTACTATCCTAATATACAAAAGATACAAAGAGGGGAGTTCTGGAGAAAGGAAGAAGCCCTAAAATGCATATGTGGACCAGGTGAAACAACTAAAGGAAAAGGTCAAAGTAGAACAAATTAATACATAATTTTCTAAGAATTTTATTTCCCCTTCCAATAAAAAAAATTTCCAGATGAACAGAAAACTTTGAAGGTAGGAGTAGTATCATTTATTGATTCTCACATTTCATTCAAGTTTGTGAATTTAGTATATGCCAAGAATAATGTACATTAAGAATACAGTACTGTGGGAACAGTTCTAGTTAAAAAGGATTACCTTAACTAGAAATTATGTGGTATCTAACTACTATATTTTACCTTATACTGCTTACATACCTTTATATTGCCAGGCTTTTAAGATGGGTGTTTTTTTTTTTTAAAAAAGTCCCCGATACTATATTAGACAATTGGTAATTTAAGTGACTGGTGAATCTAATATAAAACTATCAAAAAACTAGGATGGTGTCACCAGAGTACCATATGAAACCAAATTTGTAGACCAGGTTTTTGTTTTTCAAATTATTTTCATAAAAGGGGAACAAGTCATAGAACTGACTCCTTATGAAGTATGTCACATTACTGAGCTTCTCTCAATTTCTTTATTCTGAACACCAAAATACTGCTTGAAGAAAACACACATAAGCTAGAATCCACCTCATCAGTACTAATTTTGCCTTCTTATAGAGAATCAGTTATAAAGAAGCAAATAAGTAAATGTAGCTGTTTATATTTAATTCTGGGGTACTGTATCACAATTGCAAGTGTTTGATGCATTTGTAAAGAAGCATTTAAAAAATCACTTTAAAAAAGTAATTCAAAATTTCCACTTCTAAAAAAATGGAGGAAAAGTACTTTTCCATACTCCTCCCACTAAGAAAATGGAAAGACCCTAAATGTTACATATAAAACAAACACTGAAGACTGATTTTTGAAGAGAAGACAGGCCAGCTAGGTATGACAGGACATGATGAACACCAAGGTGGTGAGCACCCTTGGTTTCCTTGCATAGTAAGACAAGCTTAGATAATAACTGATTTACACTTCAAGCAAACAAGGGACAAAATTGTGACCAACCCTTTTTTGCCAGCAAAGGCTAATGAGAAGCCTAGACTTCTGTCACTGTGAGGCTGTAATAAGGCACCCCAATCTCCCTATCAGGGTGATGTGAAAAAGACTTTCTTTCCTGCTGAGAGGTAATAAGGATCCCTTCCCCTGTAAAGTCAATGATAGGGGTAGGGGTAACCTAGGCTAATGGGAAGCCTAGACTTCCATATCTACCCAGGGGTTATGGGGCATCCCTCCCTCTCCCTGCTACGGTGGCTTTAGAGAAAGTCTTGAGGAGAGTCAGGGCTTTCACAACTGCCCAGGAGTAAAGAGACCAACCCTCCACAATGTCAGCAGAGGCCAGGTGGGAAACTGTAAGTAGGCCTATCCCAGCAAGGGGATATCAGTTGAGTGTTATCGGTGTGGCCTACTGGCATATGAGAACACCCACACCTGCCCAACCCTAAGAAGATCCACAACCACCCTCTCCCTCAGCTGTAAAACAGGCTGTGGACTTCCTGAGTGTAACAGTGTAATAGGGCAGCAACTCTCCCCTTCCTCGGCTCAGCTAGAGCACTGTCAGAGAACATCAACTAAGATAGTACACTTAAACAAGATTCAGAGTATTATAACATAATACCCTAAATGCCCAAGTTTTTTTTTTTTTTTTAAGATTTTATTTATTTATTTGAGAGAGAGAGAGCGTGAGCATGAGCAGGGGGAGAGTCAGAGGGAGAGGGAGAAGCAGGCTCCCCGCTGAACAGGGGATTCCACACTGATTCCAACTCGGAGCTCAATCCCAGGACGCCTGGGATCATGACCTGACCAAAGGCAGATGCTTAACCAACTGAGCCACCCAGGTGCCTCCAAATGTCCAAGTTTAAATTTAAAAAAATCCCTCATCATGCCAAGAACCAAGAATACCTCAATTTGAATAAAAAAGATAATCAACAAGATGAAAAAGAGATCCAAAGTCTCTGACTAGGATTTTAGAGTAGCCATATAAAAATGGTTTGATAAATAATAATGAACATTCTCAAAATAAATGAAGAAATAAAAACTCAATAGCAAAGACACAAAAGGCATACAGAAAAACCAAATGGAAATATCAGAACTGAAAATGTGCTAAATAAAATTAAAAATTTAACGATTGAGAACTCAACAGAAAACTGGAACAGAGAAAGTAATCAGTTAACTTGAAGACAGAATGATAGAAATTGCCTAATCTGAAAAATAGAGAGAAAAGAAAAAAAAGAATAGAGCCTTGGGGACTTTGAGGACTATAACAACATTCCATTAAACAACAGCAGAATACATATTCTCTTCAAATGCCCATGAGATATACACTAAGCGAGACCATATCTTGGGCCATAAAACACACCTCAACAAATTTAAATGAATTGAGATCATACAGAATAGGTTTTCTGACAAAAATGGAATCAAACCAAAAATGAGTAACAGAAAGATAACACAAAAATCCCCAAATACTTGGAAACTAAACAGCATACTTAAATAATCCAGGTATCAAAGAGGAAGTCTCGGGGTGCCTGGGTGGCTCAGTCATTAAGCGTCTGCCTTTGGCTCAGGTCATGATCCCAGGGTCCTGGGATCGAGCCCCACATCGGGCTCCCTGCTCTGCGGGAAGCCTGCTTCTCCCTCTCCCACTCCCCCTTCTTGTGTTCCCCCTCTCGCTGTGTCTCTCTCCGTCAACTAAATAAATAAAATCTTTAAAAAAATAAAAAAAAGAGGAAGTCTCAAGGAAAAAAATACTGAACTGAATCAAATGAAAATGTAATGTATCAAAATATGTGGGACGCAGCCAAAACAGTGCTGAGAGAGGAATTTAAAGCACTAAAAGCTTACATTAGAAAAGATGAAAAGCCTCAAGACCATAATCTAGGCTTCCACATCAAAAGCAAACAAAATCAAAACAAGCTCAAGAAAGCAGAAGGAATAATAAAAGTAAGAGCAGAAATAAATGAAATAGAAAACAAAAGCAATAGATAAAAAAATCAATGAAACAAAGAAGTAGTTCTTTGAAAAGATCAATAAAATTGACAAACATCTGGCAAAACTGACAAAGAAAAAGAAAAGAGAAGTTACCACTGAAACAGGAGAAATCACTAAGGACATGCAGACATCAAAAGGATAAATTAGTATTAGAAACAACTATACACACATAAATTTGACAATTTGGATGGAACTGACCAACTGCTTGAAAAATACAAACTATCCCAACTCACCCATAAAATAGATATATAAAAGAGATACTTAAATAAGTCCTGTAATTACAAAGGAAATTTAATTTGTAATTTAGAAACTCCTAAAATAGAAATATCCAGTCTTAAATGGTCCCACCAGAGAATTCTACCAAATGTTTACAGAATTAATACCAATTCAACACAGTTTCTTTCAGAAAATAGAAGAGAGAATGCTTCCCAATCCCTTATATGATGTTAGTACTACTCTGATACCAAAATCATACAAAGACAGTACAAAAAGAGAAAACTATAGACCAATATCTCTCATATAGGTGTAAAAATCTTTAGCAAAATATCAGCAAATAAAATTTAGCAATATATAAAAAGAATTATACACTATGGCTACATGGTACTTACTGCAGGGATGCAAGTTTAGTTCAATATTCAAAATTTAATCAATATAATCCACCAAATTAACAAGCAAAGAAATATCACATGATCATATTAATTGATACAAAGAAATTAACAAAATTCAACACCTAATCATGATAAAAAACTCAGAAAACTAGGAATAGAGTGAGATTTCCTCAACTTCATATACAGCATCTAACAAAAAAACCCTGTAGTTTACATACTTAATGGTAAAATACTAAAGGCTTTCCACCCAAGGTTGGAAACAAAGGAAAGATGTCCTCTCTCATCACTCTTGTTAATATAGTTCTGGAAGTTATAGCTAGCAAAATAAGCAATGAAAAGGTAATAAAATGCATATAGATTGAAAAGGAAGAAATAAAACTATCCCTATTGCCATATGACCTGATTGTCCACATAGAAAATTCAAGAAATCTGCATAAAAACTCTTGTAATTAACAAGCAAATCTAGCAAGGTTGCAAGATACATACCTACATATAAAAATCAACTGCATTTCTTTATTTGCAGTGACCATGTAGAAATTGAAATTAAAAACCAATACCATGTATAATCACTCAAAATAAAAAGAGAAACACTTAGATATAAATCTAACAAGACATGTACAGGAATTGTATGCTAAAAACCATAAAACACTTTAGAAAGAGATCAAAGAAGATACAGATGAAGAGACAGACTGTGTTCATAGATTAAAGGACTCCAGATAGTAAATATTAATGCTCTCCAAATTGATATACAGCTTTAACATAATTCCTATCAAAATTTAACAAGATTTTTGGTAGATATATACAAGATTATTCTAAAATTTATATAAAGGAACTAGAATAGCTAAAACCATTTTGAAAATGGACAGGAAAGTGGGAAGAATCACTCTACCTGATTTTAAGACTTACTGTAGAGCCACAATAATCAAGACTGTCATATTGACAGAGGAAGAGAAATGTAGACGAATGGAACAGAATAAAGAACTTAGAAAGAACCCTATGCAATTAAGGCCAACTGATTTTTGACAAAAGGTGCAAAAGCAATTCACTTTTTGAAGAACAGTTTGCTAGAAAAACTGGCTATACATTCTTAGGCAAAAAAATAAACTTTAACCTAAACCTCACACCTTATAGAAAATTAACTCAAAATGGATCATAGATTTAAATGTAAAACATAAAATCATAAAATTTTTAGAAGAAAATAAGGGGGGCGCCTGGGTGTCTCAGTCGTTAAGCGTCTGCCTTCGGCTCAGGTCATGATCCCAGGGTCCTGGGATCGAGCCCCGCATCGGGCTCCCTGCTACATGGGAAGCCTGCTTCTCCCTCTCCCACTCCCCCTGCTTGTGGTCCCTCTCTCACTGTCTCTCTCTCTGTCAAATAAATAAATAAAATCTTAAAAAAAAAAAAAAGAAAGAAAGAAAATAAGGGAGAAAATACTTAGAATAGGACTTGGGGAAGTCTTTTTAAATAACAAAAAGCATAATCTAAAAAACAGAAACAATAAATTGGACTTTATCATAATTAAAAGCTTTTGCTCTGTGAATGACTATTAAGAAGATGAAAAGCTACAGATTGGAAGAAAATATCTGTAAACCACATATGTGAAAAAGAAATCATATCTAGATTATATAAAGGACTCTCAAACTCAACAGTAAAAAAAAAAAATCCAATTTGAAAATAGGCTAAAGGCATAAAGAAAAGAGTTTACTATAGAGGACACGCAGATGGCAAATAAGCACATGAATGTTTCAACATCACTGGCCATTAAGGAAATGCAAATTAAGATCATGATGAGATATCTCTACAAATGTATTAGAACAGCTAAAATAAAAAACAGAATCCCAAGTGCTGGTAAAAGGTACAGAGAGACTAGAACTCTCATACGTTGCTAGTAGGAATGTAAAAAGTTATATAAGCACTCTGGAAAATTATCTGGCAGTTTCTTAAAACTCTAACCATAAACCTATCCTATGACCCAGCAATTGTACTTCTGCGCATTTATCCCAGATAAATAAAAACTAAGTTCACAAAAAACTTACACCTGACTATTCACAGCAGCCTTATTTGTAACAGTCAAAAACTGTAAACAACCAAAATGTTCTACAATTGGTGAATGGTTAAACAAATTATGGTACAACCATACCAGAATAAACACGAATAAACTATTGATACATGGAACAACTGAGTGAAAAATGCCAATCTCAAAGGTCGAATATTGTATGATTCTCAAAATCATATTCTCTAAATCATGTAGTCAAAATGACAAAGTTAGAGAGATGAAAAATAGATTCGTAGTTGCCAGATATTAGGGATAATGGGGGAACGGGAGGATATGGGTGCGATCATAAAGGGGTAGTTGTTGATTGGGATGGTGGTAACATAAATACATGCTTGTGATAAAATGGTAGAGAAATACATACACACTTTGTATCAATGGCAAGTTCCTGGTTTTCAGGAAGGCACATAGGACCCTCTCTATACTATTTTTAGAACTTTATTTCAAAGTAAAAAGTTAAATAAAAAAGTAATAATTCAACAAACAATTCTGGGAAAACTAGATATCCACATGCAAAATAATGAAGTTGGACTCTTACCCACTATGAAATGAAGTCCAAATGGATCAAAGACCTAAATGTAAGACCTTAAACTATAAAACTCTTTGAAGAAAATATAGGGCAAAAGCTATATGACACTGGATTTGGCAATGATTTCTATGATATGACAACAAAGGCATAGACAACAAAAGAGAAAACAGACAAATTAGACTTCATGAAAATTAAAAAATTCTGTGCATCAAAAGACAATGTCAACTGAGTAAAAAGGCAACCCACAAAATGGGAGAAAATATTTGCAAATCATATATCTGATAAGGGATAATATCCAGAATATATAGAGAACTCCTAAAACTTAACAACAAAAAACAATCCAATTCAAAACTGAGTACAGGACTTGAATAGACATTTCTCCAAAGAAACACCCATCAGGATGGCTATAATAATAAAAAACAAAAAACAAAAAACAAAAAACGCAGAAAATCAGTGTTGGCAAAGATGTGAGGAAATTGGAACCATTGTGCACTGCTGGTGGGAATGTAAAATGGTACAGCTGTTATAGAAAACAGTATATTAGTTCCTCAAAAAATTAAAAATAGAATTGGGGTGCCTGGGTGGCCCAGTTGGTTAAGCATCTGACTCTTGATCTCAGCTCATGTCTATCTCAGGGTTGTGAGTTTGAGCCCCATGTTGGGCTCCACACTGGGTGTGGAGCCTACTTAAAAAAAATTAAAAATAGAATTACAGAACTGAAACCAGGGACTCAAACAGTTATTTGTATATCCATGTTCATAGCAGAATTATTCATAATAGCTAAAAAGTAAAAGCAACCCAAGTATCCATTGACAGATATTCAAATGGATAAGCAAAATGTGGTATACGCATACAATGGTATAATATTCAGTCTTAAAAGAGAAGGAAATTCTGACCATAACACAGACAAACCTTGAGGACATTATACTGAGTGAAATAAGCCAGTCACAAAAGACAAATATTGTATGATCAGCCTTATATGAGATAATTAGAGTAGTCAAAATCATAGAGACAGAAAGTAGAATGGTGGTTGCCAGGGGTTGGAGGGAAGTGAGAATGGGGAGTTACTGTTTAATGCGTATGAAGTTTCAGCTTTACAAGATGAAAAGAGCTATGGGAGATGAATGGGGTGATGGCTGTACAACATTATGAATATATTTAATACTACTGAACTATATACTTAAAAATGGTTAAGATGGCAGATTTTGTTATATGTGTTTTACCACAATAAAAAATATTAGAAAAAAAAGAAACAATATAGTGATTTTATTGTAGCAATCATGAAGAAAGGGAAAAAAATCTTAATATGAGATGAATAGGTACTTATGACTTGGCAAAAATTTCCAGTGTCAGCACCACATATGGGAACCATATTTCATTACGTATGGAAATAAAGATGATATACTCTGTTAAATATATTTCCCGAGTACCTATCACATGCCTGGCATTGTTCTAGGCTCTGGGGTTACAGCCATAAACAAGACAAACAAAAACACCTGCCTGCATGAAGCTTATAAATGGACATATTATTTTATTAAAAGTATAATAGTAAATAAGTACATTTTTAGTTCCAAATTAAGTAAATTAATTAAATAAAATCTTAGTTCAAATTTAACTAGATTACTCTAAAGCCATAAATGTTTACATATTCAATTGGATAAAAAGTTTTTAAAATCACTTCAGTGGGAAACTAAGATTGCATTATACTTAAGCATACCTAGGCATTATGGTTTGAAATGCTGAAGGAATTGTAAATTTGTATTTGAGCTACATGATTTTAAAAATTCATTGTTATTGAAGAAAGTACCTAGGAAATAAGACTATTCTTTAGGTACTCTCTGCCTACACATAAACTCTTGGGACTAGGGCTATTAGGATTCACTATATAATACGATTCATAAGTTAAGGCAGAGTTTCTGTTTGGTCATGTTTCCAAATGTACTGGAGCTAGTGACTGGTGTATGCTTTCTCGTAAGTTATCTCAGACAGTATTCTCCCATCCATGAGCACAATATATTGCCACAGGATAAATGATCTAACCTAAATTGGGGCTACCTCTGCCCTATCTCCCTTGTCCTATTCACCACCAACCCCTGAATCAACTTAAAATCATCACTAGCATCTCCTTTCTTCATGAACCTGAGTTTTCTAAAAACCAGTCTTGCTTTACTCTGGGGAAAGTGAATGTTTTCCCATCCTACTACCCCAAAAAGGCATATTCTGTTCTCCACCTTCTCACTGTTCCCTTGGCACCTCTACTTAGGTCCATCACTGGGGTATGCAACAGGGACCAAGAAACAAGAAGAAAAATATAATTAATGTCTGGAACTATTATTTCTGCAGATAAAAAAGAAGTACTTCACAGTAAAGTTTTGATTACTTGATTTTGTTTTTGTTTTAAATCATATAAGGTACAGAGAAAAATATAAGGGAAATACTAAATTTTAATTCTTCTTCCCCCAATTTTGTCTATTCAAAATTTCACCTTTACAACCAATTTCTTTTTTTAAAAAATATTTTATTTATTTATTTGAGACAGAGAGAGCAAAAGAGAGAGAGAGCCTGCACAAGCGGGGGGGGGGGGGGGGGGAGGGGCAGAGAGAGAGGGAAAAGGAGACTCCCCGCTGAGCAGGGAGCTGGATGTTGGGCTCAATCTCAGGACCCCAAGATCATTACCTGAGCCGAAGGCAGACACTCAACTGACTGAGCCATGCAGGCACCCCTACAACCAATTTCTTTATAAAATAACTCATTTTTCCCATTCATGATATGGGCTGTTTCATTATAGTACTTAAAATTTATATCTACTGACTTAAAATGAAACTCAAATAATTAAAGAATGTATAATATAATATACATATAACAATGAAAAAGTCATATTTATAAATATTCAACTTATTTAAACCTAAAACATAAAATTGATTAAATTTGTAATAAAGAAA
Organism: Phoca vitulina; assembly: GCF_004348235.1. Lineage (NCBI taxonomy): Eukaryota > Metazoa > Chordata > Mammalia > Carnivora > Phocidae > Phoca > Phoca vitulina. The sequence goes on from NW_022589736.1 coordinate 22,592,516, forward strand.
TAAGTGCCTCAAATTTTCCAAATAGATATCACATTTTTTGCATAGACTCCCAGAACAATGATATTCATTTTTAAGAAATCCCCCTTTTTGTATTTCCTCCTCTAATATACCATTTTAATAAGACTACCACACCTTACTCAATGTATATTCCGGTATGGCCCTCCGAGGATACAGCACAATCTCAGCAGTGGAGCAGATAGACTTGAGGGCAGATTAACAATTAGGTCATGAAAAACAGGCAGCATAAAATAGCTACTGCTAATCTGCATGAGATGCATTTACTCAATTAAGCAGATGGAAATGTTATTATGAACTCAGTATTCCAATGATGGTCTTTAAAATTAAGAAGGATAGGGGCAAATGAAATACACACTGGGGGATTTAGGGTTTTTATATATTAATTCTAAAGTATACAATACAGAACACCGTAATGAAGTTAACAAAATTAATTAAAAGATTCTTTGCATGTAAACCATTAGAGACTACATTAAAAAATACATGACAGTTTCTGACATCATTAATAATGTGACTGTTCTTTAACATTCTTAATGTTGATACCATCATCTTTCCCTAATATACCACTGATATCAAAAACATGAGCATTAGAGGTCTTATTACTCATGGCTGGTATGAGTATTGTTTTTAATATGCTTTCTGGTATTTACATTTTCCATTTTGAGTTTCAATAACTGGTAAATTAGTGATGAATTTTCAAACTTTTAAAAGATTACTATATATTTTTACTGGCAAAGAGTTTTCAGATATTTATGTATTTGAAAATGTGTTTCTTTATATCATCTTTTTTATTAGACAATAACAAAATAAGAAAGAATTATTAATCTGTTTGAAAATTTCTATCAAACGCTTAGAACAAAAATCAAGTGATTTTGTGAAAATGGTCACAAACTTTATTTATTTACTTTAAAGATTTTATTTATTTGACAGAGACACAGTGAGAGAAGGAACACAAGCAGGGGGAGTGGGAGAGGGAGAAGCAGGTTTCCTGTGGAGCAGGGAGCCCGATGCGGGGCTCAATCCCAGGACCCTGGGATCATGACCTGAGCCGAAGGCAGACGCTTTTTGAATGAGCCACCCAGGCGCCCCATGGTCACAAACTTTAAAAGGAATTTTTATGTAGTGATCAATTATCTTACATTGTGATAAATAGTTTATGTCTAACCCCTATATTCTAAGTGGTAGTGTACATACCCATTATTATTACAGAATTCTAATATATATGCCAACATTATAACAATTAGGTGGTTTTTTACAAAAGCTACATAAAAATGATAAGCTGTGTCTTTGAAAGCAATAAAATGTATTTTCACCTTGACTCTACCAGTAAATTCTGGGTAAAGTTTGGTATTTTTCTCTTTTCTTGTAAATATGTTTTCCCCCCTCCTCTGACTTGTCTTAAAAAGTTTAGAAAAATTTTATGTAACAATTATACTTAAAAACAATTACATAAGTAGTACACTTAAGAGTTTCATTTATTTATTGATTTACTCAATATAATTAAAACTATCTCAACAATTTCTATAAGATAAGCTTCTGTTTCAATCCTAGGTTTAATATAACAATAATAATCATTTTCCCACCCTTCCTCCCCAACACATACCTTTTTTTTTTTTTTTTTTTAAAGATTTTATTTATTTATTTGACAGAGAGAGACACAGTGAGAGAGGGAACACAAGCAGGGGGAGTGGGAGAGGGAGAAGCAGGCTTCCCGCCGAGCAGGGAGCCCGATGTGGGACTCGATCCCAGGACCCTGGGATCATGACCTGAGCCGAAGGCAGACGCTTAACGACTGAGCCACCCAGGCGCCTCCCAACACATACCTTAATATGTAATCCTCTATAATCCTAAACTCTTCCCTCTTAATAGAAATCTGCTTTAAACAATGACATAGTTGACTTGAATATTATTATTATTATTTATTTATTTGAGAGAGAGAGAGAGTGAGCAGGGAGAGGGGCAGAGGGAGAGGGAGAGGGGAAGCCGACTCCCTGCTGAGTGCGGAACCCAATTCGGGGCTCGACCCCAGGACCCGACCTGAAACCAAGAGTTGGATGCTTAACTGACTGAGCCATCCAGGCACCCCTGAATATTATTTAGTATTTATAACTGTTGAAACTTTTTGAATTAAATTATGTGCTTCTTCAAACAGTGTTGTATACAGGATAGGTGCTCATTAATATTTATGGCATTACATTAATTCATATATTCATCCAATATATCCATTTATTAGGTGCCAGGACACCATAGTCAATGCTGCTGACATAAAGATAAAAAAGAAATAGCCCCTGTTCTAAAGCTGCCCAGACACCCAAGGGATTGTAATAGGAATAAAAATGGACCCTTAAAGATGTCCACATTCTATTTCTGGAATCTGGCAATATTTTACCTTATATGGCAAAAGGGACTTTGCAAATGTGATTAAGGTTGAGTACCCTGAGATGGGAGATTCTCCTGAATTATCCAAATTCGCCTAATCTAATCACATGGGTCCTTAAAAGCAGAGAACTTTTCCTAGTTATGGTCAGAGAAAGATGTGACTACAGAAGAAAAGTCAGACATCACACATCTGCCTTTGAAGATGGAGGAAGAGGAACATAATCCAAGGAATATGGGGGACCTCTAGAAGCTGGAAAAAGCCCTGCTTGGTTTTAGCCCAATGAGACCCATGCTGGACTTCTGACTTACACAACTGTGAGATAATAAATTTGTGTTTAAGCCATTAAATTTGTGGCCATTTGTGACAGCAGCAATAGAAATACTGGATTATCTAGCCCGACATGTTTTTTTGACAGTTAGGAAACTAAAATCCTCAAAGTTACACATTTAGGTAGTGGCAATGTACTCTGAGTTTGGAGAGAACCTAATTTTCTTCTCTCTTCTCAAACCATTGTCTGGTGCCAGGGTAAAGGCAGAAAACGAAGGGAAATAGTTCTGAAGGGAAATAGTTATCACCATTTTTCTATATATTAAGTGTATGAATTGGATGCATGGTATACTAATACCACAGCCAGTCTCTTCCAGTTTGCTTTGGCTAAATTACAGCTGACTCTTAAATAATGAGGTTTGAACTGTGTGGGCCCACTTATATGCAGATTGTTTTCAATATATACCATACAGTGCTGTAAAAGTATTTTCTGTACCTTATGATTTTCTTAACATTTTCTTTTCTCTAGCTTACTTTATTGTAAGAATACAACATATCATATATAAAACACAGAATATGTGTTAATCAACTGAGTTTTCGGTAAGGCTCCTGGTAAAGAGTAGGCTATTAGTAGTTCAGTTTTTGGGGAGTCAAAAGTTATACATGGATTTTCGACAGTGTGGGGGGGTCAGTGCTCCTAACTCCTGCATTGTTCAAGGGTCATCTATATCTATATGGGCTGCAGGAACAGCTTTTACTGTACACCCTCCTCAAAAGCACTTGAGTGTTTTGTAACACTATGTGTGCTGTGCATGTGTGTGCATTTATAGGTGTGAGGTGACCAGTTATTAATTATGGTTGTGTTGTCTCTTGTGCCCATATTGGTACCATGACACCATACACTTCTTTTTAAAAATTTTTAAAAAAGATTTATTTGAGAGAGAGAGAGAGAGAAGACGCAGGGGGAGGGGCAGAAGGAGAGGGAGAAGCAGACTCCCCGCTGAGCGGGGAGCCTGACTATGGGGCTCAATCCCAGGATTCCCAGGTCATGACCTGAGCTGAAGGCAGACGCTTAATCAACAGAGCCACCCAGGTGCCCCAACACCATGCACTTCTTTAGGAATCCAGGTAGGTGGAGGGAAATGAAGTCTAAATCCCAAATACTCACATTGGAATTTTTAAAAGAATAGAGATTTCACCTCCACAAATTTAGTCAACAAGTATTTACTGTGGACCTACTATGTGCAGGGTCTGTTTAAGGTATTTGGATAGACATAGCAGTGAACAAAATAGATCACGTCCCTACCCTCATAGAACTTATATTCTATTGGGAGAACCAGATGGTAAATTAACAAATAAATTAATGTTAAGTAGTGTTAAATGCTCTGAATAAAAATAAAGCAAAGTAAAGGGAAGAGTGTATATATGTGGGGAAGATGTAGATAGGGCAAAATTAGACAAGAAGACGAGGGCTGGGGAAATGCCTTCTTTAACTGTATATTCAACTTTTCCTAAAATCAGCAAGAACTGCCTTTAGTGTTCAGTAGAAGACTTCTTTTCAACATACTGATAATTTAGTCAAGGGTTTTCATGTTATAACAATACACTGATTAATTGAAACAAAGACTTTCAAAACAAAAATCCTTGATATCTTCAGGCTTCCCATTTACTACTGTTTTACAGCAAGTTGAGTGATCAACTGGACAGACTTGGCACTAAATATCAATGACAACTACAGCACTGGAGTATTTTAGGACTTTCTGGATTTTGGATGCCTCCTGGATTTGAGGAACTTTATGACCCCATGTTGATTTTATCTCTCCTCTCATACTGAACTGTGGGTGGTTCAGTAATTACTAATATAGTAATACATTAAGGAAGTAACTCTATTTAGAGGATGGTAAAGAAAGCACAGAACATTTAATTACTGCTGACTTTAAGGGAAAATCCAAATTTAAATAATCAGTTTTATATGATATTGTTAACACAGCAAGACAATGTTTAAAACTCACTTTGAAGTGTTTCAAGTTCAGCTCTGGTCAATGCATCTTCCTTTTTCTTCAATCTTGTTTCTTTATATTTAGCATAAAACTCCCCAGCATCCTTAAAAAAAGAAGTTACAAATAAATTAACATGAAAATCAGTTTGCTTTGACACTATTTTCCACATGATTTCATTTTAAAGCAGTATATTCATTTAACAAGAAGTCTTCCTTTCTGTTTATGTTTTTAAATTTTATGATGAACAGAAGAAACTAAATGTTTCTCTATGATTTTTCTCTCTTAGAGAGCTTATTTATTAAGGCTAGTAATTGCAGGAATATAAATTTAAGTAAAGTCTTTTCTCTTAGATAAGGAAGAGAGGACTCCTCTTCCTGTTTTCCACCCCTGTTTATTTTCTCAATATTGTGCTATTGCATGGACAAAGAGCAGAAAAACACACTTGCTAAACTGAATTAAATTATTTGGTACAGTAAATTATACTACTGTGACTAACGAAGTACTAACACTATTTTCATATTAGTCCCTTAACTTCAAAAGATTTTCAAAATTATCATATGCAAATCTGATTATGAAACCTGTATGATCATGTAGATACAAGTGAAGTTGTCATTCCTCCTTCCACCACACTTAGAGATTAGTTCCTATCATGGAGAGTTGGGGATTGAGGACAAATACTTAGGTGTCAAAATATAGTGGCTAAAGTCTCAAGGAGTGGCACACAGGTAAGACTCTAGCAGAGTAATGAAAAAAGACTAGGGCTTCAATAATCACAAACACGGACATAAACAAGTTGATGCCCTAGACATATGAAGATCCCAACAAGGAGAAAAACAGAATAGGTAATTTTCCACTACCTCTTGACTCAAACTTCATCCATTATATAGCAAGATACTTGTAGCTGCCAGGTCACATTGGGCTTTTTTTTTTTTTTTAAATGTCTTTGCCTATGCTTTGCCTTCTAACTAGAATATTTTGCTGCCCTGCCATTATTCTGATGAACTCCTATTCATCCTTGAAAACTCTATTCAAGCATCACCTCCTTTGCAAGTTTTTCTGACCTTCCCTGGCAGAGTAATTCTCTGCTGTATACTGCTTTTGTATTTAAGCACACTTCTAGGACTGCTTGTATCAGGCTATATTCTCTCCCAGAAAACGAGAAATTTGAGATAGGGGTACTTGTATGACCAGAGTACAGTATCTGGCATAAAACATGTACAAAATAAATATTCATTGAACTGAACTAGATCAAAATATATGAGAAATCTTGTAAAGAAAGAAATGAAAGGGCTTGATGATTGATGTGGAATAAGAAAAAGAGAGGTATCAAGGATAACTCTAGGGTAACATTCCCAGATTTTAAGATTCCTAGGGCAGATAAATCATGGACTCATCTGAGAGGGTTTTATTTTTTAAGGAAATAAAGGAACAAAATAAATTCTTGGCTCTACCTTGATTCAAATGGAAATGCATGAACACTTAAACTCTAGAATAGAATTTTCTCTTTTCATCTATGACTGTCTAGGAGTTACAGATATTCTTAGAGTCTATATTTCTTGGGGTTATATCAGAACTCTTCTACCCAATAATGAATTAGGTAAATAAGAGGTATTTCTAAAATCACTGGATCAATATAATAAAGATTTAGCTCTATTCTCCCATTCTCACTTCTATGTTCCTACCTCATTTCTACCAGAAGGATTCCATAAGCCCTGGGTGAGTGAAATAATGATATCATTTGAAGGGTACAGAAAGTCATGCATCCAACATACTTATCCTCCTAGCCCATATATACTTTTGGATTAAGGATATATGGCCCCTTAACATTCCCTGTACCCCTAAAAAACTCAACCTGGAATACTATTATTTTCCTTAAGCCATATCAGTCATTTATTCCTTGACATGAATGAATGAATGCGCTTATTAGCTTCTTTGCAGACAGTAGTTTTTAATAGTAGGGAAAAGAAAAGGTCAGGAAGGCACTGGTCCCTTGAAGGGAGTAGGAAAGGTGGCACCATGCAAGAAAAAAGGGCACAGATAAGTTATTCATGAGATAATGAAAGAAGGTAGGTTGAAATCAACCATCATAGTACAGTATAGTGAGATAAAATACAGTGATTAAGAGGACAGATTTGGGAACCAGACTACCTGAATTAAGGTCTCAGCTCTGCCATTTTGTAGCCTATATAACATTCAGCAAATTACTTCACTTAGTTTTGGGTGAATTATCTCATTCAGGAATGGGGATAATCACAGGGCTATTGTAAAGACTGAAGTGTTGATAAATGGGAAACACTTAGAGTAACATCTTACCCAGAGGCCTTCTATATGTTACCTATTTTGATTATAACTTCATCCTTTTACCAAAAACCATATTCTGCACCACAAAGAGTGAGTTTTTCTGCTTCATACTTCACCAAAACTCCTCCGGCAGAATCCTGTATCTTCTTGCTTACATGATTTTCTTTACTTTTGGTACTGTCTCCATGCAAAAATCTTTTATTGGGTAATAGTAGCCTCTTCGTACTGGTCCTACCAAATCTGAGTATTTCTCTGCTAATGTGCTTTTTCCTGCTACAGCACAGAAGTCCACTAAAATCCCTCTTTGAAATTACCCATTTGATCCAAAAATCACACTCATCTGAGGATCACTATGCACCTAATCACCTTAACCTACTCCACCTAATTCCAAGAGTTTTAACACATTCCCTAGTTTCACTCACGTTTTGTTCTAGGCCGAGAACCCTTTCTTCCCTCTGCTCCATTTCTAAGCATTTATTTAAATGTTCCTCATCCTTTTTCTTTTCTTCATATCTTACTTGTATTTTCAAACTGTAATTACAATATGCCTACTCCAGAAAGGCTTACTTCTTTAAGAAACCTATGATCTCTAATAGCTCTCCTGCATTCAACACTCTACATTGTTCCCACCCTCCTCGTGTGCAGTTTGGTGTACCATACTTTAAAGTGCACTGACAAACTGGAAGACTTTAAGAAGAAAGTGATCAAATGGTGAGGAAGCTTGAAACTATTTCTTAAAAGGGAATGGAGATAAGAAGATTAGAGATAACCTGATAACTATCAGAGAATATCTTAAGGGTCATTACAGGAGAGAATGGTGTAACACCATAAATGGTTCCAGAGACAGAAATTTTGATTTTGGATAAATATAAAGAAGAGTTTTCTAATAATTTAAATTACCTTAAAATGAAAGAGACTGACTTTAGAGATAATATTCAAGAAGAGACCAGGTGGCTATTATTTAAAGTATATTCTAAGGGAGAATCACGTATTCAAAAGGGGTTGAATAAGAGGAGTTGTTTTCCAGTATGGAGGTTCCTCAAAAAGTTAAAATTAGAGCTACCCTATGACCCAGCAATTGCACTACTGGGTATTTACCCCAAAGATACAAATGGAGTGATCTGAAGGGGCACCTGCACCCTAATGTTTATAGCACCAATATCCACAATAGCCAAACTATGGAAAAAGCTCAGATGTCCACTGACAGATGAATGGATAAAGAAGATGTGGTACACACACACACACACACACACACACACAGGAATATTGCGCAGCCATCAAAAAATGAAATCTTGCCATTTGCAACAATGTGGATGGAACTAGAGGGTACTATGCTAACTGAAATAAGTCAATCAGAGAAAGACAATTATCATATGATCTCATTGATATGTGGAATATAAGAAACAAGGCAGAGGATGATAGGGGAGGAGAAGAAAAAATGAAACAACATGAAACCAGAGAGGGAGACAAACCATAAGAGACTCTTAATCTTAGGAAACAAACTGAGGGTTGCTGGAGGGGAGGGGGGTGAGGGGATGGGGTAACTGGGTGATGGACATTGGGGAGATTATGTGTTGTAAAGAGCACTGGGTATTATATTAGACTAATGAATCACAGACCTGTACCCCTGAAACAAATAATACATTATATGTTAATTAATTGAATTTAAATTAAAAAATAAGTAAATAAAAAAATAAAGGGGAAAAAAGAGAAAAAAGAAAAGCAGTTGTTTTCAAACTCCCCCCCCATTCTTCATGAGTGGCTAATTCACGTCAATATAATTGTCAAGTAGAGAAAATAAAGTCTCATTTTGAGTCCAGAATAAGCCCCAGTTTACCTACACACAGAAAATTAGAATATCTTATAGATATAAACATCTTATCAATCTTTGTGGACACTGCTTGAAACATAATAGAAGCTTAATAATATTCCGTGAATGAATGAATGCTTACTTTAATCAATCAGGGCTCTGAACCGCTGAGGTTTAGCTCTGTAATATTGTATTAAAACTATGGGATTTACATGGTTCCAAACAGAAAGAGTTCCAATCCTCGAGGAGCTTACATTATAATCATTATGGATGGAACATGAGCAAAAGTTTTTACTTTAGAAGCAATTCTCCTAGTACTTAACAAAATTTTTCGAAGGGCTCAAAGCTTGTCTACATAGATATCAAGCAGGGAACTGATTTTACATTATAGAACTACAGCCAACTTTAAGAATTTGCATGTTATGAGTATCCTTTGTATGTAATTGTAGAGCATGGCTCTTGCACAGGAAGACATTAAGCAGTTATATTTATTTATGCTTATTTACTGAACCACTATTATATATGTTGTACCTTGTTAGGATATATGGAGATTATATAATAAGACAAGCAGCTGCCCTTAAGGCATATGTAAAAATAATTGAATAACCCAAAATTTGGAATATAACCTACGAGAGAACAGAGATTTTTGTGTTTTATTTATTTTTTATTTTTTTGTATTTCCAGGGCCTAGAGGAGCACCTGGCACATAATAATAAATAGGCACTCAATATTTGTTGAATGAATTACTGGAAGAGAGAATGAGGCTCACCCAACATTCTCTCTCCCCACATTTCCTTGTCCTCTTGAGATTAGGTGAGATCATGGCACTAACTCTGAATGGGCCTTGGATGGAAATATCATGTGTCATTTCAAACCAAAGCATCAAAAAACTCGTACAATCCTCCAGCTCTCTACTCATCCATCGTGAGGAAGGAGGCCACATGTTCCAGGTGGGTACGGTTGGAAGATGGTAAAGACGTCATTGTTCTGAGTCCCTGAATGGCTAGTTAGAGCAGAATGCCCTGGCTAGTTAGAGCAGAATGCCCTCTTTCCTATCAACCAGTGATAGACAAGTGGCATAAACTAGAAAAAAATTTTAAGCCACTGGATTTTCAGGATGATCTGTACCTTGCCATAGTCTATCCTTACTATAATACAAAAAATAAGTGCTATGAAGTTAATACAGAGCATATACAATGGGAGTTTTCAACTGGCCTGATCAGGAAAGGGTTCCTAATGATGAAGACCATTTATGTAAGCCTTGAAGATGTAGTATTTCCAAGAGTAGTGAGTTATGAGATGGAGGATATCCATATCAAAAACTTTTCTTTTAACATTATTGACATAGTTCATTTGAGTGATAAAATAACATGCTGAGCTAGTGCTATTTGCCGTGTTTCAGTTTACTTTTACTTCTCCATATAAAGTTCAAAATATTAAACAATTGAAGGAAAACCTAGGAAAGAAGGGGGTTGATCTAGAGTGGTACAAGCAGTGAACTGCTATCACCTATTCTATGGGACTAAGGAACATGGAAGTGCTCTGAGGACAGGTAACTACAAAAGAGATGAAGGATGTTCCATTTCTTTTTTTGACTGTTGGCCAGCACAAATCTCTTTCGTTTGAAGCTTACATATAACCTTCAACATAGGAAAATACGAGAGGTACATTTCGGACAATCTGCTCACACAGTCATTTACTCTGTATCAAGTTTTGTTCTCCCCCTGGCTTAAACTACAATCTCAGAATTACAAATAATGTGCAATAAAATTACAATGAAGAACACAGGAAAAATTTTAAATTGTAGACTTTGAATAAGAGTCCAAATTTTTGTACAAACACTGAGTTCACAAAAAAGTAATAAAATAAAAATAAAACAAAAACCCAGGAGCTATGCCTTCCTCTCCTGAGTCAGTGGTATTCAAGGAGATATAAGGCTAAGAGCTACTTTTTCCACTTGGGCTAAGAAACAGAAGAGACTACAGAAGTCATCTATTCAGCTCCAACTCAACGCAAGAATCCTTCTATAACTTTTATAATAATTACAATCAGCCTAAATACTCTGGTAGAAACTTTAAGATCAGACAGCTTACTCATTCAGTATAAAGTAGTTATCTAGCTAGTTATCCCACTATTGGGAAAATTTATTCTTTCTCAGCTTCTATATGTCTCATATTTTAATATTTATTTTCATTTGCTTTAAGTTTCATTTCTACCATTTAGTAGTTGTGTCACTTTGAGCAAACTGCCTCACCAATCTGAGTCCTAAGTTTTTATCTATAAAATATGGAATCAATGAGAATATATATCTCTAACATCCTACCTAACATTTTGTGTTTTTTTAAATCTTTTCTACATCTAGCAATAACCTACAAAACTCTACTTTATGGTCTGTCTTTGGACCTCCTACTACTTGTATCTTACGCCCCCCTTTCAGAGGGCAGAAGGAATGGAATCTTTGTCTTCTGTTGGGAGGTGTTTCCGATTTTCCTTTCTCTCTCTATCCTTCTGTAGCAGTAGAGTTTCAGCCTTACAAAACTTCAGACGCACTTTTCCATCTCTTTTCATTTGTTTGCATACTCCCTACATAAAGTATGTTTGTCTGCAAAGTTTTTAAAAAAGTTCTTAGAGGACTAAAAGTAAACTTTTTCATCCCTTGGAGAATCTGTGTTTAACTCTGAGTAGGAGAACAGGCAACTCAGCTTGCTACAATTGCCTCAAAGCCTTTTAGAAGCTTTTTTCTGTTGCTAATTAGCTGTGAATGTTTTGTTTATTTGGCTTCTGACAGAGCCCCAGCAAGCAGAAGCAAAGGGGCTAGAAAGGAAGGGCCCTGACTGTACAGAGGGTGACCTCCAGGCTTGTCTACAGCTGTAGTTTCCATGGGAGAAGCTTCTTGGGAGGGAGGACGCCTCCATTTACAGATAGTTCTATAAAGTATAATATTTCCAATACTCTCTTAGGCAACTTTCATTTTATTTTTTAAGGCAAAAGCCACAGTACTATAGATAAGATTCCTCTATTTTCTCAGACACTGTTCCTAGGCAACCTACAAATCCTGATAGGGGTGGAGCTATGCGTGCTGGAAATTTCCTACAATAATTTTTAATTTAACTGTGTTCACATAAGATCAGCTTGGTAGTGAGAAAAGATGGGGCTGGGACTTAACAATGGCAAAAATAGACAACTTTAGGCAATGCACACATAAAGGAATTCTATATTTCACAAATTATGTAACTGAGAAATGTAACATAGCAGTTAAAGAGAAACTTGAATGTTGAATTCCCACAGGATCAAGTTATTAAGCAAATAAATTCTGAATACTTAAGACCTGTTTCATCTTAGAAAGTGTAGAGAACTATGAACAGACCATGATTTCGACTGGTAATCGCTTAGGATATTTGGCACTTACTGATCTTATATATGAGAAATTGGTGGTATTACCAATCTAAATTATTATGGGCCCAAATATATGAGACTCCAACACAGACAGGCACTGACAAAAATAAACTTAAGTTATAACAGTTAAACTGAAAATATGCACATAGTATATTTCAATAATTGTTTGCTACTTTCATGGTTATATGTTTCAGAACATATATGATAAATCAAAAAATATCCAAGAGATGATATTTTGGATATCCTCCAAAGAGGCTAGAAAAATTTCTTGGGATTATAGGCTGAAATTAGCCAAGACGGAAGACTGGTTTAGTCAGATTCCAAGAGAATGTGTATTCCCTTTGAAACTACCATGAGAACAGGAACACACTGGTAAGATACAAGTGTCACTAGGGCTAAACTTTTAATGTTAAAATTAAATTCTAGGCTCAAAGTATACAATGCCTCTCTTGATATAGTCCAAGTTCCTTGCTATATTCTAATTCATATTCCATGTCTTCTGTTGATCATTCCACTTGCTTTCTGCACTAAACACATTTTCTCAAGTTTTCCCAACTTCTTTGCGTATAGTCATGCATTTAACTTTTCTCTAATGTTCTCTCATCGCTCTATGCACACACTAACCTTCCTTCTACTCATCAATTTACAAACACTCTCCACATTTTTTTACTTTGGTTTCTCATCTGACTTTTTACTTTTCTGCATATGTGGGTACATGAATGATAAGAAGTATACATTTTGCTAAATACATACACCTTTCCTTGGATATTTTCCAATCTGGGAAATGTTTGATATCTATTTAACATTATCAAATATTTTATATGTATCAAGTATAATAGTTTTTAGTTTTTTGGTCTCATTCTTCTAGTCTATCAATTCTTATAATTTTCCCATTATCTTTTTCGGAACAAAGGAAAGGAAAAAAAACCCAGAGTTGGAGATAATAAGGATGTTCTTGAAAAGCAAAGGAAGCTATCAAAGATATACCTTTATCTCTACCCAGTCTGATCATAGAACAACTTTGGGTCTTTTCTGCCCATTATGTACTGTAACTTTTCCACTCCTAACATTATGTATGTGTCTTTGACAGATGTGTGTGATGGAAATACTCTGCTGTCTAATCAATAAACTTTATTCTGTCTAAATGTCCTTTATAGATTCCCCACATCAGATTTATCTATTAGAGTATAAATTCCTGAATGGTTATATACAGAGTTTGGAGAGCTGCGATGTAGGCTTAGATGATAGTAATGGGCTATGTGATACCTTTTTTTAAAAATAAAAAGCAGTTGTATAATGTTTTTCTTAGGGCTCTTTCAGCCTTAACGCAGAATGATTGTATGGGAATTACTGTATCTATGAAACTATTTTTGTATACTACCTAGTACACAAAGTGGGCACTTCACTGTCAATGGTCTATTCATCTTTCAAGACTCAATTCAAGTGGCTCCTCTTTGTAGTTTTCCTTGGTCATTCTAAATAGAGACAATCTTACTCATCTGATCATCTACAGAAGTCTTTTGTTTATATTACATATGTGAAGATTATATACCATATTGTATTTTAATTATTTTAATTCATGTATTATAATCTCTACCTGACTATAAGGTCCCAGAAGGCGTATTATCTCAATGGCCCGTTAATGGTGCCTTGTTCTGATATATGTTTAATAAATTTTTACTGAACTGGCTAACCTGTTTCTCTAAATATATAACTTAGCAGAAGCTTTACACATCAAATACTGATGTATATATTGTCATTTGTACTTTTTTGTCGGAGGGATAGAAAATAATTTAGGTAAATTAATCAGGTAATAAGAAGTCTTCTTAGGGATCTTAGATGCCCAGTAATAAACAGTGAACTTAGGAGCATAAGCTGAACCAGAACTGCCACTTTTCCAACTCCCACTGGATAACCATTTATGTATATAAAGTACAATAAAGGAATGGGTATCTAGAGGAAGAATAGGAGGAACGAAGTTGGAGATGAAGAGCTGTTGATATGACAAGGAAAAATTTAAGTACAGATCTGGCTAGTGTAAAGGCCATTTGCTGGAAGTCTCTGAGTCTCCCACTTTCAGTTTGGACCCTCCTTCTTATCCGATAGCTCCATACTTATACAGAATCCTTGAAGACCAGTTTTAATGAATTTCACAGAAGTCAAAGGATTCACACACAGAAGTAAAATTCTCTTAACTGATACCTGCTTATCTAACTTCTGAATGCTTAATAAGAGCTGGATGTATTAGCTCTTAAACTTGTCTGTGTCAGTGATACTTGTAATTATATGATTCAACTTAAGTATTATATAAAAAAAGGTGAAAAGTAAGTAGAAAAAGAGAGTTGTTTCTATGAAAACCAAGTAGATGCTTTGGGAAGCTCAATAAAAGAGTTGCTAAAAATGCTGTTAACTAGATAGAAGTCCGTCAGTTATGAAAGACGGGAAATCATAAAACTCTGTAAGGATTATACAATTATACTGCTTTGTAAGAGTCTAGTTTAACTCTTCTTTAAAGAAATCAACTAGAAGTTTGTCCCTAAAGAAACCAAGATTATAGATGCAGTATATGCAAGGAAAAATAAAATGGCCCTATATCACAAGAGTGGTGAATAAAGGTAAAGTACATGCTTAAAATGTTTAAGGTCATATGTATCATTTTTTATACTTAGAGCTCTAGTAGGGCTCGTTTTGGCCACTGTACCAATTACCAACCCAGACTGCTTTAGGTAAGGAGGGCTTCTTCTCAATTTCATAAATATCTTATTTAAGACCTCATAGAAGTATCACATCAAAACTTTAGTATTGTGGATAAGGAATATGTACTCCCATTACACAATTTTATGGGTGATAAATTAATACAAAGGTTACAGTAGACTGAAGGAAAAAAAGGAGACGAAAATCTAATCCTAAAAGCAACTACTCAGTATTGCTTTGCTCAAGCTTTCTATGTTTATCAATCTGCAATACTTTCACTTTCACAGTTTGTATCAGAATCTACTATATTATTTTGTTAGTGAACATGAAAAAAAACAAATCTTACTTCCTCGAAGCAGAATTAAAATACCAAGTATTTGCTTAAAAAAAAAAAGGAGAATTATCTTATTTTTCTTCTTGGAATGAATTTGTCAGAAAGAAAAAAATTACAGCAAAATTTATAAGTTAGATTTACAAAGGTTTTAGAAATCTAATGCCTAGCATCTCAAAACTGAAAGCAACAGGTATCACCAAGTAAGTAAAAACTTTAAAATTCAAACCAATCCAACAGTTTAAGAAAGCAGAGTTTCTAAAGAGACTAAAATTTTTTTGTAAAATTCCTAATTTCTGTAACTTTAAAAAAATGTATGGTGAGACAACACAATGTTAGCTCTAGATACCACAGGGAGATAATTTAAAATAATAACTTATAAATCTAAGCCATCTTAATATATTAGTTCTATTTTTGCAAATCACTCTGCATGCTAACCAGGAAATATGTTAATTTTACCAAATAAATGTTGTTTCAAATGGCTTAGTTTAAAATTACAAAGAAGTGTTTCAACTGACATTTTATGTGATATTCTATTTACTCTGCCTCATGACTATAAATTCATCTACACTCTGGTTTGCCTATTGCAGATTCTAAAGCAAAAAAACCCAAAACCCAAAACCCAAAAACCACTCTTAAAAAAACATGAAAATACATGTCCTAAAATATTTTTTGGTCACATTTTCTCATATACATACTGGTATGGTAAATATACTTTACCTCTCTCTTATTAAGACACATACATAGCATACAAGGATTGTGGGTTTTTATTCAAATAAATAATATGCTAAACAACTTATAAACAAAAGCTTTTAAATTACCAAAATACTGTAATTTTCTCTATTAGATATAAACAAAATATATGAATCTGTAAGCAATAACTATTAAGATGAACTATTTTGAAGGAAGACTGGTAAATAACTTCACAAAGCCTAGAAAGAAACACACTAGTGATTTTTATTTCATTTTCCCTTCTAACATAAAATTTTTATTATACGAGGAAGAAAGAGAATAAAATGCAGAAGTTGGAGTGATTCATTTTCTTAAATGATTAGGAAGAACAACTCTGATATGTGAAAAGAAGTGGGTAGAACTGGGTAGGAATTATCTGGCTCTCTTTTTTTTCTAAACATTTTCTGAAATGAAACACTTCCTCCCCAAAATTACAACTTAACCTCAAAATTTGTACACCCAAACTATTACATATACTTTTAAATGTTATGTTTATGTGTTGGGAATTTTCTAACCAGATGTAATAATTAATATTAGCAAAGCAGTAATTTAATAAAATCTGCTTTGGTATGTTGAATATTAAAAAAATAAGAGAAGTTGCCATAATATGATATAGACCCACATTCTATTGTTTGATCAAGACTGACTAGCAACAGAAACTGATTACCAATATAAGATAAAATACCTCACTCCTCTTAAAGTTGCAAATAAAATGGAAAGCAATATAATTTTTGCATAATTACACAAATGTTCATGTAAAGGTTTTTTTTTTTTTTTATACTGTGTTCTTAAATGCTATTAAAATAATGGGTGACAGGCTCTTTGAGTCCTGTTCTTTTCTGGATACGCCTTAAATGATTACAGTGAATTAAATTTTTATTGCTCTTCTACCTGTCCTAATGATAGTATTTTTTTCCTTTTTCTAATGTCTTGGAATTCTAAGGTGTTCTAAAAGCAATGTAAGAGACAGTTATAGGAATAGACACCTAAATAATTTTAGAACTATTCTAAACAGGTTTACACTTATATCAATTCAATCAGCATTATAAAGCATCCACTGTATATCAGCACTCAGATAGCAGACATGGGCATAAATTATTTCATGAATAATTAAAATGAAAGCATCTAATATTATATGAAAGAGGTATACTTTACCTGGATTAGATGAGGCAATGCTTTTAGTGTAAGGCAAAACCAAATTCCCAGCTTGCATGGAAGCAAATCATGCCATTGTGGTTTTGTCAGTAATCTAAGGGGAAAACACAAAAACAAAAACAAAGCAGCAAAATATTGAAAGAAAGGTGGGAGACAAGTATTTTTATAAAGATCACGAATTCTGTTATGAATGCCTGTTTCAACAAAAGTACGAAGAAAATTTTCAATGTAATCCTTATGACAGTTATCACTACATTTGAGGTATTTTATCATGAAATACGTTAGTTACAACAAATGCAACATGTATAGCAACTAAGAGAATCTAAGCTAAGATTTTGGGGAAGGAGACTCCTAAACAAGTTATAAAGATAAAGAAACAAAAGCCCTCTTTCTAACCTGGACTTTTCATCAGTTCTGCAAAATGAATTCTTAAACCTTATGATTACTTCAGCTATAAAAGACTAAACATCATCAGAGTGTTCCCAAGTGCTGACAAGCAGATATGAAGACTGTAGCATAAACAAACCAATACATAAAAATTAATGTCATTTGCAGTTCACTGAAGCATTACTCACTGATGTCATCAGAACAGAAGACAGACAGAATAGTCTCTGATCTCCATCTCACATTGATCCAGTTCCTGCCCTGCTGTGTGAACTATTTAAACCCTTTATTTCTTTTTATGAATCAATATTAGAAATGGTATCTTTGAGTGTACTGCATTTCACTGCCTTTCTACATATTGTCACTTCTGAGCTAAACACTAAAGTGACAGATTCTTCTAGGAATACTTAATTTCTAAAGTTCAGTATAAAAATTTCAAACGACAAGAATTTGGGGGTTTGGTTACTTAAATATTTATTAACACTTTCCAAGGGCAAAAAACCCTGTGGAACTTTTGCCTAAGATTAGGATTTATCTCATAAACTATGGCACAGTACTAATCTTTTAAAAAACCTACTACAGATGTAAATATTACATATCTGAAATGAATGTATATATATTAAGTTGAATAATATTAAAGACATTTTAAAACAGTTTCAAATTACAAAATATTTTTATATGCTCCCACCTTTCATTTTTTTCTGAAGCACCAAGTTTTGATACATCCACACTCTTGCTGCCTGTCTTTTTTTTCTTTTCTCTTTTTTTTCTACTAAGCAGTTCATCCTTAATGTGGAAAGAATTATGGTTACAGGTTATCATTAACATGTACTCTTCAAATGTTATCAAGAGTCTTCTGTGAAGGGTAAACATTATAGAAGAACATTTATGCAAATGTATGTAGGGTCCAACATGATTAAGTAAAATCATCAATCTTTAACAATAACTGTTGCCATGGCATCCAGTCCTTAAACATACATGAAGTTCAGCACTGTCAGTCATGTGTATCTCCATAGCAATCAAAGTTTTCTAAGAAGAGAAAGCATTCAACTTACTTTTTCTCATTCATCCAACTTTAATAATGTCACTTCAAAAAGAATGAGTAAACAGATGCTAATTTATGAATACTGATAAATATGTTTGATTATCTTTAGCACATAAATAAAAATCCAGAGCTGAATAAACTATGTAATGGTATGTTAAAATAAGAAAAGTATAATTTTTTAACCAAGTGATCTCTGAAATTATAAAATTATACTCATTTCAAGTTTTGTATTTAGTTAAAACCTTTTAAAGTAAACATTCTTTATATGACACAAAAATTTCTAAAATCATTTTTACATAAAAAATATTTCCGTTTGGAAGGTGACAATTAAGAAAATGTGACTCTACCTTCTAACTATCAGCTAGATATTTGGGCCTTCACAAAATTTTATGACAAACTCAAATGCCACATTTTTAAAAAAGAAGGATTTTTTTCTTATGTCACGGGTTCTTCTTAACTTAGAAACACATCAAACACTAAATACTGAGTAGAAAACTTTTAGGATAAGGAGTATATATAGAAAAATTGAAATTTTTATCAGTTGAGAAATAAAATGTCTGAAATTCCATATAAAATTAAGGCTAGGTCATTTGATTTATTACCAATACTTACCAGTTGTTTTTCCAGGTAGATTGACCAAACCACAGCATAATGACCCACTGTGAGAATAATGAACAAAAGTAATGCCAGCTCAGCATTGCTCATTTTTCTCACCCGCCTGTAGTAGAATACAGGCTGTCGCCAATCTGGAAGTCCATTGATCAGAATATCATCATACCTACAGTAGCAAATACAACAGTTTTTCATGGGAAGTTTAAAATAAAAGCAAAAAAATTAATTTATGCCTATATTTAAAAAGAGGAAAGAGAAAAGAACTTCTCCAAAATATGTAAGATTTATGTAGATTATTAGCATTACAATGGTCTATAAATTCAAAACACTGTATATAGTACAGTCACAGACAACCTTCCAAAAGATACACAGTGATATACTGTGGATACTAGACCTTGTGTTGAACAGCACCCCAATGATGTGACTTCTGGAATGACAACTAAACTAAAGGAGCTATATAATCTACCTCTCTATCACAGTCTGCGGTAAAGACCCCACCATAGAAGTCAGCAACAAAAGGAAAGATCTCAATGGAAGAAAAATCAAGATAAGAGCTCTGTTTGTTACCATGAATTATATATTAATTGAATCGAATTCAGGATAAATTTTTCTAGTCAGTGCTATTATTTCCAACCCTGTACTATAGTTCAAGGTTGAAATATTTATATATATTATTTTATCAAAGCTTCTTCATGATTAGAAGCCTATGAGTACCTTTTAATTTTGTATTGCTCAAATTCCTTTAAAGGATAAAAAGTTTCCAAATTAGAAAGAGATGGGAAACAACCAGTGTTTATGTCAGATTTCTCAATAAAACTGTTTATTTGTAAACATTTAAGTGGCAATTTCCTCATTTTCAGCTTTGCTGGAGGGAAAGAACCTAACAAATAAAAGCTTTCCTAGTAATGCATTTTAAATCAGCTTTCTTTAGAATAAAATTTCAACTGAACTGAAATTTACCTGTCAGACCATTACAAAGACAAATATTTTTAAGGTTAAAAATCAGGAGTAACATTTATGATTGTAAAACTCAAAATGGTCACACACAAACACTGTATGTTCAAAACACACAACCTGTTAATCTTAATTGAACACAACTCATTAAATATTCTAATCACACTATTTCTCGAATTAAATCTTCACTGAAAGGCCTAATTTGGTGCAACACATTGACCAAAATATTTTAATTAAAAATATTCTGAGTTAGTCGCAGGCCTAATTACAGGAATAGAAATAGGGCCTATATTGTCAGGCAGGTCAGTAGAACTCAGTAGTAGGTTTTTCTCAAGTAAATTGACCGATCTAGGAATAATAGCGCAGCTGCTAAACTGCCAGTCTTGACATGTAAATCAATTTAAATGCAACAACTGCAGTAGCTACTTTGATAGTTATTAAATTGATACCTTGGAGATATGCTTAAAAAAAATAAGCAAAGGATTTATTATAGGCAACTTCTTTTTTCAGTAGAAAAATATTGGTTACAAATTCAAAATATATTTTATTAGCAAATCTGGAAAACCTAACATTTAGATCAACTTAGATTATTAATAATAATGGCAGATCAGAATAACCAGTGTTCAAAGCAAAAGACATTAATTAGTACTAAACTCTTAAAAGGCAATGTGTAGTGTACAAGAGTATACAAATTAAAATATGGCTGTGTAGTAGCTAGACCAGACAAAATTTGATGTTAAATATTCTCCTTTTTAAATATGCATAGCAATTCTTGAACACTATAATATCAAGATAAAATAATATGATTTCATCAAAAACTATCATTCCTGTCCTCAAAAGTTTGTTTAAATTTATCTTTGTATAAACTGACTCAGTTTAAATTAGAAATGGATTGGCAAAAAGGTTTCAGGATTACAACATTTGAATGAAGGCCAATGAGTGTTAAATTCTGAACTTATTCTAAATCTATATTCTACTCCAGATTTGTTCAGGGAGAAAAAGGTGAATATAAAAATCACTATTTCCAGCTAATCTGTCCCATGAAATAACTTATGAAAAGTGGTTATTAATAAAGGACATCTCAGGAAATGGTGACAATTCCCCAAGAGCATTAATAAGTATTAAATTTGTTTTAGATATAAACTGCATTGGAAGAAAACATAACTAAACTCATAGCTATGAATCTCATCCCACATATTTTATCATCATCATTGTTGAAATGCCATGTATCTATTAATAGCTACTCGTTTCTACCCCACATACAAGTTGTATATAGTGTACAGCCAAATTCAAGACAGCAAAACCTCATGCATTGAACACATTAAACAGAACCAGATATTTACTAAGCTATGTCTGCCACTCTAAACAACAGTCTCCAAGGATTAAGCTTAGAATCAATGCTCTATTGATTTTACTATCAATGAACATTATGGCTCACACGACTGGCCATTTTAAGGGAAGATAGCTTCTATTATAGTTCACTTTTTTAGAATACATGCTGTTAAGAGATAAATGACTGCTTTCCTGAAACACTGAAAAATAAAGATATTTCTTAAAATATACAGACTATATTCATAGTTATTTAAGAAAAAATGTGTTGACAACACATAAAATTTAAAACATCACTGTGTTTTGCTTTTTCTATATTTTAACACATAACACTTAAAATGTTCTGTAATTCAGCTCATACAAACTGCTCTGAATAATCTGTTAAAACTAGATTAAGAATGTACACATGTATCATTATGTTATAAAAAAATACAAAAGTAAATATGTGTGATGAAAATATCACTAATGCAAAAAATGAGACAGAATTATAAAGGCTATTATCTTGGAAATTAAAACACTGATTAATCAATACCATATTCAACATATGATTTAATATATGTTTGATTTTCTTAAAATGTACATGATAAACATAAAATAACGGTTACATAATCATTAGTGAGTTTCATTCTACAATCTTAATTTATCAAATATATTTAGCCTAATATAAACATTGGAAAGCAAATAAATCTAAGAATATTTAAATTACCAACAGAAAAAATTTTATGTAAATATAAAATAGCCTCATATTTTGAAATATAAAACAGTAACTATGAAACTAAAATAGAAAACATATCTATTATGAAAACAAATATTTAAATAATTCTAGAATTTGCCTAAATTGTGAATTTCCCATCATACAAAGTTTGAATTTTTAGTTTAAAACAATAACAACAACATCCATTTAGGTCACATTTTGAACCCAAGAGTAAAAATTAATTACACAAAGATCATAAACAGGAAACACATCTAAATTAATCCATCTTACTCTCCTTTAAAAATGTATATATATGCCAAAACTTGTGATATAGAGCACTTTATATATTCCATATAACAGGTATCTTATATCTTCTAATTAGAGAAGGTACTAAGATTTCTTATTCTCAGGTTAATGTTTATTTTTCTTCAAACATACTTATAATCAAATTTAGAATAATGAGGTAATGGATTTGTAAATGTTTAGCATACTAAGGCTGAGATAACTATACTTTTCAATGGATTTGTAAATAAAACGTGATTTTATTTAGTAAACGAAAAAAAAATTCAACTTTTACAAATATAGTACCATAAAATATACAAACCCCCCCCCCCCCCAAATTTAAAGTTGCACAACTGGGTTAGCAAAATAATACTGGTTAAAAATTTATAATAGATTTTAAATAAAAGTAATATACTAATATTACTAAAGCACAAGTTAGTGTATATATGTAATGACTAGTATCTACTTGGTACTTTTTTCAGCTAACACTTAGGGCACTTGTACAGAAATTTATGTCAGAATATAGCTGAGCTGCTATTCCCCAAAATAAGCAAATTACCTGGGAGTTTAGAAAAGGCTGCTATGCCTTCCTTACGCTAACCAGACAAACTTGTTATTTTCATACTATAGTCTATGTTTTGGGGGAAAAAAAAAGGCTTAGAAGTTTATTCACAATCTCACTCCTAGGAATCTATTCAAGAGAAATAAAGAAAAAAAATCTGTTCACACAAAGACTTGTATGTGAATATTCATAGCAGCATTGCTCATCATAGCCCAAAAGTGGAAACAACTTAAATGTCTATTACTTGGTGAATAGATAAACAAAGGCGGTATATGATATGGAATATTACTCAGCAATAAAAAAGAGTTAACTACTGGTATATGCTACAATATGGATGTGCCCCAAAAAGATTATCATAGAAAGAAGCCAGATGCAAAAGAGTACACTTTACATGATTTCATTAATAGGAAAGGCCCAGAAAAGATAAATTTATAAACACAGAAAGGAGATCAGTGATTGCTTGGGTCTGGGATCAGAGTGGGGATTGCCTGCAAACGGGCTTGAGGGAATGTTTGGAGGTGATGGAAATGTTCTAAAACTGGATTGTGGTGTTTGCATGACTCTGTAAATTTATTAAAAATCATTGACTTGTACACTTAAAATAGCTGACTTCTATGGTATGCAAATTATACCTAAATAAGGCAGTTTAAAAATTGTTTGCCTTTTCCTCAAAAAGAAAAAAAAAGGTTATCCAGTTTATTTTATCTACTTCATTGCTATTCTCTTTCCTGCCAAAATTAAAGAATGCACTTGATTTCAGTGAAAACACAATTACTCATAAGGGAAATAGAGAAACATATAGGACAATTTTCCAAACTGCAAATTCCTGGGAGGTTACACATTTAAAAGTACTTACTTAATGAATATTTATAATAAATAATTGTGATACCAAAGAGCATTTTTTAATACCAGTATAAGACAATCTTCCTTTAGAAGATAAAAATGACTACTGGGTTTTTCTTCCTAAAGGAATTAGAAACATTAGGTAATTGTCTGGAGAGGTGCATTTCTCCTATATGTTTAAATACACATAGGTCACCTGGCCTCAGGCTCAAGCTTTAGAGAAGTGATTCTCAGCTTGATTAGTTAAGATTTTTGCCTCAAGGAAAACCAGTTACCAAAGAGTTACTTGTGCCTCAAGGGGTATAAATACTACAGCTGTTTGTGTAACTGTCAGATCCATTTTTTTTCTACTAACACTGCAAAAAAATTGCAAAGGGAATGAATCCTAAAAAGAAAATGTTAGACACATCTATGTTAACGAAGAAACATTTTATACAGAAGAAGTGATTTGTTCTGTAAAGATATAAATGATTTTTCAGGAACTGAAAGAAATTGTTACAAAGTTTACTGACTTTTAAGAGAACAACAAACAAAAAGACAAAATCTGATGCCAAAGACATAGGGAGACTAAATAAAGCTATCTTTACAGACACATTCTTGATGTGTGAAATAAAACTAGGGGCTCAGTGAGAGAAACCAACTAGAAAATATGCACAGAATGACCAACACTTCTTTCAACACACTTCTAGGACTCTTTCAACACTATGGATTATCTCAAACCAGAGGAATGTCTGCTATGGTATCTGGACCAATGCCAGCCCTTGTTATAAAGCAAAGAACACTTACAGAGAATATCTCGAGTCCTTGCTTTGCAATCTGACAAACTGAGGTATTCAAATTAAAGAGTTAAGATGAGAAGAAGAGTAGTAGCTAACATTTTAGGATATAGAATAATTCCAGATAATATATCTGAAGAATTTATTCATTTTTTTTAAAGAAAAGACTAGTCTGTACTAGTCTAGAATAGAAAATATCAGTCTGTATCACACACTATAAAGTGTTTTGGGAAATTTTTGCTTCAAGTGTGTGTATGTGTACGTGTGTTCTGAGGCATGATGCGAAATATGCTTCCTGCCCCGCCCCCCCCAAATATACTTCTTACTGTGGGTCTGACTCAAGAAACTTTGAAGCCCAAGGCAATAGTATCTACACATTCCACACATTCTGAAGGAGTAGAAGAAAGGGGCCTTTCTGCAATCTCCTCTTAAGTCACTGGCACTATAAACTACTTATAAATATATTACTACTCTTCTGAAAGGGGCACAGAGAAGTCTCGAAGTGAGGGGGCTGCCTCCGCTCCGAAGTTTAACTTAAATGCAGAATCACCAGAGCAGAGTAAGGGAAAGGAAGGAGGCAAAAGAAATAGGAAAAAGAAACAAATATTTTTCTTCCACACCTATTTTCTACAGACTTATATAAGTCTGTTCTCTCACAAATATCAGGGTTTATTCTGAGAGTGAGGAAACATCAAGAAATTGTGATGACGTGAGTATCACTAACAGCCTAATTCCAAAACATTTAAGGAATAGGGGAAAAAAGAAAAAGACCACCAAGCACAGATAGGAGATATTACTGATATATCAAAAATGACTGGGCATTTGTTTGAAGTCAAATGGTATCTGTATTTCCCAGAGCATAGACACTCATGTTAAATCATATCTAATGGAGCTATGACTTGGTAACGTTGTAACTCATGATCCTAAAGCGTATAAGTACTGAATCAACCTAGTGAATATTTTCAATAGACATTAACTCTGCTCTAAATATAGGAAGAAACAAAAATAAAATACTAACTTATAATAAATGTCTAGTGAGACAATTCCTTCCTTTATAAACTGAGATATCAAACTGTAACATCTTAATTCAAAAGCAGAAATGAACACTCACCTTTGCCTTCGTTCATCATCCTTTAAAACTTCATAAATGGCCACCAACTAAAATAAAAGCATTACTTTAAGATAAAAATACTCTCAGCTATAAGAAATCACTTGGGAAGGTGAACACACTATAATGCACAAACAGAAAACCCTATGTGCTCATATATACAATGAACAGATACAATCTTAATTATACGTAACATTTTATATTTTTAGTAGAACCTTAAGAGATTAAAAAATGCTTGATACCAAAATAAATCTTTGTGAAAGATGCAAAAGTAATAATTATGTTAAAATGTGCTTTTAAAAAGCAAAAGCTGTAATTTAGACAAGAAAATTATGACAATTATGACCCTCCAAGAATTTAGAGATTCTAATATAAAAAATGGTGATATTTTGTAAAAATTGAGTGAACATGACATTCTATTTCTCAACTACAACCTCATTTTCAAACAAAAATATTCTACATATAAGTTACTATTTTTATTAGAAAACATTTATTTATAAATTTGTTGCAAAATATATATAATAACAGCACACGTCACTTACTTGTCTAAACTGAGTTTCTGCGTTTTCATCTTTATTCTTGTCTGGATGCAAAGTTAGTGAAAGCTTACGATATGCTTTTCTAATGTCTGCAGATGAAGCATCCTGGAGGTGGTAGGGGGAGGGGAAAAACACAAAGCAAACGTTGTCAGAAAAAGAAATTCCCAGAACCTTGTTAAGATCTGAGAAGACAGCCAACCAAGTGCAGGACCCCAGGCAATGTAATTTGAGCAATCAGTCTAACAACCAGGCTATGCAACTAGCCTGACCCACATGACTGAACAATTATTCAATCTAATTTGGCTCTCCTCTTAACTTTTCATTACCATACAGTCATTTAAAGAAGACAGTATTTGGCAAAACTTTTCAAACACTTGCCTTCCTAAAATTAACCAATAAATCTTTTTCGGTAATTAAGAGATCAAAAAGAAACAAATTAAAAATTAATACATCCATGTGCCTTCAAAGAAGGTCTTTATTTATTTGAGAATCTTAAAGCCAATTTCTGAATCCCAGGCTTACCATATGTGGTTTCTTCATTGTTATTTATATTGAATTTACCATTGAGCCACAACCTATGGAATCTCAATTTCCTATGTCAAAAGTATGCCTGTTAGAAGGCTGTTACATTTGCATTTATCGAAAATAACTGTAATTAGAAGTAGTGGTGTATATTGTTCTTAACATTTTTTTAGTACTTCCAAGGGTGTTTTCAGTGGTGTCCAGTTTCCACAGTCTAGTTTGTAGAAATAAATTTGCCCACTATTATTAATATAGTTTAAACATATTTAAAGAGTCATAATAGTTCAGTAAGAGTATGTTGGATTAGGCGGATGTTAAAATTACATTCTATATAATCCTGTGTGTACAGATAAACTCAGAAAACATGGTTTTCCATGGCCAGCATAAAATACATAATGATAACAAAGAACACGATGTAAAATTGGGTTTAAAACTTTATCTCCACTGAGTTTAAAAATTATTCCAATAACTAGCATGTTCACAGTGGTACAAAATTATAATAAAATTGTTTATTAAATTGTATTTTGTTTTATAGCTGAAAATTTGTTCAGTTAACTCCTAAAACTACTTTATTGAAAAAGTTCAAATGACTAAAAAACCAAACCAAAACAAAACAGAACAAAAATCTGTGTCCCGGGCGCCTGGGTGGCTCAGTCGTTAAGCGTCTGCCTTCAGCTCAGGTCATGATCCCAGAGTCCTGGGATTGAGTCCTGCATCGGGCTCCCTGCTCAGCCAGGAGCCTGCTTCTCCCTCTCTCACTCCCCCTGCTTGTGTTTCCTCTCTCGCTGTGTCTCTCTGTGTCAAATAAATAAATATAATCTTTAAAAAAAAAAAAAAAAAAAAAATCTGTGTCCCTGGGATTAAATAGTTGTTAAAGAAATAGAGCTGGAGAGAAGCAAAATGAGACTATAATTTGTCTGTCAAGCTTTTCTTTATGAACCATTATTTTCATTATCAATTTTCTGGGGCTTACTCCTCCAGGGTGTCACTCTAGTTAAAAATGTCAACTTAGGTGTGAATATTTTTGTGACTTACAGAGGACTGAGAAGATATAAAGTTAGCAGAGTAAATTTTGTAGATAATACAGTTAATATTTTCATTCTAATTTGTTAAATAGGATTGATGTGTTCCCTATACTTAATAGGTAACATGAAGTAGAAAAGGATGATTATTTACTGAAAATTTGTGATGGACATTTTGTTGAGCAAAGAGGTCAAGTGTCAAATGAGTAACTGTTCTCTAATTGGGACTTTAATTTTGGATTTTATTAAATTAGGACTATATCATAGAAAAATTCCCAAAGTAGATTTCTTACAAAATAAAGCTTATGTGTTTTCTTGTGTTACAAAATTAATGCATGCTCATTACGGAACACTGATGACTTACTTAAAAATAAAAATAACTTATAGTCACCTAAGGCATTTCCCTCCTTCCAGTCTTGCCATGCTGATTCTAATTCTCCGTTTTTCTGCCACAATATGTGCCCTAAATATAAATGTAGCCAGATGGCTCTCCTATTTCAAACCCTTCAGTAACTCCCAAGTGCCTTCATCATCTGTCTTTTCCAATCTTTTTAGCTTTGTCTCCCACTATCTTGGCCCATCCTCCTGGTCCCCCAGATCATTACATATTAGGATGCTGTTCCCCAACCTCATGTTTTTGTTTTGCACCCAGCTGTAGATACAGACAATTCTCTCCTGACTAAAGAAATGAGTGTCTTGGCCTACACACAGATATTGCCTGACTTTTTCCTCTTGAGAATCTGACCAGTATGGTTATTTCACCAATTAGCTCCACCCTAAGTGGACAGAACTGAAAAACTTGAGGATTCCCCTATCTAAAAGACATGCTCTAGATAAGCTTCACCTCGAACTAGCTTATGTATTTAATTTTATTAAATTATTCAAAGAATCTTATTTCATCCTTTTTTTTTTTTTTAAAGATTTTATTTATTTATTCATGAGAGACAGAGAGAGAGAGAGAGGCAGAGGGAGAAGCAGGCTCCCCGTTGAGCAGGGAGCCCGACGCGGGACTCGATCCCAGGACCCTGGGATCATGACCTGAGCCGAAGGCAGACGTTTAACCATCTGAGCCACCCAGGTGCCCAAAGAATCTTACTTCATCCTTATAACAAAGCTATGAGGTAACTATAGTTGTTATTAGGCCCATTTTCTGATAAGATGAGGCAGAGAGAGGTTAAGTAACTTGCTCAAGTTCATGCTGTTGGTAAATAGATGAAAATAGAATTCAAACCCCAAAAGTGTTTTATCAGAATCAGAGATCCCTATGTTCACTCTTTAGATTCAGTTAGTAGATTTGGATTGAGTCACTTCACAAGAGGCAGTGGGAAGGCAGTGAGAACAATTGTTACAATCATACTGATCTGATAAACCATATGGAAAACATCCACATAACTACAATGTGAATGTTCAACTGCAATTTTAAAGATAAAGATCCTGATATGTGTTAACTCGTCTAACATTTCACATCATCTTTCTACGAGAGACCTGAATGTTAAAACATTTACCTCCCATACTCACTAGATTAGCCTTTTATCTCTCTGGCATGCAAAGAAAATTTTTTGATAGGGCTATGGGTGAATTGGCTATCTTTAACACTTTTGACATCAGATCTGCAGGGTTCAATTGCCAGAATTCTTTTCCTTCTACATGTGATATAGTTCCTTGGCAACTTGGACATGAATTATCTTAATTGGATGACCTCTGTAAAGAAGATGTATATGGTCATTCTAATCAAACAAACAAACAAACAAACAAACAACAAAAGCCAGCCCCCCCCAAAAAACCCCAACTATGAAAGTAATATGTTTGTCAAAATTAAATGCAATGGACATCAGCAAAAATAGAGTAGGGAACTCCAAGGGCCTGTCCCTTCACAGAAACAAGCAAATAATCTGGCAAAAACAGTCAGAATCAACCCAATCTGAACTATGCAAACTACTCAAACCAGGCAATTACTTAATCAGGAAAAAGATAGCTGATTCTCAGAGTCTTGAAGACACCAATCTGAGTTCTTGGTGTGGGTTCCTGGTGCAGAGGGAAGCAAAACAGACTTGATTCTTAACTGTGGTTGTTTGTGTTGGTCTGTTGGTTCCCTGATGGATTGTGTAAAGGGCTTACCTTTATTTTACCAAACTCAGTACTCTCCCAAGTCAGAGAGGTAATTAATTATCTAGGACATTTGTTAAAAACATTTAAAGGCAAATTTATTAACCAGTGCCAAAATGGGGCAAGGGATAGCCATTGGGTCATACAATAGAAACATCAAAAAGCTTGACAGGAGGGGCGCCTGGGTGGCTCAGATGGTTGAGCGTCTGCCTTCGGCTCGGGTCATGGTTCCGGGGTCCTGGGATCAAGCCCTACATCGGGCTCCTGGCTTAGCGGGGAGCCTGCTTCTCCCTCTCCCTCTGCCTCCCCCCCTGCTCATGCTCGCTCTCTCTCTGTATCTCTGTGTCTCAAATGAATAAATAAAATCTTTAAAAAAAAAAAAAAAAAAAAAAAAGCTTGACAGGAAAGACTAGTGAGATGCTTTGGGGAATATGGGCTTTGAAAAGCTCCCATATATTCCTTGGAAACTAGAAGACCATGTGCATGCCCAAGGTGGAGTACATCCTCAGAAAGACCTGCAAAGGCCCTAAATTCTTACTTCTGACTGATCTTTAGCCTGGACACAGCAGAAAGTGAAGGCTAAGAGACAGTTGTAAATCTAGCTGAGTGTTGAAATCATGCCCCAATATATACACAGAACCCACTCGCAAAGACTAAGTTTTTTCTTCCCAGTGGTTCCAAGCCTTTAAGGAAATCTGTTGAATCATTAGCTGACCACTAAGCAAATCAAACAGAGATGTCAGTGGCTACACACAACAAAGAAGATATACTTTACAAAATTAGTTCAAAAAAGTCATTAGACAAATAAAAACCACAAGCAGCAAAAGCCAAAAACAAAAAAAAACAAAACACACACACACACACAAAACCACACACACAAAAAAACAACCAAACAAAAAACAAACAAACAAACAAAACCCTAGTGCGGTGGGAGAATCTGATTACATGATATACCCAAAATGTCTAGTATTCATTAAAAATTATGAAGCATGCAAAGAAACAAGAAAGTATGGGGGGAAAAAAAGAAATTAATAGAAATTGTCCGTGAGGAAGCTCAGACATTAAACCTACTGGACAAAGACTTTAACTATTTAAAATATGCTCAAGAGCATATACAAAGAAATAAAGTATGAGAGTAATGTCTCACCACATTGAGAATATCAACAAAGAGACAGAAATTTTAAAAAGGAACCAAAAAGAAATTCTGGACTTGAAAAATACAGTAACAAAATAAAAATTCACTAGAGGGGCTCAAAATCAGAGCTGAGCAGAAGAAAGAATCTATGAACTTGAAGATAGGTCAAATTGAGATTACCCGATATGAGGAAAAGAAGAATGAAAAAAGATGAACAGTGCCTAAGAGACCTGTGCAACACCATAAAGAGTTCCACCCTACATAAAATGAAAGTCCCAGAGGGAGAAGAAAGGGGCAGGAAAAAAAAAATATTTGAAGAAAAAAATGCCTGAAGACAGCCAAAATTTGATGAAAGACATAAATATATGCATCCAAGAATCTCAACAACCCTAAGTAGGATCAATTCAAAGAGAGCCATACCTCAAAACATAATAATCAAATTGCTGAAAGTCAAAGACCAAGAGAGAGAATCCTGAAAGCAGCAAGAGAAGTAACTCATGACATACAGGGGATTCTCAATATTATTAACAGCTAATTTCTCATCAGAAACCATGGAGTCCAGAAGGTAGGGGAATGACATATTTAAAGTGCTAAGAAAAACTTTTATCCATGAATTATATATCTAGCAAAATTATCCCTCAAAAATGAAAGAGAAATGAAGATATTCCAATTAAACAAAAACTGAGGATTCACTGCTACTAGATTTGCTCAGAAGAAATGCTGTAGGGAGTTCTTCAGGCTGAAAAGAAAAAACTACTAGACAGTAACTCAAATCTATATGAAGAAATAAACATTGATAAAGATAATATATAAATACAAAAGTCAACATTTGTGTATTTTGGGGTAGTAATTAAATTTTTTCTGTATCATTTAAAGGACAACTATAAAGCAATAATTATAAATCAGTGTCAAATAAAACAATAACATAAATCTATGCATCTTTATGCATGTATGCCCATAGACAATCTGTGACAATACTACATAAGGAATAAGAACAGGCTTTGTAGGAGCCAAATTTTTTATATGATTTAAACTAAATAGGTATTAATTCAAACTAGATTGCTATAAATTAATGTGTTAATTGAAATCTCCAAGGCAAACACAAAGAAAATAAAGATCTATAGTAAAAGAAACAAAAAATGGATCAAATGGTACAGTAGAAAAAAAGATCTAACACAAAAACAGGCAGTAAAGGATAAATGAGGTAGAGAGAAGATATAAAACAAATAGAAAACAAACAGCAAAGTGGCAAAAGTAAGTCTTTCCTTAACAGTAATTACTTTAAATGTAAATGGATTGGGGCACCTGGGTGGCTCAGTCGGTTAAGCTGCTGAATCTTGATTTCTGCTCAGGTCATGATCTCAGGGTGATGAGATCGAGCCTTGTGTTGGGCTCCAGGCTCAGCGCAGAGTCTGCTTGTCCCTCTCTCTCTTCCTCTGCCCCTCCCCTCCTCATGTGCACATGCTCTCTCTCTCAAATAAAATCTTAAAAAAATGGATTAAACTCTCCAAGTAAGAGACAGAAACTAGCAAAATGGATTATAAACAAACATCCTCCAACTATATGGTATCTACAAGAGACTCATTTTAGAACCAAAGTGATTGAAAGTGTGTAGGTGGAAAATACTACTAAATGTAAACAGTAACCAAAAGAGAGCTAGGATAGCTATACTAATACCAGCAAAATGGACTTTAAGACAAAAATTGTTACAAGAGCCAAAAAAGAACATTACATAATAACAAAAAGGTGACGGCATCAAGAAGATATAACAATTATAAACATATATGCACCTAAAAACAAAACCCCAAAATATATAAAGTAAAGACTTAACAGAATTAAAGGGAAAAATAGGTCATCTGTACAATAGTATTATAGTATATATACATACAGTAATACTGGCAACTTCAACACCCCAGTTTCAATAATGTCTAGAGAAATTTGACAGAACATTAGCAAGTAAACAGAAGACTTGAACAACAGTATAAACCAACTAGACGAACCTAACAGATAACCATAAAACATTCCACCCAACAACAGCAGAATACACATGGAACATTCTCCAGAATAGGCCAGATTTTAGGACACAATGTAAGCTGAAACAAAAAAATTTTTTTGAAGATTTTATTTATTTATTTGACAGAGACAGAGATAGCGAGAGTAGGAACACAAGCAGGGGGAGTGGGAGAGGGAGAAGCAGGCTTCCTGCCGAGCAGGGAGCCTCATGTGGGACTCAATCCCAGGACCCTGAGATCATGACCTGAGCTGAAGGCAGACGCTTAATGACTGAGCCACCCAGACGCCCTGAAACAAATTTTAAAATACTGAAATCATGCCAGGTTTATTCTCCAAATACAATGGAATTAAATTAGAAATTAACGACAGAAGGAAATTTGGAAAATTCACAAATATGTGGAAATAACACACTCATGAACAACCACTGGGTCAAAAAATAAAAAATAAATTAGAAAATACTTAGATATGAATGAAAAGTGCTATTATGTTATCTCCCTATAAGATAACTGTGTACATGTTAGAAGAACATAGTAACAGGCCAGAAAACTGTGCTCCTGAAGAATAAAACTGAAAAGCTCTGGAGAATTTTTTTTCCAGTGATGTTTAGATTAAGACTGAAACAGGAAAGGTCATTAAATTTCAGGATCATATAATTTCCTTTTGGATTTATGCATTCTGTGAGGTTTTAATTCATTAATGTAAATAATTAATTATAACTATTTTTCTAACTTAACATGACTAAGTATTAAGCAAGAACTAAATTAAATCATGATATTCAATTCTGTATAAAGTAAAAAAGAAATCACTATAAAAATTAGAAAGTACTTTGATATAAATGAAAAGAAAAATACAACATACCAAAACTTAGGATGCAGTAAAAGCAGTGCTCAGAAGGAATTTTACAACTATAACTGATGACAAAGAAAATCTCAACCTAACCTTCCACCTTAAGAAAACAAGAAAAAGAATAGTGAAGTAAACCCAAAGCAAATAGAAGAAGTAATAAAGATTAGAGCAGAGATAAGTGAAATAGAGAACAGAACAACAGAGAGATTCCATAAAACCAAAAGCTGGTTCTCTGAAAATGTCAACACAATTGATAAACCTATACTAGAGTGAGAGTGAGATGGGGGTTTCAAGTTGCTAAAATCAGGAATAAAAGTGGGGACATCAATCTTACAGAAATAAAAACAATTCTAAGAAAATATTATGCATAATTGTTTGCCAAGCAATTAGAAAATTCAAACGAATGGACAAATTCCTAGAAACACAAAAATTGGCTCATGAAGAAATAGAAAAACTCGATAAACTTGTAACAGTAAAGAAATTGATCAATTAAAAAAAACCCAAATCCAAAAAACTCAACGTCCAACAAAGTCCCAAACCTCAAAACTTGATGACTTAACTAGTGATATCTAGTAAAGAGTTAAAGAAATCACTAGTTCTCTACAAACTCTTCCAAAATTAGAGGAAGGAATGCTTCCTAACTCATTCTGATACCAAAAGCCAGACAAACACCACAAAAAAAAGAAAACTATAGACCAATATCCCTTATGAATATTGATACAAAATTCCTCAACAAACTTCTAGTAATCCAAATTCACCAGCATATAAAAAGGATTATATACCATGAATGCAAGGGTGGGTCAGTGTATGAAAATTAGTATTATATATCAAATCAATAAAATTAAGGCCAAAAATCACATAATCATCTCAATTGATGGAAAAAGGATATGGTAAAATACAACACTGTTTGATCACAAAACACTAACTAGGATTAGAAGGGAACTTTCTCAAGTTGATAAAGGGCATCTATGAAAAACCTATAGCTGACCTCATACTGAATGGTGAAGGTCTGAAAGTTTTCCCTCAGGATCAGTAATAAGAGGGATGTCTGCTCTCACCACTTTTGGACTGGAAGTCCTAGCCTGAGCAACTAGTCAAGAAAAAGAAATAAAAAACATCTAAATTGAAATGGAAGAATTAATACCATCTCCATTCACAGATGACATGATTCTATACATAGAAAATCCTAAAGCACCGGGCACCTGGCTGGCTCAGTTGGAAGAGCATGCAACACTTGATCTTGGGGTTGTGAGTTTGAGCCCCACATTGGGTGTAGATATTACTTAAAAATAAAATCTTAAAAAAAGAAAATCCTAAAGCATCACAGAACAAGTATCAGAGCTAATAAATAAATTCAACAAGTTGTAGGACACCAGATCAACATATAAAAATCAGCTGTATTTCCATATGCTAGCAATAAGAAAATCTGAAAAGACAAATCTTTTACAATAGCATCAAAAAGAATAAAATACTTAGGAATAAGTTTAACAAAAGTGTAACACTTGTATACACTGTGAATTATAAAACACTGCTGAAAGAAATGAAAGATCTAAATAAATGGAGAGAAATCCATTTCATGGATGGGAAGACTTAATATTGTTAAGATGGCAATACTTTCCAAGTTGATCTACAGATTCAATGAAATCCCTATGAAAATCCTACCTGGCATTTTGCAGAAATTCATAGGGAAATGCCAGAGACTCAGAATAGGTACAACACCTTGAAAACAAACAACAAAATTGGAGAACACACAAGTCTTGATTTCAAAATTTCCTATAAAGTTACAGTCATTAAAATAGTGTGGTCTTGGCGTAAGGATAGATGTATAGCTCAATAAAAGAATTCAGAGTCCAGAAATAAACTTATCCATCTATGGTCAACTGATTTTCAACAAGGATGCCAAGATAATTCAATAGGGAGAGAATAGTTTTTTCAACAAATGATGCTGAGACAACTGGATATCCACATGCAAAAGATTTAAGTTGTACCCTACCTCACACTACAAACACAAATTAACTGGAATTGAATCAAAGCCCAAAATGTAAGAGCTAAAATGATAAGACTCTTAGAAGAAAACATAGAGGTCAATCTATATGACCTTGGATTTTACAATAGACTCTTAGCTATGACATCAAAAGAACAGGAAAAACAAAAGATAAAATAGAGAACTACACTTCATCAAAATTTAAAACTTCGCAGCCACTGGGCAAATGTTTGGTGGTTCCTTAAAAAAAAATAAACATAGAATTACCATATGACATAGTAATTACACTCCTAGACATTTATTGAAAAGAATGAAAACAGGTGTTTAGTCAAAAACTTGTACACAAATGTTCATAGCAGTATTATTCATAATAGCCAAAAAGTGAAAACAACAGAAATGTCCACCAATTATGCATGGCTAGACAAAATGTGGCATAGGTCTATACATGCAATGAATATAATTCAGACATAAAAAGGAATAAGGTACTGATATATGCCACAACACAAATAAGCCTTGAGAACACTATGCTAAGTGAAAAGAGCTAGACACAAAAGCCATATATTATATGATTCCATTTTAACTGTACATTTGTACTTTATAGACAAATCCATTGAGAAAACACAAATTAGTAGTTCCCACAGACTGGGGAGAAGGAGGAATGAGGGAGTGACTGCTTAATGTACACAGAGTTTCTGTTGGGGTGATGAAAATGTTCTGGAAAATGATGACTGCACAACACTGTGAATATCCTGGAAATCACTGAATTATATACTTTAAAATGATGAATTTTGTTTCATGAATTTTATCTTACTTTTAAAAAATTGAAAGAATGTAGAAATACCTTTATTGCATGCTATGTACTAGGCACTATTCTAGCCACCATATATATTATTAATTGCCTTATTTCCTACAACCTTTTGTGATAAGTGTAACTATTATCTCTATTTTAATGAGGACACTGGGGCTCAAACTGAGGCTGAGTAATCTGCCCAATGTTACACAGGTAGCATGGCAAAAATTTCCTGCAAGAAATTTGGTCTCACTTCTCATGCTATCTCTTTTAAAGACTATTTTATGCATATCCTATGGCCACTCCTTGGTTATCTTCTAATGTAAGATATGCTATATACCTTAAAATGGAGCCAGCTATCTCTGGGAATCTGAAAAGCAGGATTACTAATGATCTGATACAGCTCAACCCAGAGATGTATAAAATTTATGGGTTGCTCCCTGTGAACCACTCTTCTAGAGACAGATATACTAATGTAAAAGAAAAAGTTCTCATCTAATTTACTTATGTATAGACCTGGTAAGGCTAGCTGTTAGACTGGGGGCGGGGGATGTGCCTGGGTGGTTCAGTCGGTTAAGCATCTGCCTTCAGCTCAGGTCATGATCCCAGGGTCCTGGGATCTAGCCCCACGTTGGGCTCCCTGCTCAGCAGGGAGCCTGCTTCTCCCTCTCCCTCTTCCTCTGGCTGCTATTCCCTTGTTTGCATGTGCTCTTTTTCTCTCTGTCAAATAAATAAATAAGATCATTAAAAAAAAGCGGGGGGGGGCCCTAGCTATTAGATTGGAGATCTCAGAGAAATTTTACTTATATTCTAGAACATATTAGAGTTAAACCCCTTTCCACTTATTACAATGTTTATGATGAAGATGGGTTTGAACATAGAAGCCACTTACTAGCTTGTGATTTTGGACAAATTACCTGCTCTCTCTAATATCAATTTTTCACCTGTACAATGGGGATGATAATGCTACAACACCTAAAACATTGCTGTGATGTTTAAATGAGATGTATATGAATGATGTGCTTATTATAGTATGTGGTAGTAGTGATGAGTAAATGAAAATCATTATAAAATGTAGGCTAGAAAGTCACTATTTCTCCTTCATTTTTACACTTGGCAAATCTGACTTGAAGTGTGTTTGGATTCCTTCCTTCCTCCCTCCCTCCCTCCCTTCCTTCCTTCCTTTCTGATGGATTTGTGCTTTAAACCACAAGGACTAGGGAACTGAGGAGAGTAAAATGGATTTGGATGTTTTTAATTATTGATTTGACATTTATTGAGTACCTATTATGTGCAAGCATTGAGGATATAGTGGTAAACAAAACACAAACTCTATCCTCATAAAAGTTTTGCAAAGAGCACTGAAATCTCTTCCTTACGTAACCTAAGAGAGATTTATTATTTTACTTTCTATAAAAGATTTGCAAACTTTTTATATAAAGGTCAGACAGTAAATATTTGAGGCTTTGCATGCCAAGGAGTCTCTGTTGCAACTATTCAACTCTGCCATTGTAGTGAGAAATCAGCCATAGACAATCCATAAACAAATAGCTGTGGTGGGGTTCCAATAAAATTTCGTTTTCAAAAACAGGTAAAGCCTGGCTTTGGGCCCTGGACTGTAGTCTGTTGACCTCTGATTGACTGATTCATTTTTTAAGGATTTTATTTATTTATTTGACAGAGAGAGAGAGCAAGAGAGAGAGCACAAGCAGGGGGAGGGGCAGGCAGAGGGAGAGGGAGAAGCAGGCCCCCTGCTGAGCAGGGAGCCTGATGTGGGGCTTGATCCCTGGATCCTGGGATCATGATCTGAGCTAAAGGCAGACAATTAACCAAAAGAGCCACCCAGCCCCGACCTCTGATTTATATCAATGGATTGCTAATAACTTAAAACTCATTTTATTTACACTCATTTTGCAAATGTGAGACCTACCTTTTTTTTAGGTCTGCCAGGTGGTAGAAAAACACATGACTAGTTAATCAAAGCAAAAATCAGAAGACCTTATCCAAGATCTGACCATGATAAACTCCTCTTTATTTTTTTAAAATATTTATTTATTTGAGAGACAGAGTGCGTGAGTATGGGGGGGGGGCAGAGGGAGAGAGAGAATCTCAAGCAGATGCCCCACTGAGTGAGGAGCCCAACGCAGGGCTCGATCTCATGACCCTGAGATCATGACCTGAGCCGAAATCAAGAGTTGGACACTTAACCAAATGAACCACCCAGGCGCCCCCAAAGTAAATTCTTCTTAATAAAACTTTCTATTGTCTTGGAAAAACTCAAGGATATTAAATCCAAGAGAAGAACATATATTTGGCTATCAGATTCAGCAAGGAGAAAAGACTACAGTTACCCAAACTATATAGTTAGGCACAAAATTGAAGAACTTCAAACTCTGGTTGACATTTATGAATCTTAATTTGTGTACCGTTACTACATAAGATCAACTGCCTCAAAGTTAGTAATTCCATGTAATCTTTCTGACTTGGTCATTTTCACATTTGGTATTACTGATTAAAAGCTCAAACTAAATAAACTCTTAATAACTTTGTCCTCTTAATTCTGGCTTTGCACTTAAATTTATCAGTCAACAGAGTCTACTCCCCCTCATTTCCCCCCGAAAGCCATCAAACAAACAAAAACTGTATGCCTAGACATAAATGCATGTGCCACTAGAAGAGCTAAATAATAGAGACATTGAAAAGAAGCTGTCTCTGGTCAATGGACTGGGAGGATAAGGCAGGAAACTTAA
Organism: Phoca vitulina; assembly: GCF_004348235.1. NCBI lineage: Eukaryota > Metazoa > Chordata > Mammalia > Carnivora > Phocidae > Phoca > Phoca vitulina. The sequence continues at coordinate 22,631,893 of NW_022589736.1, forward strand.
ACTCATTCATACTAAATCATGTATTCATCATATCTCAGGACCATGGGATTTTATAACAGGTGCATATAAAGTTCAAAATAACTTGAAAAAGGAAAATATTTTAAAAATAAACAATGACTTCCGTGGCAAAGATAGATAGATAGATAGATAGATAGATAAATAAATAAATAAATAAATAAATAAATAAATATCATAGAATAAAATAGTTTTCTTTATTAAGTCTGGGCTTCCATGGCTAATCTACAAAAGAAGCAGGGGGAAGCTTTGAGTTCTTCCGTTATAAATCACTGTTCAAGTCAATTACCTTTAGAGAAATCTATTGAAATTTATATAAGATGATAGCTTTAATAGACTTTTCTTAACATTAAACTACACACAGGAACCAATGATAGGTTTGCCTGTATAAAATTCCTGGTTATTAATGCTCATACAGAACATTTACCTGATTATTCTTTGAGAGTCAAGATCAGTAAAAATGATTTGTTGACAAATCAGGTAATTTCAAGTACAGGAAAAGAGGAATTCTGCCCTCTCATTTTTAACTTGTTTCTAAGTAAATTTGGATTAATGACATGTTTATTTAAGTTGGACACACCTCTGCTCTCACCACAATATTAAAAAAGTAAGCATTCTCCAGAATGTAGATTAAAAAAAGACTGTAGCTTCAAGAAACATCTGCTTCTGAGATCTAATTACTAGGGGACTGACTTGGCAGGAACACCAAGTCAACTATACACAAAACAAAATCATCACTTCTGGTAACCAGATTAGTTATCTTAGACTACATTTTGCAACTAATTCCTCTTAAAAGGAGGTCTTTTTAACAAGTCAATGGCAGGTGGAAAAAGTGGGAGGGACAAGTTCAATATTAAAGAGCTTTGAGAGACAGAACAACCAAATGTAATGTATGGACCTTGTTTGGTCTTTGATTCAAACAAAACCAAGGTGAGAAGGCATTTTGGGACAACTGGGAATAACTAAATAAGAAAAAAAAAAAGAAGAAGAAGATAGCAGGAGGGGAAGAATGAAGGGGGGGAAATCGGAGTGGGAGACGAACCATCAGAGACGATGGACTCTGAGAAACAAACTGAGGGTTCTAGAGGGGAGGGGGGTGGGGGGATGGGTTAGCCTGGTGCTGGGTATTAAAGAGGTGCCGTTCTGCATGGAGCACTGGGTGTTATACGCAAACAATGAATCATGGAACACTACATCAAAAACTAATGATGCAATGTATGGTGATTAACATAACATAATAATAATAATAAAAAGAACTATATTCTAGGGGCTACTAAGGAATTATTATTAATTTTATTGGGTAGATAATTATATCATAATTATTTAAGAAAATACCTTTACCTAAAAGATACATGTCATACTATCTGATATTCATTTTTAAGTACTTCAGGAAAAATAAAAGGATAATGTGGCAAATGTTGGTAACTGTTAAATCTTAGTAAAGGTATATGGGAGATTAAATTATTCTCTCTACTTTCGTGTATGTTTTTAAATATTCATAATAAAACCCCCAAAAATCAAAATGGTAAGCAATAAATCATGCAATATATAGTTAAATCTATTATAATTGGTTATTACATGTACTTACTAAGTGTTCTTGAAACAGAAGAGATATGGCATAAGAGACAACCTAGTAACAGCGAAGAATTAAAAAAAAAAAAGGAAGAGTAAAGAGGGAAAGAAGGATAAGTAGTGAAGCAAAAGCTACTATTTGATTATGATCCATTAGAGAAAGAGAGATTTTATTATCATTTTTAAAGATGAGAAGGTAGACACTGAAAATTTCCAAATTAACAGAAAAAGAAATTTGCTAAGACAACAACAGCAAGTAAAAGACAACAAAAAAGTATCATAAATACTATAGACAAAATAAGAATAAAATCAAACACAGTAATTTCTCAGTAAATATAAACATATATTGAGTTCCCTTACCAAAATACAAATGATCACCAAATTGGGTTACAAACAAAACTCAGAAGACTGAAAACAAAGAGATGAACAAAGATAAAAGTAAACAAAACTAAAGTAAGAGTGCTGACATTACTATCAGAAAAATGGGAATGTAAAGTCAAAATTCACCAGAAACAGTGGTAGTAGGTAATGACAAAAGGTATATAACCCACTGAAAAATTAAAATAGTCATAAACCTTTATGCTCCAAGTGACCCCAAACCCATATACATGTAACAGCAAAAATTCCTAAATATAAGAACTTCATAAAAACAATTATGGTCAAAGACTTTCATATGCCTTTTACAGAATTTGACATAAGTAAATGAAAAATAAGCACAGTTATAAGGAATTTGAATAATTTAAAAAAAACCTTTAAGATGCTTATACTTCACAAAGATAGAAACATACAAACATATATATAAACAGCACAACATACCAAAGTCTAAGTTCAGAGATCATTAAAAAAATCAGTAACGAATTTGGTCACAAAGAAAGCCTTAATTCTAAAAAGTGGAGATTTTACAGCTCACATTTTAAAATAATAATCAAATAACTATCAGTGTCAAAAATAACAAAAAGCCCCTCAGCTGCTGACAGATTTTTTAAAAAAAGATTTATGGAAGCAGAATTAAGAGTTGAAATCACATACACATTGCTTAGAAATTAATAAAAAGGAAAATATTCAACATCAAAACTTCTGAGAGCTAAAGCTCTACTTAGAGGGAAATATATGCAACCACAAGTGCTATTATTATTATTTTTTAATGCTACTATTAACAGGACAAACTAAAAGATCAATCAACCAAGTGCCCAGCCTAAGGAAGGAGGAAAAAAAAATACACAAAAGAAAATAGGAATAATTATAAAAGCTGAAAGTAGTGAAACAAAAAAGGAAAAAAGCTAGTTTTTTGGCAAGATGAACAAAATGTACCAGAGGGTACCTCAGTAGTAACTTAAAACCTCAGTTTCTATATCGTGAAAATGGTCGCATATCAAGTTTTACCTTCCTTTCCTCTGCCTCTGTCTACTTTTCAATTGTAGGGCTGAATGATCTCATCTGAAACATTAGCCCAGACAAGCTCTAGATATGACACAGGGAACATTTAAAATCTGTTGTTCACCTAATGCAGTTTTGCATTTATTCCCTTTCAGAGAAAAGATGGCATTTAAATAGCCACATGTGGCTACCAGCTAACTGTGCTTGACAACGCATTTCTAGAGCACCTTCTCATATCACAAAAGATAGAAAGTAAAAAACTAGAAGTGAGTTGGGTTTGACCAGCAGACGCACTCTGATATAGAATGCAGAAATGAGGTAAAGACCACTTTTGCTGGCAAACAAGGTCAAAGGTTTTTCTGTGATAGTATTAGTAAAGGTCCTAGTATTTAACCACTAGCTTCATGAATGTCGGGCACTTCTTTGAGTGAGGTGGGTGTAGTTCTGGAGCTGGCAGAAGTTGCAGTGGCTAACTGGTCATGGAAGTTTCCTGATCCTGGTGATTCCTAATTGTAGCAATCAGAGTATGGTTTAAGTAAGAGATACAGGAGACGGGCAGTGAGTGTATTATCTTGGGTAACTTGTGGGGGAAAGAGAAGGAAGAATCTGTAAGAAATGTTATTAGAAGAACTTCCACTGATAAACTAGGTTGAGGTTAAGGGCATAAATGATAGGTGACTTGTAGGTGTCAGACTTGTACAAGTAAGGATACTAGTACCATTAGTAGAAATAAGGAATATTGGAAGAGGATTGGAAGGGCAGAGAAGACCATGAGTTTGCCAAGCAGGAGGTGCCTTTGAAACACTCAAGTGGTCAATTAAGCATCTGGATACATAGGTCTGAAGCTCAAAGAAGTAGTTTGTGCTAGATATATAAATTTAGTTGGTACCTGAAGAAAAATCAAACCATGAATAACATTGCTTAAAGAAGAAAGTATGGGGCGCCTGGGTGGCTCAGTTGGTTAAGCGACTGCCTTAGGCTCAGGTCATGATCCTGGAGTCCCGGGATCAAGTCCCACATCGGGCTCCCTGCTCAGCAGGGAGTCTGCTTCTCCCTCTGACCCTCCTCCCTCTCATGCTCTCTGTCTCTCATTCTCTCTCTCTTGCAAATAAATAAAATCTTAAAAAAAAAAAAAAAGAAGAAAGTATGGAGTGGTATAAGATATGAAAGCCTAAATGAATATAAAAAATGTAAATAATTAATGGCAGAAAACCAGAGGTAGGTAGAAAATCAGAAAAGTGTAGTTTTATTTCAAGAATAAAAGAATGGTCAGCAGTATCAATACTGCTACTGTTAAGTAAAATGAACACTGAAATATATTGACTGGATTTGCTATTATGAAGATCACTGGTGACCTTGGCTACTGTTTCGGGACAGATGCCAAAGCAGAGTGGGATAAGGAGAGTGTGAAGTGAGGAAATGAAGAAATTCAAGAAACTTGACTGCTAAAAGTTAGAGATGTGGGATTGAGGTAAGTTTTCTTCCCTTTTTATTCTGTTGAGAAGGATCCAGTTGAGAGAAGAATTTAAACATGGGTGAATACAGGATTATTGATAGTATGCTTCCAGAGCAGGTGAGGGCAGAGAGAGGGATAAATTCAAATTATGAGAGAAAAAACTGGCCTTCAAAATAGGGACATCTCCAACAGCAAAAAGGAGAGGAACAGATGTAGGAGTAAGTCTGTAGATGGGTCATGGACAGCTGAAAGCATCTGAATATAAATGTTATAAATTTTGATGATATATAAATTCCATTGCTAATAAAAGTTGGGAATGTAATTCTTTGCTTGGATTAACAGGAATGACAGTAAAAGAGCTGGTGATAAGAGTTCTTTTAGCCTTCAACTCTTCATCAGAGGTAGTAGGAAAGTCACACTAAGGGAAAAAATGGACAAGTGGATAGAGGGGAGACAGAACGAGTAACAGTCTGTAAATTTTGTCTAGTTGTTCTTTAAAAGAAGATCTGAAGTATGTAGTGATAAGTTTACATCTTAACCCTTTTTCCTACATTAGTGTTTCTTCATGTATTTAATTTTATGCAAAATAACTGATAAGTTATTAATTTTAGAAGTGACATGTGAAAAATCAAAATTATACTAGACAATCACTGAAGAAAATGATCAGTAAATTCAAATTCCCAGCTTTTCTCCTTATGTAAGAACATTACATAGAAGTAGATAATACTTTATAATCTATATATTTTATATCCAAATGGCCAACAAACATATGAAAAAGTATTCCATTTCATTCATCACTGGGGAAAAGCAAATTAAAGCCACACTGAGATACCACTACATACCTACCAGAATGGTCAAAATTAGAAAGATACATTTTTTATTTTTATTTATTTATTTATTTATTTATTTATTTATAAAGATTTTATTTATTTATTTGACAGACAGACAAATCTTGGCGCCCAAAGATGCATTTTTTCATCTTTGTAAAATGAAAATTTTAACAAGACTTCCACTTAAAAAGGATAATACCAAGTGTTCACAAAAATACGGAGCAACTATACCATCAAAGCACAGCTAGAGGGAATATAAAACTAGTACAACCATTTGAAAACTGTTTGGCAGTATCTACTAGAGCTGCATCTACACATACCTTATGATCGAGCAACTTCATTCCTAGGTACATATCCAACAGAGATGCAAACATATACTTATCAAAAGACATGTACAAGGAGGTTCACAGATGTACTGTTCATAATAGCTCCAAGCTGGAAACAAACTAAATACCCATCCACAGTAGGATGGATAAATAAATTGGGGTACATTCATACAATGGAAATACATAGACAGCAATGAACACGAGGGAACTTTTGTTCTACACAACATGGATGAATTTCATGAGCATGTCGAGCAAAAGAAGTCTAGCAACCAGACTATATATACTATATGAGTCTGGGTATATACATTTTTTAAAGATAAAACTAATTTATGGTGTTATACAGCAGGATGATGACTGTCCTTGGAAGGACAGTAATTGAGAGGGAGCACAAGTGGGGGGATTCTGGGGTAAGTGGGGTAACATTCTATTTCTTAACCTTGGTCATTACACAAATGGATTTCGTTGTGAAAACTCATTCAACTAAATACTTATGATTTTTTGCATTTTTATGAATGTAAGAGTTTGTGCATTTCAGTAAAAATTTTACTTCAGAAAACTGTGTATCTCTTAAACTACTTTGGTAAATCTGACTCTCCAAAGAGCTCCTTACAGAAATACCAATAATCCAATAGAAAATAAAATATACAACCTCCACATTTAAGCAACTTCTCTTCCAAAGAAAAAACAAAAAGACAAAAAATACCACATGCAAATAAAACAAAAACTTTCCACCAACCAGCTTCATTCCACAGCATCATGTGATCTTCCCCCCTTCCTTATTGTGAATAAACAAAAAAAGGAAGGAAACCTCACTTGTAGCCTTCCAAGAGATAAAACTATATGAAATGATAAAGGCCTAGTTTATTCTTCTTCTTTGTTCTGTGGTTACTTTTAGGACTATATAGCCAGAGAGAAGATTTGCAATCATTTCTTTTCCCTGCTGCAGGATAGTTCTCATTTCTATGATTTAAGAAGCAAATCAGCAATTAATAAAAGAAAATCAGTATTAGAGTATATACTTTGATACTACGTATTTTTTCTGTACATTTTAGCAGCTCCTGAAGCCAAGAATTTTCAGACTCTTGTTTCCTCAAGGGTATTTTATTATACAATAGCTTCTTATAGATTATTTCATGATCATTATGTTCTAGAAGTGTCTGATAGTTCTTATCTCTGAAAAAAATTCTGAAGTATTTTACTTTAGTATATTTGTCAACACTATACTTGTAGACCAAATTTTCATCGAATTATTTGTAATACTTTTTAAGTCCACCTTCGCAGAGATTACAAAAGAAACAAAGCAAATATGTTATTAAATTCTAAATTCTATTTCATCTATATTTCCAAGAATTAGCACATGGCCTGAATGGGTTGGGAGATTATGGCAGTAGCTGAAGTAGAAAATGATTGTGAAAGACAAGGAAGAAGTGCCTCAGTGGTATGTAGACAGAGAAGACTTTAGGAATTTGATGTGATCTCAGAAGCAAAGTAACAACAAACATACTAGAGGTATCTATAAGATTGAAGAATTCAGCAATGCTGGTTCCTAGGAAGAGAGAACAAATTAGGAAAAAACGCCATTGCAATGAACACTTACTTAAGCAAAACCATAAAATCAACCTAGTTCTAAACACTGGTTATCAGGCAAAAATCACACACAAAGACCCAACCAGATTAAAAGTATGGTATGTGTTATTCCATAGAACTATGTTTCTCCTTAACTCTCCTAATTACCAAGGTAACCCCGAAGGTTTAAAGGACTTATTAACCTAGTTTGGTGTTAGAAAGCAATCATTTTTTGAAACATGGATACTTCAAAACAGAATGGGATATAACTCTTGTGAATCTGGAAATGATTTTAAATCATTTATCAAACCAGTTAAAAGTAGAGAATGAAAAAAAAAAAAAAGAACTAATACAAATCCAGAAATTATTTCAACAATCTATTCCTGGTTCTAATACATGTGTAACATCAGGGAAAAAATTTGAACCTTCACTCTTAAACTAGGATTATTTCACTTCTCTTTCAGGAATCTTATTTTTGTTTTTTGTTTGTTTTTGTTTTGTTTTTAAGCAGTATACAGAAAAGACAGAAAGGAAAACCCCTAATATACATCCAAATTTTAAGACTTTTAACTACTTACGGTGAGCAAAAGGTTTAAAAATGTATTGCCTGCAGTGTAACTGGTGGAGTCTGACCTCTCACTGGGACAGATAAAAATTTCTTTGAGCTACTCTTCCAAATTAATTAAATGTGTTTTAGTAACATCAATTTCCTAGAAAAGTCTCCAATTGGGAAGGAGTGGAGAATGAAGCTGAGTTAAGTGGCAAGCATTTTAAAGAAGAGGTACTCTTAACTTGCCCTAAGTTTCTTTTGAACTTAGACTGATTCCTAATGTGCACTACAGGTCACCAAACACAATCTGCCTGGAATTAGAAATTTTCTATGTTGAGTCTATTAGGACTGATTTGGAGATTGCTGTGATACTATGAGTGCTTCTTAGAGTCAGTATTCTGCCATTTATTTTGTTCCCAAAATTATTATGTGCAATGGTTTCTGATATTCTTGAAAAGCAGTAAATATGCAGAACTTTAAATGTTCAGTTACAGACTTAAACATTAAAGACCTCAAGTTGGTAAGGATATAAAGACCGATTAGTACTACTATTTTTATTATATCCCATTTCCTTGAACCACGATGTTAGCAATATCTGAGAAATCAAACTAGTCTTCAAAAGTCAAATACACTTCTACTCCAACCCAGAACAGCTCTATTTTAAAATTTGTACTTATAATTTAAAACAAAACAAGTCTTTGGATATCATGGATTAAAACAACATTATCTGGAAAACAACTTAATCGATAAGCTAACAAAACTATGAATGACCATAATTAATTACATTCACAGTTCTTTATCTGAATAATTTAGGCTTACTTTGTTAATTGTAATATCCAGTTCTATGAGGCCACATGATTTTGCAGGGAACTTTATTAAGACAATTTGATACAAAAATTTTTAAGTCAAAGCAAATTAATTTTTTAAAGATAATGACAACTTACATTGATAACAAAACACTCTCCTTCTAAAACCTCAAGATGATCATACATATATAATAATCATTTGATATAATAAATCAGAAAGAGAAACTAGTGTATACAAAGAAAATTACCCAGGATCAGGAAGTCAGGAATTCAGATGAAAACTTTTCCTTAACTCTCTAAAGTCTTTTCACTTTAAAGTCTTTTTCATGACTACTCTAAATGCAAAATAGCATACCAAGCAAACTTTCTAAAAAGTACATATTAATTAAAGAAATTTGGCTACGAGGTCTATATTAAATAAAAGGATATCCAAATTTAAATAACCCCCCAAATTCTTAAGCCCATGAACAAAAAATGAAAGTCAAAATTTACATACAAGGTACCCCATATTCTTAAATTTACTAGCTAATTTAAGTTTCATTATGTGTTTAAATTACTATTCTGGAGCTATATCATTTTATGTAATGTTATGAAGTATTCAAATAACTATAACTGATTACTCAATTTATAAACTTTGACATATTAAAATTTTTTAGCATAAAAAGGTTTAAGTTATAGCTTTTCATATCAAAATATCATACCCATTAGGATAAAATTTATTTATTTTTAAATGCAATACTTAGGCTAGCCTATAAGAAAATAAACATTATGAAATGACCCTAAATATTTCATTAGTTTCTTTACATACACACATGTTCATTCAATATATAAAACATTACTCCTCCTTGTTAATTATATTTTCAAAATTGAGAAAATATTAACAAACATAATTATAAGTGTGAAAGTTTTAAAAATAGACATATTTTTAATCCTAAAATAGATGACATTCAAAGTAAACTTAGAAATTTATTTTACATGCAAAAGTACATTCCCAATAAACTGAGTATCAAAAATAAAAGGAAGTAAAAGAATTAAAAACATAAAAAACATTAAAAAATTCTATTATCGATTCAAACATCTAATATAAAATTTAAGATAAATACTTAAAACACAAATTAAATATTTCAATTTCAATATTTCATTAAACCAGTCTATGTATTAGGTCTGGGATGAAAATTTAGATCATAAAATATTATGCGTTTTCATAATACAACAGTCTAACACATACATACCATTGTATCTATTAAAATTTTCTGTTTACAGTTCATCTTCAGTTACATGAATTTACTTAGTTATTAATTATTATTTTTATGCTATAGTTCAATTAATATGTTAGCAAGAGGACTAAGAACATAGATTTCTTTAAGGTATCATCAAAATATTAAAAAATAAGATATTATTTAGCTGATATTTTATAGAACAGATGAATAGAGAAGTGGTAAATTTTCTATGCAGTTCCTAATGTTTACTATTATTTCTTATCAATAACTAATTATTTCATTATCAATATGCCACAAAATGTATCTTACATACATATTTATAATCATATAACATATAATCCACTCTACAGACTTTATATATATTATGTGTCACATGTCATGACTTTATTATTTCACTTTCATAATAAGCTACTAATTCATAGTGAAGTTTCTTTTTTAGATATCAACTAATTTTTTTTTTTTAAGTATCAATGAATCTGGAGATACATAATGACTACAAGTTTTACAGGCCATCACACCTGTATTTGGATGCAAATAAATTTGTTCATAAATCAGGGCTACTTTATTTAAGAGTATTAACAAAGGATTTATATTTAAAAGTAAATTAAGGGGTGCCTGGTTGGCTCAGCAGGTTAACCAGTTGCCTTTGGCTCAGGTCATGCATGATTTTGGGGTCCTGAGATGGAGCACCATGTCAGTCTCCCTGCTCAGTGGGGAGTCTGCTTCTTCCTCTCCCTCTGCCCCTCCCCCCTACTCATGCGCTCTCTCTCTCTCTCTCTCTCACGAATAAATAAAATCTTTTTTAAAAAAGGTAAATTAAAATAATACCTCTGCTATAAAAATTACATAAACATTAATTACATTAATACGGCCTTTTACTCAGTGTTCTTTACCTTCATAAATATTGAAAGCAGGCAGAAGGATAAATTCAGAGGGTTTGTTTATTGGTATCTTTTGCTTTTTAGTTTAAAAAAAGGTATTATTACATAAGTAATCATGTTTTTTTTTCTGTTTAATAATGAAAACTTTAGGGAAAGGGAATGGATCCAGGGTGAGGGACAACCCAAATATCATTTGTGTAGTACAGCTTCATTAAAGAACTTTTTTCAGAAGACAGTGAGCTTTGGAAAGTATTTTATTAGATATTCAGGTAGCCTGATGATACAAGATAAAATGAAACAAATTATTTCACTGTATATATAATTTATTTTTAAAACTAAAATAAAATAGGAATTCTTTAATGCCAGAATAAATGAAAAGGATAAATAAAATTTTTATTAAAATAAAGTAACAACCAGAGAACCAAACTGTTTTTCTAGCTGCTGTTTGATCATATTTTAGGTAGCACTGAAAGCTATCAAATATTAATGTAAAACCAAAACTTGAACACAGAGTGAAGACAAACAATATTAGAACACATATGTAATGGAATATAGAGTTGTCCAGACACATCTTAAGAGTTGACAAACATTAGCTGTATTTTTCAGTCTGTATCTGCTTTTGTTGGTATATTAATACAATGTTTTGACAAATCAGAAGATTTTTATTAAGCAGTATAATAACTGCTACAGATTTCTTTGTGCTTATTATACTTACAAAATATAGTTTAATAAAAATCTGTTAAGTATTCTACATTTCAGGAAAATTTATTTAAAAAAAATAGTTTACAAAAAGAAATAAGAAGCTTGATTATCCTTTTCTACTTGGTTAATTTCTGTCTTACTGACATTGATAAAATTTACTGTTAACAATGGGTATAGCACTAACACTGAAAGTGAGTAGAATACTCTAGATATAATGCTATGTTAGTCAAAAGGAATGCTACACTGCAGGTTTTGGCACTACAACCAGCAAGTATAAAAGTAATATATACTAGAGATAATACTATAAATACTAGAGATGATACTATACAATGCCAACATACTGGTTAAAAAGGAGAAAATGCAACTCTGCAACCTCAATGTAAAATAAAGGAACTTATTCTCCACCAAATTAAAGACAATTTTAAATTTGTTTGACTAGCAAATAATAACTGCACAGCTTCATTTTTTTTCCCTTTAAAAAGGTTTAACATGTGAAATTAACTTGATACATAACTGATTTCTTTCACAGGGCAAGAGCTTCAGAAAAATGGAGAATATTTCAGTTATCTTTTGTCAAGAGAGATTGCTCAAATTAAAATTCAACTTCAAACTTAACCATAACTATTTTAAATGGATTTATTTCATTAGCAACTACAATTACAAGGCTATCATTTATAGATATTTGAAGTAGCTTAACAATTTTTTGGAGTTTTCCTATCTCTGAGAAACAGACTATATCTTTTCAAAGTTCATTTTATTACAAAATTGAAAACTAATTTAATGCAAATATACTGGTTTAGAAGGTATTAATAATAAAAGGAGATGCTTGAAAATTATGAGATGTTTCTGAAATGTGTTTCCTTTTCACTAGAGTCCCAAAACTTAGTAAGATAAGAAACAAATAAAGCAATTCATGACTTTCTGGAAGATTGTTGCCATTAAGGTGCTTAATAAGCAAATTATGCTGCAAATTTAGCTGACTTTATCCACAACCTGAAATGAATGTATACCATATTTGCTTAGCCAAAACAAAACAAAACAAAACAAAAACCCAACCTGTTACAAACTCTAACATTAACCATAATCATAGAAGTTACTGGCAACTACTCTACTTCAGTGAGTTTTTTATCTTGATAGAGAGTAAGAATTTTATCAAGAAACTAAAGAAAAGTAAAACCACTACAAACCATTTTTCATGCTTTTCATGTTATTTTCCAAGTATACATTCTCTTTCAACATAAAACTATTATCTCATGCTATTGTCAGACCAAATATTACCCATGGTTTCCCTTTGATATTTTGAGTGATAAAAATACTAATTGTAAACCAACAGCACAGACTTACTAAAATGCTTTATAAGACATCAAAATTAATCCAGGTAATGTAATGTATGGTGATTAACATAACATAATAAAAGAAAATTAAAAAAAAAGTGAATCCTCAAAAAAAAATTAATTCAGGTAATGGTATACTAGTAGGAAGGTAAGAAAACTTACTATTCTTGTTGAATTTTCTTGTTATTCTAAAAGAATTAGACACTAAAATCAACAGTGTACTGAGAATATCAACATCCGTTTTTTTCCCCTAATAAAAATGACAACTTTACTCCCATATATATGTCTCAGTTCCAGGGATATATAGTGATAACGGATTCTTTATTTGACTATAAAAGGAAAACATTTCTAATGAGAGCAAGAATATTTACCACTTAAAGAACATGTATATTCTTTAAAAGAATATTTTACATAAAATGTCCTAAATTTTGGTTAATTTTAATTTTTTTTAAAACTTAAGGAATTGAATTGGAAAAATATTTATATTCTGTTAAGAGAATATAACAACAGTATAGATGCTAACGTTTAATTAAGGTGCAATATTGATTGTGAGCACCTGATTTCCTACTAATAAAGTGTCTTTTACTAATTTGTAAAGTCATTCTAATTAATATTAGGTTAGGAACATTTGATGAACACTTTTAACAAACTTTTTCAACAAATATTAACAATGAAATAGAATTCTAAGATAAATAGCCATTTTTTTCAAATTATTGGTAGACTTGGTGACCTATTTCTCTAATTACAAGTGACATTCATTCTTAAATATTAATTTTTAAAAATACATTCTGAATTCAACATATTATCTAAAACAATATAAAGCATATATTTGGAAAGACAGAGAAAATGTTCTCCCTTAGAAAGTACTGAAGCTCCATCTAGAGGCTTTTCCCCCTATTACTGTCACTTGCAATATAAGTAATATCACCTAGAAATGTGAATAATATTAAAATGTCAGAGATTTCTTTTCTATCTACCTTTTTGTTATTCATAATGAGTTCTTGCCCTAACCTTCTTAGGGTAGGTCTAGCTCCATCACTGCCATCAAGTGGTAAAAAACCAAAACTGAAGTTGGGGGGAAAAAAAAAGGAATAAAGAAGGCAAAAAAAAAAAGGAAAAAATTTTATGTCCTCTATACCACTTATACACCTTCTTTTTTGGTTTAAGAAATGAGTTTGTGGTTTTGTTTTTTTTTCCTGTGCCATTTATATTCTTGGTCAAATTAAGGAGAAAATAAATTTGCCATCTGTTTCCAGAAAATAGTAGCACTATACATTGTCTGTAAATCTGAACTTTTCTGGATATTCTTATATTTGCAAGGTATATAAAAATACTTTGAATTAAATCATTAGGTAGTTTAATAATATATTTAATATAAGTACAGTTCATAAATTACTTCACTGATAGAGATAGCAGTGAGAAACACAAAGAATTGTGAATGAAGAATTTTATAGTACAACAGTTATGAAAATAATAAAACCATGATATAACTAAAATAAGTATTTTCTATTATCTCTAAAAATAATATAGATTTTAACAAATTGAACACTCTCATTGTATTCTCAGGGTGTACTCATAACATTGCCTCCCCAAAATGTCTTTTACAGCCTATGAATGGAGAAAGATCAGAATAAGGGATTCAACACTAAGACAAGCAAAACAAAAAAAATTAACAATGAGGAAACAAGTCAAACATTCAATTCAAATCCAAATTATTTAATATCTTTCCTTCTTTTTATGAACACATACTTCCTGAATTACGTTACAGGACTTAGGACTTTCAAAGAAACAAAACTACAGAACCTAAAAGACCAATGAAATAATGTCTCGGTTCAAGGGAAACTGCTCTGTGAAATGCATCATCACTCATGCATCGTTTTAAAATACTAAAAAAATTGTGTATGAAATAGTATGTGGGAGTATAGTTAACTTAGTAAGTCTCATAATCATGTTTAGAAACTCCTCCAAATTGCTAGAGTATGTTTTAATGAGTCACTCTTTTTGTTTTATATATTTGTAACATGAAAATTTCTGAATGCTCTGATTTTATTCCTTTGATTAGATTTTAATTTTTACCATGAACTTGTTTATAAATCATAGAGAATTTGAAAAATTTATAACTTTGATTGTAGGTATGAATCCCCATTTAAATTAACAAAAAACAGTAACAGCCAACATTTATCGAGTTCCTACTATGTGCCAGGCACTATTCTAAATGTTTCACATGTATTCAATAGTCTCTCAACAAACCTATCATAGGTACTATTAATATTATAGAGATAAGGATATTGAGGCCCAGAGAGGTTAAATAAGCATCCACAGTCACACAGTAAGTGGTGGGAATAAGATATGAACCCAAGCAGTCTCCCTGGGTAGTCCTTACTCTTAACCACTTTCATATAAGGCAGGTTTTCTCAATCTTAGCACTACTGACATTTTGGACTAGATAATTCTTTCTTTCTTTCTTTTTTTTTTTTAAGTAGGCTCCACACCCAGCGCTGAGCCCAACATGAAGCCGGAACCCACAATCCCAGGATCAAGACCTGAGCCGAAATCCAAGAGTCGGACACTCAACTGACTGAGCCACCCAGGTGCCCCTAGATAATTCCTTATTGGCTGGCGGGGGGGGGGGGGCACTGTTTGTGCATTGCATGATGTTTAGCAGCACCTCTGACCTCTACCACCAGATGCCATTAGCATCACTTCACCCCCCAAGTTGTAATAATCTAAAATGTCTCCTGATAATGCCAAATGTCTGGGGGAGGGAGACTGGAGGGATTGCCCACAGTTGAGAATCACTGATATAAGCTAACAACTTAATCTGTTATAACACTGCAGAAACATATGATGACCAAATTATCTGAAATTAGTTTTCCCTAATTTTAAATTATTTACCACAATACAGAAATTTTTAAATCTACAGATGGGTTAGGATAGTAATACTCTAAGTCTTTTTTTTTTTTTTTTTTTTTAAATTTATTTATTAGAGAGCGAGCGAGAGAGAAACAGCATGAGAGGGGAGAGGGTCAGAGGGAGAAGCAGGCTCCCGGCTGAGCAGGGAGCCCGATGTGGGACTCGATCCCGGGACTCCAGGATCATGACCCGAGCCGAAGGCAGTCGCTTAACCAACTGAGCCACCCAGGCGCCCCAGTAATACTCTAAGTCTTACAGTTTAGGGGATAATGTGTTATATAATTAAAAGCCATACTATGAAGGGCAATTTCAAACAACATGCTGGTTTTTTACTAAGTTTTTTTAGAAACCAGATTTTAGGAAAAACTTTGTTTCTAAAATTAGCATTTCATTTATGCTTATTTAAGTAAGCTGTTTTCACTGGTTTTCCTATATTTCTCCCTGTTATGTTCTATCTTACATGTGAACGTGGAAATATAACATATTCATGACAAAATTCATGATAAAAATAATTGTACCTAACCAGGCAAAAAATATATTAGATAGTCAACCACAGGTTTGAAAACCAGCAAAACTGAACAATAATTAAGAGGACACTAGAGGTATATATTTAAATGAGTGCTGCTTAAAGATGTGTATGAAAGTGGGTATAAGTTTTTCTTTTCAAACAATTCTTACTTATTTCTAAAATTTTTTGCAATAACTTTAACCATATGCATTTGCCAATCCCCAATTAGAGCAAGGTTTCTTCCCAATTATTTGATTATTCAGAAATCCTTTAAAGAAAGCACAGAGTAATAAGGGCTCCTCTATTCGTTTAACTTTAAATACCCTCATTGTTATCTTTATTTCTTCTCAATTTCCCTACTTCTTTTTACTGTTGTAAACTAAATTGTATATATTACATCGCATCCTTATCTTTTAGTTGGTATATGTAACAATTTTTCATTTTGTTTCATAAATTTAATAAAGCAATGTTTGTAATGTTTATGTTCAAGTAATATAGCACCATTTAGTTAATTTGGTATAATCTACTTATCTATTCTCTGTTGATATCTGCAATGATTTTGCACTATATTGACTTGGCAACTAAATATTTTTCACATTTTCACCTTCTCTATCCTCACTGCCTTTATTTAGGCTCTGACCTTTTTTTCTCCTTTTTAGTTGTTTAGTCTCTTTATACTTTTGTTTTCTATTAGCTTAACTAGTAAAACATGATTGAAGAAATTCATACGTCTTATAAAAATTTAAATAACACAGAGTAAAACATCCCACTAACTATCCTCCCAACCAAACCCTACTCCAACAAAAGTAACTATGGCTATCAGTTTGGTGCATATACTTCAGTACCTTTTTTTAAAATTCATTTCTTTTCATACATGTGTACATGTAGGAAGGTTCCACTTTATATTATACCATCATTAAGCAAAGCACTTGCCTTATATTAAAAACAGAGAACTCATAATTAATGCCTGCTTCTGTCCATTCACATATTCCTTGGCTGGGCTTTGTTGTAGTTTTCATTTCATACAAGTTATGCTACTTAACAACTAGTTTTACCAAGGATTTGACTTATTATTAGAAATATTTAGGGGTGCCTGGGTGGCTCAGTCATTAAGCGTCTGCCTTCGGCTCAGGTCATGATCCCAGTTTCCTGGGATCGAGCCCCCGCATCAAGCTCCCTGCTCAGCAGGAAGCCTGCTTCTCCCTCTCCCACTCCCCCTGCTTGTATTCCCTCTCTTGCTGTGTCTCTCTCTGTCAAATAAATAAATAAAATCTTAAAAAAAAAGAAATATTTAATTAAGAATACCATTATGGAAAACATATATTATTTTAACAAATAAAATATGTAAGTAGGGACTGGAAACTAAAACTATAATTGGATTAAAGTTTAACCAAAATATTCTCCATTTAAGTACTAAAATATTAATCAGAATGATCGAGGAATGAGAGTTTTATTTTCTTTCTGGTGCATTTATATTTGTAACAGCTTTATTTAAGTATTAAGTCACCCGTTTTAAGTATACAATGATTTTTTTAGTAAGTTTATAGAGTTGTGCAACATTATCACAATCCAGTTTTAAAATATGTCCAACATCCCCAAAAAGATCTCTTATACCCATCTCTATGGATTTATTTGCCTTTTCTGGACATTTCATATACATGGAAGGGATGAACTGTTTCTTTCTTTTTTTTTTTTTTTAAGATTTTATATATTTATTTGAGAGAGAGAGAATGAGAGAGAGCACATGAGAGGGGTTAGGGTCAGAGGGAGAAGCAGACTCCCTGCCGAGCAGGGAGCCCGACGCGGGACTCGATCCAGGGACTCCAGGATCATGACCTGAGCGGAAGGCAGTCGCCCAACCAACTGAGCCACCCAGGCGCCCAAGGGATGAACTGTTTCTGATAGACTTAAGTATCAGATTTAGCAAAAAAAAAAAATTTTTTTTTTTTTGCATAAAGGTTTTGCAGTTGAAGTTCTTTCTAAGAGTTATAAACATGCTTTGCTCATTTGGTAAGGACAGTATATATTAACTGAACTCCTTTGCCTTATTTCCCTCCCTCCCTTCTTTCCTTCCTTTCTTCCTTTTACCAGTTTTCACTCTGTAGTATCTAATGATCATCACTCTCAAAAAGCCACAGTTTTTCAATATAGTATACATGGAAGGTATAAGGAAGGAATGGGCCTTTTAATATTGAATCCATTACATATCTTGATAGCTTAGCGAAAAGCAAAAGAAAACAGAACATATATCCTTGAGATGTTTTAGTTTCTCCTAAATGTGAAATACATTTGCAAACAAAACAAAACACAAAACAAAACAAAAACCCGTTCAGGAATCCATTTAACGCAGGTCTTCTAAAATTTGGGATTCTGGGGGTGCCTGGGTGACTCAGTCGTTAAGCGTCTGCCTTCGGCTCAGGTCATGATCCCAGAGTCCTGGGATCGAGCCCTGCATCCGGCTGTCTGCTCGGTGGGAAGCCTGCTTCTCCCTCTCCCACTCCCCCGCTTGTGTTCCCTCTCTCGCTGTCTCTCTCTGTCAAATAAATAAATAAATAAAAATCTTAAAATAAAATAAAATAAAATAAAATTTGGGATTCTGTCTCCAAATACAATTTTATCGCCAATAGAATTCCACCTTTCAAAAACATCTGGTGTCACCCTTGCCTCCTCTTTTTCTCACAGTCCACATCCAATTCACTGGCACGTCTTGATGTTTCTGCTATCAAAATTATACCATAATCTGAACCTTAACATCTCTACCATTACCACAATGGCCAAGCTACCACCCTTTTTTGCTTGGATCATTACAAAATCTCCTAACATACTGTCTGACTTCAGCCCTTGCCTGGCCCCTTCCCTCAATAGTCTGTTTTCAGCACAGCAGCCAGATTAAAACAAAAAACAGATCTAGTCAAAAACCTCCAACAGCTTTCCATTTTACTCAGATCAAAAGTCAAAGTCCTTGGTGGTTATCTCAGGAATTATAATTAATGCTTGAACTTATAACAACCTAGCTTAACTTGAAACAACCTATGTAGCCACCAAGAAATAACTAAAAAAAAGAAATTTAAAAAAAGGAATGGGAGTAGAAACAGTATACTACAAAAATCAACTAAATACAATAAAAAGCCAATAAAGGAGAAACTGAGGAACAAAAAAACATACAAGATATAGAAGCAAATAGCTTCAAAGGACACTATCAAAAGAGTGAAAAGACAACCACAGAAGAGGAAAAATACTTGCAAATTATATATCTGATAAGAGGTAAAAAATCCAGAATACATAAAGAAATCAACAGCAAAAACACAATACTGTTAAAAAATGGGCAAAGGACTTGAACAGACATTCTCTAAAAGTGACATACAAATGGCCAATAACTACATGAAAAGATGCTCAACATCACTAATAATTAGGGAACTAATAATTAGGGAAGGGTAAATCAAAACCATAATAGATACCACTTTACAGAACTACTAGGATATACTTTTTATAAATGGAAAACAGTAAGTGTGGAAAACAATGTAGAGAAATTGGAACCCTTGTACATTGCTCATGAGAAAGTAAAATGGTGCAGTCAGTATGGAAAATAGTATGACAGTTTCTCAAAAAGTTAGATATCATATGATAATTATTAGCTATTCCACTTCTCAGTATATTCCCCAAAGAACTGAAAATGGACTCGAACATATTTGTACACTGATGTCCATAGCAGCATTATTCACAATAGCCAAAAGGTGGAAACAACACAAGTTCATCAACAGATGAAACCATATACAGTGGAATATAAAAAAAGCAATGAGGTACTGATATATGCTACAGCATGGATGAACCTTGAAAAGACATTATGCTAAATGAAATAAACCAGGTACAGAGGCACAAATAATGTATGATTCCATTTATGTGAGGTACCTGGAATAGGCAAATTTGTAAGACAGAAAATAGATTGGAGGTTACCAAGGGCTGGGGGAAGGATGGATGTGAAGTTATTGCCTAAAGGGTACAGAGTTTCAGTTTGGGATGATGAAAAGTATTTGAAAAAGATGGTGATTTGGGTTTTAGAACACTGCAAAGGTACCTAATGCTACTGAACTGTATACTTAAAAATGGTTGAAATAGCAAACTTTTCGTCATACATATTTCACCACACTTTTTTTTTAAAAGGCCAAAGTCTTCACAATCACATTAAAATCTCCAAAGTCTTTCAAAATGGCCTACCAAGTCACATCTCATTATCTCTCTGATCTCATCTCCACTTTTCCTCTGGCTTATCCGCACTCACGCCTCCTTGATGTTCCTTGAATGCACACAGGACACAATCATGCTCAGAGCCTTTGCATCTACTGATCCCTCTGCCTGAAATGGACTTCCCCCTCATCTTCATAGCTCACATCCTTCCTCTTTCAGTTCTTTGCTTAAATACCACCCTTTAAGTAAGGGCTTTGCTGATCACTCCACCTAAAACTGCAACCTCTCCCCTGATACTTCCTATCCATCTTCTCTGCTTTATTTTCCTCCATAGCGTTTATGCTATCCGGTATATCATATATTTCAATTATTTATTGTCATTCTCCTCCACCAGAATGTAAATACCATAAGCAGGAATTCTGTCTGTTTTATTCAGTGCTGTGTCCCTAAAATAGTGCTAGACACATAGGAAACAGGCAATAAATCACTGCTGGTGAATGAATAGTAAATTATTACAATCACCAATTTACTTTCCATCTCTTTAATTTTATCTTCTCTAGAAATTTCATATAAATGGAATCATCCAATATACAGTCTTAAGTATCTGGCTTCATTCATTTAGCATAATGTTTTAGAGGTTCATACATGTTGTTACATGTATCATTATTTCATTTTTTAAAAAATTACTGAGCAATATTACAACCTTATCCTATTTTAAGTACTTCTTTATTATTATTTTTTTTTAAGTAGGCTCTACACCCAGCATGGAGCCCATCGCAGGGCTTGAACTCATGATCCTGAGATGGAGACCTGAGCTGAGATCAAGAGTCAGATGCTTAACTGACTGAGCCACCCAGGTGCCCCGGCACTTCCTTACTTTCTCACACACAGTGTTCTAGATTCATCTATTTTCCCTGTCCCAGCCCTGGAAACAATCATTTCATGTAGCCCTGGTTCTTTTTATTTACTCATTGGGTTTTTATTTCAATTTTCTTTTTCATTTATATTAGTACTAATTGGTCCTTCTTCAAATCTGTTTGGCTATTTTTTAAAGGGCATTAATTAGGATATAGTCTAAGCTTCTGTAACAAAGAGATTCTAAAATATAGTGGCTTAAATAAGATAGAAGGTTGTTTCCTTCTCATGTAATAGTCTAGAAATAAGCAGTGCTTGGCTGGCAGGGCAGCTCAACACATACTTCAATCTCCGTGTCCAAATTCTGCTGACTCAAGTTTTCATTAATTATCAGTACACAAGAAGGGGGCATACACAGGCATTTCTTCTTAAGGAAAGACAGAAAAGTGCCACACATGACACTTCATAATCCATGGCCAAAATTAGCCTTGGCCACACCAACCTTCAAGGGAAGTTTGTAAATGTAGTTTTCAGTTTGGCAGCCATAAACAGGATATATTCATCTATAACCTAGGGAATCTGGGTGGATAACTAGCACTAGAGACTCTTGTGCCAATTAGAGTCCACTTCAAATTAAATTCCCCACTTGAGGTTTTGTCCTACATAAGTAACATAACACAGGACTGCCAACTTACCTGAAGACTCACTTATAGTTAAAAAATCTCTGGGGAGATGTTTTTGCCTTTTTAAAAGAGAGCACCAGGTTGAGATAGCCAAGTTTTGATGTTCTGAGAAATGCTATCTTTATGCTAGCTGAGTAATGCATTTAACTTTCCCCCCTTATATTACAATCAATATTGTAATTGTTTCAACTGAGAGGATCATCCCACATACAAACCATATGCCCTCCTGCTCTTTTAACTGTGCAAGGGCAATATTTCACTGAATGATCACAGATCAAGAACCAAAGCAAAGGTCACAAAATATGCCAACAACTTTAACCTTTACTCTTATAATGGTTACAAAATGTATCATTTCAGAATCTATAATTTAAAATCATCAATTACCTTCTAAAACAATTACATACAAATTTCCATTATATATAATACCATCCTCTAATTGTATATGTATATTTGAATAATTTTATATTGCATCAATAATTAAAGTCCAATTAAAATATTTTTCCAGAATTTTCACTCAGCCATTTGTTACCTGAATTTGCATCTTTTCCTTTACGAGTTACAGCTATCTTTAAAGCAAAAGCATACATAAATAAAAAAATATACAAGAAGCTCAAGAAAAGTATATTTTTGTAGAAACTAAAGTAACAGCTAACATTTATTAAGCAGTATATTTTATATATATCATAATACAGAAACCTCACAACCATCTCAAAAGGTAAGGAAGGACTGCTTATTTCACAGATGAGGAAACTAAGATTTAGAGACCTTATGTACTTATCCGAGATGATACAATTAGCAAGTATTACAGCAACCCATCTCTGAGATCCTAGCCACTATGCTTTAAAATGAACATTTTCCCCATACTTTAAGCTCTTTAACTTCAGGACGTATCTTAAAATTGCTGGTGTACTACGACTGCTGTTGAAGCAACACTAAGCAACAATAATGTGGCAGCTGTCATTCCCTGTGCATGCACAAACCTCCAAAACACTAGTACCAAACCTGCAGAATTTGAGTTGGAAGAAAATCCTAGAGATGATACTGGAACATTCTTTTAATTCTTAAGAACCAAAAAACTGCTGAGGAGAGGGGGAAGGTGGAGGAAAGAAGACCTATTTAGCAACACTTCCAAGCAACATTTCCAAAGTGGGAATCAAAAAGTGGGTTAGCTCCACATAATTGCAAAACGGTCTTAAGAATTCAGCAGCAATGGCTCTTGATTCATTTTAGAAATGCTGCACAGACGGAGACTCCATGTGGAAAAAGAGAACATCACTGACTGAGTCAAAAAGTGATTGGAGAGTTGGACTCTGAATGTAAAGAAATTTAGCAATCCTTTAACCAATTTATTTCATATCTATTTTCATTTTCAGGTATGTGCAAAAGTTATAAATAGTAAAATCTATGTCTCATTAATTCTGATAGAGTTCTTTTGATAAATATGAAAATTCTAAATGGTTAAAGCCTGAACAGTATGTTTTCCTTTTAATTAGTTTATAAAATCATGGTACAACATACTATGATAACAAAAACAGTGTTTACTATACAATTCACTACAGGACATCTTAACATAGAGCTTCAGATATAACATCAACGAAATCATGCCCCCTCCTACCAACCTCACCTTCTGACCAGGAGCTTATGCATTACATAGGACAAAAATCTGATAATTTACCCATATCATAGCATTGACACTTTCTCAATTTTTTCAGGCTCATAAAATGTAATGCTTTTCCGCTTAGTTTCCAATTTATTCAGTTCATGATTTCCTTTATGTTTTAGCCTGTATATAATTTGTAAGGCTGGGGTAACAACTAAAAATAATTTAGGCATTTAAGTTACTTTCTTAAATTATCATTGTTACCACGACAAATTTTTTTAATAATTTCATTGATTTCTGTTAGTATTTTTTGCTACTCAACATTGTGATGTTTCTAAAAAATAATGTAATTCAAAGCCATATAACTGTAATTTTGTACTATCAAATAAAAATGTGACAAACACTATGAATTAAAAGGTAAATTCTCTTCTTTTGTGTTCTCCAAATTTTATTATTCTGACAGTTAACTAACAAATTAAGTCTCCTTTTCCTCTCATACTAAGTTCCTTAAAGGAGGTCGGTAGAAGAAAACAAAAAATTCCCCATTTCTCGTAGGTATTAAAATATAAAAATTTTTAAAAACAAAAATGCAGAAATAGCACTGGAGCCAGAAAACAAGTAGAAGCAGGAAATTCTTAGTTACAAAATAGGCTAATAAACATTTTTAAATAAAAGATTTGAAATTTATCAAGAGGAGAGAAAATACTTGTGATCCTATTCAAATATTTGTTCCTGTCCTTCCCTAATGAATACTTTCTTTTGTATATCTTGACAGACTCCTTCCTGTGTCAGCATCTTTTTTTTTTTAAGATTTTATTTATTTATTTATTTGACACAGAGAGAGCAAAGCAGAGGGAGCAGCAGAGAGAGAGGGAGAAGCAGGCTTCCCAACGAGCGGGGAGCCCGACTGGGGCTCGGATCCCAGGACCCTGAGATCATGACCTGAGCCGAAGGCAGACACTTAACCGACTGAGCCACTCAGGTGCCCCATCAGCATCTCTTTCTTGATAGGCCAAAGATTTATTTTTAAACATGGACCACAATAAATATGAAGTTGATTTGATTTCTGCTGTGCTCCTTCCACAAAACTATTCCTAATATTCTCAGAGACAATAAGTATGATCAATGGTTATGGTAGAAAAAAAGATAAAATTATCAGCTTAAGAGTTTGGAATCTCATCCTGAATATTTTGTGATGTTTTTCTAATCCTACCCAAATGTTTCTATATTGCTAATCTCTCATATACATTTTAAATCACAGTAAAATTTTGAAAGATAGCTTCTAAACTTTTATTCCATACTAATTAGGGTAAATATTTTAGTTTGTCTTGATAGGACTCTGGCCACAGAAGTATATATAATAACTGTCTAAACATACATGTGATATAATGCCTTAATTTTATAATTTATTTAGAGATATTCAGAAAATCAATGACTACTAATAAATGTTTCCCTTTAAACATTAGATTTGGCTCATTAACAATTCAATAACAACTGGAGTGAAAGAAATAATTTATTTGGATATCCTTTGTTAATGTCAAACAATGAGTTGTTTATCTTAATATGTTTCACCTTCAGAAGCTGAAATCATCTCAAAGAGTCACATCTTGTCTTCCTCTTTGTTATATATTTATAAGGACCAGCTTAAGAGAAATTTTTAAATTCTAGAAGAAATCAAAAGAAAAGGACATCTGGAGATATAATTTGAACTTTTACTAAGAATTACGAGCCCAGAAAAACTGACATAAGAAAAACATAATACAGAGTCATTTTTAAAGCCCCTTCTTTTGAGAAACATAAGATATGTTGTACTTTTTTTTTTATAATTTGTCAACCGATTTCTGCTCATTTCAGAAACTCTCCTAAAACTTACGTATTGAACAAAGAGTTTGACATCATAATTCAAATTACTTCTACTGAAATTAATCATTAAAACTAAAGAGGAAATGGTACAGATATAAATGTATAGCATAAAAGATACCTCAGTCACTGACAGAACTTTAGAAATTTAGAGCAACCTGGATGGTATTATAACTGCATAGAATAACTGAAGCATATTGAGGGAAGACAAGACAATAGGACTAAATATGTCATCTAAACAAATTTCAAATACAAAAAAAAATGCTGTTCTCAGAAAAACTTTCAGGAATTGGACTCTATAATTTAAGTTCACCAACTTCTCTTTTCCCTTTATCTTCTTTATTTAATACACATTCACATAAAATTAAGAACTCCACTCTGCTGTAGCTGTTTACTAATATGGAGCATGACCCAGGCTTTGTTTTGCTTTCAAGGAGACTTATGTAAAATGCAATATAAATGAATTACTGGAAGAATAAATTTTGAAACAAGGACATACCAAATATAACCCCCAAATTTGTTATTAGTTTCAATAGGCATATATATCTTTGCCACATTGCCATAAAATTTCTAAATGCTTACTCTCAATTTCTGTATTTATCACACTGCAAACAAGCACCAGCCCCAGATCATACTTTGAGTAGCATGACCTCAGAGACCAAAAAGAACATAACACACAAAAAAATAATAATTAGGAATTAGTGGTTGAAGCTTTATTCAAGTGCTAAGTATTCAGCAAGTTTGCTGTTGAAGAGGATATATTTGAATCTAAAATAAATGCACTGAATATAACTTCCTTCTTCCTTAAGAAGTAGCTTTATTACAGGGCGCCTGGGTGGCTCAGTTGGTTAAGCGACTGCCTTCGGCTCGGGTCATGGTCCCGGAGTCCTGGGATCGAGTCCCACATCGGGCTCCCGGCTCAGTGGGGAGCCTGCTTCTCCCTCTGACCCTCTCCCCTCTCATGCTGTTTCTCTCTCTCTCTCTCAAATAAATAAATAAATAAAATCTTTAAAAAAAAAAAAAAAGAAGTAGCTTTATTACATTTGAAGTCAAGTTCAGAGTTTGACGTTTAAATTAAAAAAAAACAAAACAAAACACAACCCTGGATCTTGAAAATAAAAGAAACTACAAGTTAATTTAATCTATTTTTCCCTCAAGAGTAACACTGGTTGTCAAAGCAGTCCTATAACCAATTCCTACTTGACTGGTATAAAACATTACTATATAAATAAGAGGTTTGGAGGATACAGCTATGGGCAGCATAAGACAGACTGATGATCATCCACTGGTTTTAATCCAGAACTACTTCTGCCCTATTTCTACTAATTGAGAATAGTTGCTGGTATAGTTCATATTCTACACCAAGAAAATGGAAATAGGGTAATGTTAGGTTGAAAACAGAAACAGAGTACCATGATATATTCCAGTAAAAAATCTTTGCTTCAAAAAAGTAGAAAGCTGAAAGGCTCTTCAAAAGATGATGTCAGGGGTGCCCGGGTGGCTCAGTTGGCTAAGCGACTGCCTTCAGCTCAGGTCATGATCCCAGGGTCCTGGGATCGAGCCCCGCATCGGGCTCCCTGCTTGGCCGGAAGCCTGCTTCTCCCTCTCCCCCTGCTTGTGTTCCCTCTCACGCAGTCTCTCTCTCTCTCTCTCTCTCTGTGTCAATTAAATAAATAAATAAAATCTTTAAAAAAAAAAAAGATGATGTCATTTTCAAATCAGCTTCCAACTTCGTTAACAGATTTATAAACCACATAGTTAATTGAAGTAAGGTAATATTAAGACCTGGCAACTTATGGAATAAGCCTTACGAAGTAATAAATCCAGAAATTATTAGTATGCACACATAAATATGAACATAACCTAAAGAACAGGGCTACTTGTTGTTGGTTGTATTACTGCGCATGTGTTCTGGTTTCTCAATTCTCTAAAAATCAAAATTCCCATAACAAGGAAGTCTTGTTGCTTCCAATATTAAACTGTCATAATTAAAGAAGTATACTCTTTCCTATATGACTTCTGAAGGCAAATATAGCACCAATGAAAGAAATTATTATTAAAATTTATCAGGTTAAATTTTAATAACCAACACTAACAATGAAAAAGCCTATCTAAGAAGAAAGTGACTGTATCTCTATTACCATAGAAAATCAAACAGAAGGCAGATCTATCGCTAGAAACTCCTTTAGGGTTCCCAGATCTAATTCCAATGTGTTGGCATGGCGGCAGGGGCGGGGGGGTTCCCACTCCCACAACACCAAGCAATTCTTGTACACCCTGCTGGTGTCTAAGAATTCAACTCTATTCTGACACTATCTACCAAAAGATAGTATTCGATTCCACAGGTTAAGGCTCAGTCCTACAAGACCCTCCCACTTCAGATGCCAGTCACAGCCCCAGGCTATTAACTGTGCTTCTAGCCTGCCAGCTTCAGATTGGAGGTCCCATCAACCTCCTCCTTAGGTTCTTTTAATCTGCTAGAGTGGCTCACAGAATTCAGGGAAACACATTTGTTTGCCAGTTTATAATATGATAAAGGTTATGAATCAACAGTCAGATGAAGAGGTACATAGGGCAAGGTATGGGGAAAAGGGGTAGGGCTTCCATGCCGTCTTCAGGCACACTACTCTCCCAGCACCTCCATGTATTCACCAACCCAGAATCTCCCTGAATCCAACCCTTTTGGGTTTTCATTGGGGACCTCATTGCCATCATGATTTACTAACTCATTGGCCATGGCTGATTCAAACTATAGTTCCTCTCCCCTCTCTGGTCAAGGGGTGGGATTTAAAGTTCCAACCTTCTAATCACATGGTTAGTCCTCCTGGCAACCAGGCTCTACCTATGGGCAGGGTCCAAGAGTCACCTTCATTAATAACAAGATACCCATGTCACCTTTATGGCTCCAAGGTATTTTCAGGAGCTGTGGATAAAGACCAAATATAACTGAGAAATATATTTTGGTCATTTAAATGACTAAGTATGTATTTCTTATAAATCATTTTTTAGGGTAGATAACCAGCAATTAAACCAAAATTATTTTCTAATGTTCTGCTCAATACTAAGATTCTATCCATCCATAGTGGTCCTAACAAAGGGATGAAACATTTCCTAGCACTTGGCTGGAACTCCTCTTCTACAATAGAAGAAATAGGCATGATAGATGGAATTTTGCTGAAATGAATCTAAATTCATATATTGAGGGATATCTGTATTCCTCAAATATGCTATTATACCTAAAGTTATTCATAGTGGGTAAGAAAATTGTGCTTCAAAACAAATTTGACACAAACCTAAATGTGTCTTGGCTAACAACATTATTTTTAGTAATTATTTCATAAGTCCACATAGTTGTAATGCTCACTACTTTAAAAAAAAAAAAAAAGGAAAGTGTTATTAGCAAAGATTGTGGAGGTAAAACATTCTCTAGTTTGAAGCAAGATTTGCAAGAATAGCAATCCCACCAACCAGATGTTCTTGACAACTTTCTTTTTAGTAATAATTATGCTCAACCTCACTAGTTAAAATGAAAATTAAAATAAAATGGAATTTTTCACCCTTAAGAATATAGAAAATGTAAAAGTCTGACTAGAATATCAATTATTGATTAAGGTGTAGGGAAGGTAAATTAGTGTAGTCACTATGGAAAGTAATTTGGCTGTGTCCAACAAAATTCAAAATATTTTGTAGCCTATGATCTAGTTAATCCATATCTAGGTATATAACCCCAAACAGACTCAGATACATAGTACAAAATATATTTTGTATCACACTATAAACTTTTTGATTGAGACCGGTAGGAAAATACATTTTATATAATTGTGTTCTGAGTTGTAATACATGTCTCATGAAAAAAATAAATGCCCTTTACTCTGATACTTTCTACTACATTCTATTCTTTTTCAAAATGCAGATTCCAACCTTCCTAAATTGATTTCATCACCTGCTGTATGGAAAACACTGCCCTAAAAAACTGAGGCAATATGTACAAGACAACATCGATAAGACTGTTCACTGTGGCATTGTTTAAAATAGAGAAAAAACTGGGTATAATTTATATGTCCATTGATAGGTAGATAATTAAAATGTAAAATACAATGTAATATTATGAAGCAGTTAACAGATCTTAAAAATATAGAATAAAAGAAGCAAGAAGCAGAATATTTCCAGAAATATGTAATTTCCAGCAATACCATATTATGATTATGATTATGTATATTATACATATATAAAATTATTAAAGTGGCCAGAAGTATATATATTTTTTAATATATTAATTCACAGGGGAGTGGGAGGTTCTCAGATAGTAAAGGCAGGTTTGAGAGCCTTTAAGTGATATATGTCATGTTTTAATTTTTAAAGAATATTTAAATGTTACTTGAAAAAAATTTGGGAAGAGTTGCAGCAAGCTTTGAGATAGGAATAGGAGTAGAATGAATGAATGGGAGTAGAGGTGAGAAACAATGAGGTAGAGGAGAACCAGGAGTATATATCCATACATTTGCATCAATGAATAAGAGAGAAAAAAGCTGGGGGAAAAAAGGACCAAAATCATATGGACTAAGGAAAGATTAGGGAGGTATGTAGCAACAGCTGGGGGTGGGGGGGAAAGCATGAAGTGGACTGAAAAGGCAGGAAGAAAAGGCCTAACAACTGGTAAACTGATCCATTCCTCATTGGTGGTTCAACTGTATAAATAAAAGGGTGGCAGCTTAGTGGGAAAGTACTTAGCAACTCTGTTTATACAGACAACAGAAAGTGCCACTAGAGTGGCAAATTGAACTGTGCAAGGCCAATTAACCCTTTCACCTTAGTGTTTTATACTAGCGATCTTACTTAATGTGCCTCTGTTAGATCTACACTGATGTGTTAGAACCAAATGTAATTATAAATCATTGTTACATGTATTGATGAATTCTGCAAATTCCATGAAGCATATCCATTTTATTTAGTGTTCTGAATACCTTCTTTGCTACTCTCATCTGGCTTTAATTAAGAACGCTTTCAAAGGAAGAAAGGTTATCCAAAAACTCAAACTACACATGTCCTTTATTAAACTATGAATTGATTACTACACAAGTTTTCTGACCTAAAGGATTTTTTTTTTTTTTTCAGTTAGATTCACCTCAAACTTCTAGATAAATTAGGGGAAAATTAGGGAAAGAGAAACATATTTAAGTGAGCAAAAATATAATAGGGAAATCCTAATATGCACTGAAGATGTCTGTAAACCAACCAGCTGCTGTATAAGCAGTTATATCTATAATCATGATTTACTACTTATGAGAACTTTGCATCTTGAAGGGCTATATTATTACAATTTTTTAAAAAGACAATAAATAGGGGGCGGAGCAAGATGGCGGAGGAGTAGGAGACCTGGATTTCGTCTCCTCTCAGGAATCCAGCTGGATAGGGATCAAACCATTCTGAACACCTACAAACGCAACAGGAGATCGAAGAAAAGAATAGCAACAACTCTCTGAACAGAAAAGCGACCACTTTCTGGAAGGTAGGACGTGCGGAGAAGTGAATCCGAGGCGATATTCGGGAGGATAGACGGCGGGGGAGGGGCCTCCGTCGGCCGCTTCTGGCAAGTGATAGAGCAGCAGAGCACAAAATCGGAACTTTTAGAAGTCTGCTCTGCCGAGGGACGTCACTCTGGTGGCGAAGTGGGGGGTGGAACCCTCGCGGGACAGTGTGGTCTCAGGACCCTCGGGGTCACAGAAAGACCGGGGGTGCCTGAGTGCGGCAGAGCTCCCAGGTATCGGAGCAGGGAAGCCGGCTGCAGAGACGGAGCCCAGGCGCGGGCTCTCAGCTCGGGGTTGCCATAGACCGTGATCCGCGGCACAGTCAGGCCACTGCTCCTCCAGCAGGGACCCAACAAGCGGCAGATCCAGGGAGACTCACCTTCTTCCCCTGGGAGGAGAGGTGCGGGAGCGCACCGCGGGGATCTGCTGGGTTCGGAGACTCCACCCGGGGTCGGGTGCCAGATAGAAAGGCGCGGTCACAGGCCGAGTGAGCGCGGAGTGTGGCCGGAGACCGGGGAGACGGGAGTGACTGACCGCTTTTCTCTGGGGGCTCGCTGAGGAGCGGGACCCCGAGTTCTCGGCTCCGCCGGGGCGGAGACTGGGAGGCCGCCATTTTCACTCTCCGCCTCCAAAGCTGTACGGAAAGCTTGCAGGGAACAAAAGCTCCGGAGAGCAAACCCGAGCAGATTACTTAGCCCGGACCGGCAAGGGCGGGGCAATTTTGCCTCCGGCAAAGACATTTGGGAACCAAGGCAACAGGCCCCTCCCCCAGAAGATCAGGGAGAACAGCCAGCCAAGACCAAGTTCATCGATCAATGAGAACGGCAGAACTCCAGCGCTAGGGGAATACTGCACATAGAATTCATGGCTTTTTTACCATGATTCTTTAGTCTTTCAAAGTTAATTATTATTTTTTTTTTTTTAACTTTTTTTCTTTTTTCCTTTTTTCTTTTTTTTGAATTTTTCTTTTTCCCTTTTTCAACCAACATCTTATCAATCCCTTTTTTAAAAAAAAAAACATTTTTATTTTTCATTTTTAAAGTCATATTCTATCCCTTCATAGTAGTTACCCATATTTTTGGCATATATAGATAAGTTGTTCTCTCTTTAAAATCTTGAGATAGTTTCTTCTAACAGATCAAAATATAATCTAAATCTCTAGTGTATGGTTTTTTTCTACTCCGCTGCCTGATCACATTCTCTCCCCTTTTTTTTTTTTTTTAATCCTCTTCTTTCTTTTTTCAAACAACTTACCAAATCCTTTTTTAAAAAAATTTTTTATAATTTCCATCTTTACAGTCATATTCCATCCCTTCATCATATCAACCCTTATTTTTGTACATATACAAGTTTT
This sequence comes from Phoca vitulina, assembly GCF_004348235.1. Classification (NCBI taxonomy): domain Eukaryota; kingdom Metazoa; phylum Chordata; class Mammalia; order Carnivora; family Phocidae; genus Phoca; species Phoca vitulina. The sequence continues at coordinate 22,664,014 of NW_022589736.1, forward strand.
TCTTTCTTTAAAATTTTGGGAGGGACTTTCTTTTAACAGACCAAAATACACCCAAAATCTAGTGTGTGGCACTGATCTATAATCCAGCCTGATCATATTTGATCACATTCTGTTTTTGTTTTGTTTTGTTTTGTTCTGCTTTTGTTTGTTTTTATCTTTATCTTTTTCTTTTTTCTTTTTTTCTTTCCTTTTCTTTTTTCTCTCTTTCCCTTTCTTTTCCCACTGCTTCAGGTCTTTTCTGATTTGTTTAGAGTATATTTTCTGGGGACGTTGTTACCCTGCTAGCATTTTGTTCTCTCATTAATCTATTCTGCTCTGCACAAAATGACAAGACGGAAAAAATCACCTCAACAAAAAGAACAAGAGGTAGTACTGACTGCCAGGGACCTACTCAATACGGACATTAGTACGATGTCAGATCTAGAGTTCAGAATCATCACTTTAAAGATACTAGCTGGGCTTGAAAAAAACATGGAAGTTATTAGAGAAACCCTTTCTGGAGAAGTAAAAGAACTAAAATCTAACCAAGTAGAAATCAAAAAGGCTATCAATGAGGTGCAATCAAATATGGGGGCGCTAACTGCTAGGATAAATGAGGCAGAAGAAAGAATCAGTGAGATAGAAGACCAAATGATGGAAAAGAAAGAAGCTGAGAAAAAGAGAGAGAAACAACTACTGGATCACGAGGGCAGAATTCGAGAGATAAACGATACCATAAGACGAAACAACATTAGAATAATTGGGATCCCAGAAGAAGAAGAAAGAGAGAGAGGTGCAGAAGGTATAATGGAGCAAATTATAGCAGAGAACTTCCCTAATTTGGGGAAGGAAACAGGCATCAAAATCCAGGAAGCACAGAGAACCCCTCTCAAAATCAATAAAAATAGGTCAACACCCCGACATCTAATAGTAAAACTTACGAGTCTCAGAGACAAAGAGAAAATCCTGAAAGCAGCTCGGGAGAAGAGATATGTAACCTACAATGGTAGAAACATTAGATTGGCAACAGACCTATCCACAGAGACCTGGCAGGCCAGAAAGGACTGGCAGGATATATTCAGAGCACTAAATGAGAAAAATATGCAGCCAAGAATACTATATCCAGCTAGGCTGTCATTGAAAATTGAAGGAGAGATAAAAAGCTTCCAGGACAAACAAAAACTAAAGGAATTTGCAAACACGAAACCAGCCCTATAACAAATATTGAAAGGGGTCCTCTAAGCAAAGAGAGAGCCTAAAAGCAACATAGACCAGAAAGGAACACAAACAATATACAGTAACAGTCACTTTACAGGCAGTACAATGGCACTGAATTCCTATCTTTCAATAGTTACCCTGAATGTAAATGGGCTAAATGCCCCAATCAAAAGACACAGGCTATCAGATTGGATTAAAAAACAAGACCCATCGATATGCTGTCTGCAAGAGACTCATTTTAGACCCAAAGACACCCCCAGATTGAAAGTGAGGGGGTGGAAAACCATTTACCATGCTAATGGACACCAAAAGAAAGCTGGGGTGGCAATCCTTATATCAGACAAATTAGATTTTAAACCAAAGACTGTAATAAGAGATGAGGAAGGACACTATATCATACTTAAAGGGTCTATCCAACAAGAAGATCTAACAATTGTAAATATCTATGCCCCTAACATGGGAGCAGCCAATTATATAAGGCAATTAATAACAAAAGCAAAGAAACACATCGACAACAATACAATAATAGTGGGGGACTTTAACACCCCCCTCACTGAAATGGACAGATCGTCTAAGCAAAAGATCAACAAGGAAATAAAGACTTTAAATGACACACTGGACCAAATGGACTTCGCAGACATATTCAGAACATTCCATCCCAAAGCAACGGAATACACATTCTTCTCTAGTGCCCATGGAACATTCTCCAGAATAGATCACATCCTAGGTCATAAATCAGGTCTCAACCGGTACCAGAAGATTGGGATCATTCCCTGCCTATTTTCAGACCACAATGCTTTGAAACTAGAACTCAATCACAAGAGGAAAGTCGGAAAGAACTCAAATACATGGAGGCTAAAGAGCATCCTACTGAAGAACGAATGGGTCAACCAGGAAATTAAAGAAGAATTAAAAAAATTCATGGAAACCAATGAAAATGAAAACACAACTATTCAAAATCTTTGGGATACAGCAAAGGCAGTCCTAAGAGGAAAGTATATAGCAATACAAGCCTTTCTCAAGAAACAAGAAAGGTCTCAAGTACACAACCTAACCCTACACCTAAAGGAGCTGGAGAAAGAACAGCAAATAAAGCCTAAACCCAGCAGGAGAAGAGAAATAATAAAGATCAGAGCAGAAATCAATGAAATAGAAACCAAAAGAACAGTAGAGCAGATCAACGAAACTAGGAGCTGGTTCTTTGAAAGAATTAACAAGATTGATAAGCCCCTGGCCAGACTTATCAAAAAGAAAAGAGAAATGACCCAAATCAACAAAATCATGAATGAAAGAGGAGAAATCACAACTAACACCAAAGAAATACAAACAATTATAAGAACATATTATGAGCAACTCTATGCCAGCAAATTAGATAACCTGGAAGAAATGGATGCATTCCTAGAGATGTATCAACTACCAAAACTGAACCAGGAGGAAATAGAACACCTGAACAGACCTATAACCACTAAGGAAATAGAAGCAGTCATCAAAAATCTCCCAAAACACAAAAGCCCAGGGCCAGATGGCTTCCCAGGGGAATTCTACCAAACATTTCAAGAAGAATTAATACCTATCCTTCTGAAACTGTTCCAAAAAATAGAAATGGAAGGAAAACTTCCAAACTCATTTTATGAGGCCAGCATTACCTTGATCCCAAAACCAGACAAAGACCCCATCCAAAAGGAGAATTACAGACCAATATCCCTGATGAACATGGATGCAAAAATTCTCACCAAAATACTAGCCAATAGGATCCAACAGTACATTAAAAGGATTATTCACCACGACCAAGTGGGATTTATCCCTGGGCTGCAAGGTTGGTTCAACATCCGCAAATCAATCAACGTGATACAATACATTAACAAAAGAAAGAACAAGAATCATATGATCCTCTCAATAGATGCAGAAAAAGCATTTGACAAAGTACAGCATCCTTTCTTGATCAAAACTCTTCAGAGTATAGGGATAGAGGGTACATACCTCAATATCATAAAAGCCATCTATGAAAAACCTACAGCGAATATCATTCTCAATGGGGAAAAACTGAGAGCTTTCCCCCTAAGGTCAGGAACGCGGCAGGGATGTCCACTATCACCACTGCTATTCAACATAGTATTGGAAGTCCTAGCCACAGCAATCAGACAACAAAAAGAAATCAAAGGCATCCAAATTGGCAAAGAAGAAGTCAAACTCTCACTGTTTGCAGATGATATGATACTTTATGTGGAAAATCCCAAAGACTCCACCCCAAAACTGCTAGAACTCATACAGGAATTCAGTAAAGTGGCAGGATATAAAATCAATGCACAGAAGTCAGTGGCATTCCTCTACACCAACAACAAGTCAGAAGAAAGAGAAATTAAGGAGTCGATCCCATTTACAATTGCACCCAAAACCATAAGATACCTAGGAATAAATCTAACCAAAGAGGCAAAGGATCTGTACTCAGAAAACTATAAAATACTCATGAAAGAAATTGAGGAAGACACAAAGAAATGGAAAAACGTTCCATGCTCATGGATTGGAAGAACAAATATTGTGAAGATGTCAATCCTACCTAGAGCAATCTACACATTCAATGCAATCCCCATCAAAATACCATCCACTTTCTTCAAAGAAATGGAACAAATAATCCTAAAATTTGTATGGAACCAGAAAAGACCCCGCATAGCCAGAGGAATGTTGAAAAAGAAAAGCAAAGCTGGCGGCATCACAATTCCGGACTTCCAGCTCTACTACAAAGCTGTCATCATCAAGACAGTATGGTACTGGCAGAAAAACAGACACATAGATCAATGGAACAGAATAGAGAGCCCAGAAATGGACCCTCAACTCTATGGTCAACTAATCTTTGACAAAGCAGGAAAGAATGTCCAATGGAAAAAAGACAGTCTCTTCAACAAATGGTGTTGGGAAAACTGGACAGCCACATGCAGAAGAATGAAACTGGACCATTTCCTTACACCACACACAAAAATAGACTCCAAATGGTTGAAAGACCTCAATGTGAGACAGGAGTCCATCAAAGTCCTAAAGGAGAACACAGGCAGCAACCTCTTCGACCTCAGCCGCAGCAACTTCTTCCTAGAAACATCGCCAAAGGCAAGGGAAGCAAGGGCAAAAATGAACTATTGGGACTTCATCAAGATAAAAAGCTTTTGCAAAGCAAAGGAAACAGTCAACAAAACCAAAAGACAACCGACAGAATGGGAGAAGATATTTGCAAATGACATATCAGATAAAGGGCTAGTATCCAAAATCTATAAAGAACTCATCAAACTCAACACCAAAAGAACAAAGAATCTAATCAAGAAATGGGCAGAAGACATGAACAGACATTTTTCCAAAGAAGACATCCAAATGGCCAACAGACACATGAAAAAGTGTTCAATATCGCTCGGCATCAGGGAAATCCAAATCAAAACCTCAATGAGATACCACCTCACACCAGTCAGAATGGCTAAAATTAACAAGTCAGGAAATGACAGATGTTGGCGAGGATGCGGAGAAAGGGGAACCCTCCTACACTGTTGGTGGGAATGCAAGCTGGTGCAGCCACTCTGGAAAACAGTATGGAGGTTCCTCAAAAAGTTGAAAATAGAGCTACCATATGATCCAGCAATTGCACTACTGGGTATTTACCCCAAAGATACAAAAGTAGGGACCCGAAAGGCTACGTGCACCCCAATGTTTATAGCAGCAATGTCCACAATAGCCAAACTGTGGAAAGAGCCAAGATGTCCATCAACAGATGAATGGATAAAGAAGATGTGGTATATATATACAATGGAATATTATGCAGCCATCAAAAGGAATAAGATCTTGCCATTTGCAACGACGTGGATGGAACTGGAGGGTATTATGCTGAGCAAAATAAGTCAAACAGAGAAAGACATGTATCATATGACCTCACTGATATGAGGAATTCTTAATCTCAGGAAACAAACTGAGGGTTGCTGGAGTGGGGGGTGGGGTGGGAGGGATGGGGTGACTGGGTGATGGACACTGGGGAGGGTATGTGTTCTGGTAAGCGCTGTGAATTGTGCAAGACTGTTGAATCTCAGATCTGTACCTCTGAAACAAATAATGCAATATATGTTAAGAAAGAAAAAAAGAAGAAGAAGAATGTAGCAGGAGGGGAAGAATGAAGGGGGGGAAATCGGAGGGGGAGAAGAACCATGAGAGACAATGGACTCTGAAAAACAAACTGAGGGTTCTAGAGGGGAGGGGGTTGGGAGGATGGGTTAGCCTGGTGATGGGTATTGAGGAGGGCACGTTCTGCATGGAGCACTGGGTGTTATGCACAAACAATGAATCATGGAACACTATATCTAAAACTAATGATGTAATGTATGGGGATTAACATAACAATAAAAAAATTAAAAAAAAAAAAGACAATAAATAGGTTTATTGTTGAAAATTGTATTCATCTTCCTAATTTCAAAATACAGTCATGTATCTTCTTTGAACCATCTATATTTGAGAGCAAGAATCATATCTTCCACACATTCTATCAAACCTAGAAAAGTATCATACACTTTATATAGGCATGCATACGTTTGGTAATGATGAATGAGAAATGGTGGCATATGTGAAAGGCTTGCTTCTATGACATAGTAGGGCCGATAATAAAAGCATGTATTGTTCAGTAGTAAGTTAAGGCAATCCACATAAACATTTATTCATTAATCCTAACACTCTCTTTTCCCTACTACCCACAGCTCCGGAAGGTTACCAACATCATCCCACTATTAGCTAAAATTCCATGTCAAATCTTCTTCTGGCCATGTATTTATCACTGAATCTTAATAGCAATACTTTTTTTTTTTTTTAAATATTTCATTGATTTATTTGAGAGAGAGTGGAGAGTGAGCACGAGAGGGGGAAGGGGCAGAGAGAGGGAAAAGCAGACTCTCTGCTTAGCAGGGTGCCCCACACGGAGCTCAATCCCAGGACCCCGAGATCATGACTTGAGCAGAAGGCAGACGCTTAACCCACTGAGCCACTTAGGGGCCCCAATAACAATACTTTTTTTTTTTTTTAAGATTTTTAAAATTTATTTGCGAGAGAGAGAATGAGAGACAGAGAGCATGAGAGGGAGGAGGGTCAGAGGGAGAAGCAGACTCCCCGCTGAGCAGGGAGCCCGATGCGGGACTCGATCCTGGCACTCCAGGATCATGACCCGAGCCGAAGGCAGTCACCCAACCAACTGAGCCACCCAGGCGCCCCAACAATACTTTTTAAGATGCTCATCAAATACTGCGGAAAATGCCAACAGATTTTTTTGAGGTGGGTTTTAAAGGAATACACACTATATTTCCTAACCCAACAAAGATTAATAAACATTAATACCAGTCCAAAAAGGTTAGACTTGCTTTTAGGAGCAAGGGACTTTTCCTAGTTCTGGCTTTTCTCAGTTCTTCCCAATGGGTAACAAAAGATGAGGGAGGTGGAGAATTTGGCCTGCATTATGCTACAGAGGTTATGTTTATTGACTTCTACGGCTAGGTTAAAATCAGTGGAGGAAGAGAAGGATACAGCCTCTGCCTTTATCGAAGTCTCTTCTTGAATGCAGGCCACCCACCAGTTTCCCCCATTACTCTTTTCTTCCATAACAACACCAGCACAATCACTGCAAAAGCAACCAATCAAAACAAACAGCATCAGTGAAGACCAATGGTAGGACCAATGAATGGTAAGCAACAGAAGAAACAGTGTTAACTCCAAATCTGCTCTCATGAATGAGCCTGAGCATACTGATGCTTCTTTGTAAGTAGATAGAGAATATGGTCGACACCCAAGCACAAAAGCAAATCTTAGTACTTAGTACTTAAATGCCACACAAAATTCAAGATTTTACCTAAGTGATTTTTTAAAGATTTTATTTATTTGAGAGAGAGAGAATGAGAGAGAAAGAGAGAGAGCATGAGAGGGGGGAGGGTCAGAGGGAGAAGCACACTCCCCGCTGAGCAGGGAGCCCCATGCGGGACTCAATCCTGGGACTCCAGGATCATGACCTGAGCTGAAGGCAGTCACTTAACCACGGAGCCACCCAGGCACCCATATCTAAGTGATTTTTTAAAAAGAAAAGTACCAAATTTCAAAAATGTAAAGAAAAATACAATGCTAGACTATGACAAGTAAACAGGTTATTTACCTAAAAGTTGCAATATAGATAGTGCAATTAATTAATTTACAAAGCTCAGTTTCTCTAAAGCACTTATACAAGGTCTTCTTCAGGAATTTACTTCCTTGTTTTGTAGATACACACAAACTATAATACAAATCACAATCATTCTGAAGGAGAAATAATTTCTAAAAGTAGTGATTATTAATTTAACCCAAGCAAGGATGTATAAGTACAGATATCTCTTCCTAGTTCCCTTCTGAACACTCTAGTCCTGGAGCCCATTTTGGACTTAAGTTTAGAATTGAATCCCAGTGCAGAGCACCAAAATAGACATGCCCAGGAGCAGGTAGTCAATTACCATGATTTTTTTTTCACATTAAATAAAACAAATATAACCTAATATATATAATATAGCATTTAAGTTAAAAGTCAGGAGGCTTATGTTCTCATGCTGACCCTACATATGATCATTACATCACTCTGGATCTCTCCCTCCCCACCTGGATAATGAAGGTTGATAACAGGTCTTTTCTCTCTTTTGGAAAGCTGATCAGATTGTCTAATATAAAAGTTCTCTGAAAGGTCTACAGAAAAGTAATAAATAAATGAAATTTTCTCAAAGTAACAAGGGGAAAAAAAAAACCACCCATTCCCAAATTATTTTGGTACATTCTGTACATTAAGCCAACATTTAGATGATATTTAACAGCAAAAGCTTTTTTTTTTTTTTTAAATTTTAAATGAAGATGTCTAGTTTGTACATAGGAACATTTGGCTTATTTTGTAATTTGGATAAGCTTCAGTAGTTTTTTTTTTCCTAAAGCTCTTCTCTTCAAAAGTCCTTCCACCTTTCTCTCTCCTCATCAACCAAATATATATTGACAGAATGAGATTTTTCTTGATTAACTCTTTTTAATAGGTAATATAGTATTTAAGAAGTACTAAAGAATATAAAACATAAACAGCCACTAGCGACCTAGAAGTGTATCTCCATCAAGAGGGGGAAATCTTGGAGCACCTGACTGGCTCAGTCAGTGGAGCATGTATGTGACTCTTGATCTCGGGGTTGTAAGTTCAAGCCCCATGTTGGGTGTAGAGACTTAAAAATAAAATCTTAAAAACAACAACAACAACAAAGAGGGGAAATCTTAATGGGGGAGGGAGGGAAAGAGCAAGAGAGAAACATAAATGCAAACTCTACAAGAACTTTCATTATTTCTTGAAGCAAAATTTTGTAGTACTCATATACTGATAAAGTGATTTATAGAATTCAGAAAGCCAGCCTCTCAGTAAAGTGAGAAAGTCAATTAGCAAGTGAAAAGATAGGCTCAGAATCTGATGAGAATGGGGTCAGCAACTTCTTTTTTTTATAGGTGGTTTTATTAAAGAGGACAGGACCCGTGGGCAGAAAGGGCTGCCTGGGGTCAGCAACTTTTTTATTTTATTTTATTTTATTATGTTATGTTAATCACCATACATTACATTATTAGTTTTTGATGTACTGTTCCATGATTCATTGTTTGTGCATAACACCCAGTGCTCCATTCAATACGCGCCCTCTTTAATACCCATCACTGGGCTAACCCCCCCCCCCCCCCCCCCCCGTCCCCTCTAGAACCCTCAGTTTGTTTCTCAGAGTCCATAGTCTCTCATGGTTCGTCTCCCCCTCTCTTTCCCCCCATTCATTTTCCCCTTCCTACTATCTTCTTCTTCTTTTTTTTTAACATATAATGTATTATTTATTTCAGAGGTACAGGTCTGTGATTCATCAGTCTTACACAATTCACAGCGCTCACCATAGCATATACCCTCCCCAATGTCTATCGCCCAGCCACCTCATCCCTCCCACCCCCCACCACTCCAGCAACCCTGTTTGTTTCCTGAGATTAAAAATTCCTCATATCAGGGCGCCCGGGTGGCTCAGTTGGTTGGGCGGCTGCCTTCGGCTCAGGTCATGATCCTGGAGTCCCTGGATCGAGTCCCGCATCGGGCTCCCTGCTCGGCAGGGAGTCTGCTTCTCCCTCTGACCCTCCCCCGTCTCATGTGCTCTCTCTCTCTCTTTTTTTTTTTTTTTTAAGATTTTATTTATTTATTTGACAGAGAGAGACACAGCGAGAGAGGGAACACAAGCAGGCGGAGTGGCAGAGGGAGAAGCAGGCTTCCCGCGGAGCGGGGAGGCGATGCGGGGCTCGATCCCAGGACGCTGGGATCATGACCTGAGCCGAAGGCAGACGCTTAACGACTGAGCCACCCAGGCGCCCCATCATGTGCTCTCTCTCATTCTCTCTCCCTCTCAAATAAATAAAAAATCTAAAACAATAAATAAATAAAAAAAATAAAAAATAAAAATTCCTCATATCAGTGAGATCATATTATACATGTCTTTCTCTGATTGACTTATTTTGCTTAGCATACTTCTTAAGCTCCAAGTACATTCAGCAGAACTAGGCAATGCTAGGGCACAGGCAGGTAGACTGTTTACAGACAACATATAGTAGTCTATCAATTGATTTTATTTTGTCTTGCAGTGCTACCAAATTATTTCCTATCTATAAAGAGTGGGAATCATACCATATACTTCTTTCAAAGATTCATAAAACCTAACACAGTGCCAGGGACTAATAGAATACATGAAGGAATATAAAGAGGCACAGGAAAAAAAGGCAAAGAATTTAAAAGACAATGGAAACATACACAAAATCACTACCCAAAAGGGCCTCTACAATACCCAAGGATCCCAAGGCTAAAATACTTTTTAAAAAACTACATCACAAGGCACCCTTTATTCAAAGACTGTAAATTCAGCAAGTGTATGTTTGTACGATGTTATCAGAAACATCTAAGGCTATAAAAAATACAAATATCAAGTCTGGTTAAACACTGTCGTTGAAGTGCACACGTAAGAGCAATTATTACTCAGCTTATTGCAGGTTAATTAATGTTATGACAAATGCTTCCTTAACTTGAACTGTCTTATATGTGATTAGTAAACAATGGAATAAGGTCCTTATAACTCAAAAGTTGAGTTAGCACAACTTGGTTTTCTCCCAGCACTCTCATTTTATTAAGTGATCTAAGACAAGATTTCTCACAATTAGAGAAAGCCTTAGCAATATATGAAGACCTTAAAAAACAGCTAAAAATCTACAGAAATTCCTTCCTTTAATGTAAGTAGTAGCTGGTTTATAGGCATCAAGAACAGCTATGGTTTCCACTATGTAAAGTTACTGATGAAGCCATGAGTACAGCTGAAGCAGCAGCAAAAAACATTGCAGTGAAATGGGTTCTACTCTGAGTCATACTTAAAATTTTTATTCAAATGACCTTAAAAACCTATTATCCCAAATAAAGAAGCATGAGCATAAGAGTTTAAAGGATTTTAAGAACTGACTGACTATAATGCTAGGTAAAAATGCTGATGGAGGTTTAATTAAGTTTTTTAAAGTATTGTTTTAGTTAATGCTTATAAAGTTCCATAAAGGGCTGTATTCAATCCTTTTTTCTTATAAATTGTTTTTCTTAGAGTGTGATTTTGCAGAACAAGAAAAGCATATATTGAGTTAAGGCAGAAATAACTGTTCTTGGATCTGGTCTACCTGGATAAAGTAGAAAATAATGGAAAGCAAATTAAAGACAGAATTCCAGAGGAGATATCCTTATTTACTTTTTTCACCATGGCTTCAGTCAGTCAGATTAAGGTATAATGAATAAAAACAACTATAAATCTTTTCTTGCTTACCTGCTCTGAGCAGTTTGTTCTAGGCCTTCAATGCCTTCACCATTTTTGATAATAATCAAAACTTTCTTCTCCCATGGCTTTCGATTTCTTTATTCTGATTTCTTGTCTAGTTCCCCAGCTTACCATTCTTTCTCAGAATCAAAACATAACATACATATGGGGTTGAAAAGTCCAATGCTAAACACAGTGCTAGGTATATTAAAGAAATGGCAGCAAAAACCAAAAGATACAAAATCCAGATCTTAAAGAAACTATATAAATACACAAATTTCCTAGTTCTTTCCATTGGGAAATACTACATGCAATGACACCTCAGAAGTAACATGCACACTTAGTGCCCATATTTTGGTTTCTAAATGCTACTCTTCAATGAAAAGAACCAGCACTGCTCGGAGAAATGACTGATTCCAGGGCTGGGGCAGTGGGAAGTACATGGTAAGTCTGGAACATCTTGTGTGCCAGAAAATAAAGTGTCCTGAAAAATAGTAGGGATAAGTTTAAAAACAGAGGAGCCAATGTGAAGGAGTTCTCAATGGCCAAATGTGATATAATACCAGCAAGGAAATAATGATGGTAATGGAGTATAAGCCATAAAATATTCATGAGTGCATACTGATATAACTGACTAAATAGTGAGAAGGGCTCTCTCTTCTTTACAGTACAATACCAACTAATAAATATAGAAAGAATAATGGAAATAGAAAAATCACCATCTGGTAAATACCACAGTAATGCTGGTTAGAGGCAAAAGTCATCAATGGAGGCAAAAATTACTGGGCAACAGTATGATGAGAAAAAAATATTTACATAGTCTCAAAGTATCTTCCCACAAGAAAAACGAGAAAGGGAAAATAGTAACTTTGCAGTGGAAAACTTGGCAGACACTTAACTAAGCAATCAGAATTAATATCATCTGTAATGAGATACATCAATATCATGTTCCTACTGATATACCAGAAAGGGCACATCACGTCTTTGGGTATTCATGCCAAACACACATAACCTGAATTTAATCATGAGGAAACATCAGATAAACCCAAATTGAGGGACATTCTAAAATATATCTAAAATAGAACTCTTGAAAAGTGTCCAAGTCAAGAAACACAAAGACTGAAGAATTGTCCCAGAGTGAAAAACATCAACGAGATAAGATAACTAAATGGGGGAATCTGGACCAGAAAAAGAATGTTAGAGGGACTGCTGGCAAAATTTGAATAAGAGTGTAGGTCAGTTAGCAGTACTATCTGTGTTAATTTCCTGATTTTGGTAATTTTACTAAGGTTATGCAAGATATTTGGGGAAGCTAGGTAAAAGGTATAAGGACCTCTTTGTATTATTCTTGCCACTTTTTTTTTGTCTGAAGTTATTCCAAAATGAAAGATAATAAGTAAAAATAGTTTAAAAATATTTTTCTTAATTCTAATATTTGAAGTCAGTGATCATACATCTCTTTAGCCTCTCCTTTTCACATTAAATATTTCTTCACTGGATAAGATTCCCAGAACCACTTTTATGTTTGTAACTTTTAAAAATTCCATTTGATAATATATCTATTTCTAGGGTTGTACATAATATACTGATAGGGATTACATGATATTTCTCACTTTCTATGATCAAGTTACGATATGTTTATTAATGCAAATTAGAGTTGGCTTTTAAAAGCAGATGCATGTGTCTGAGATGATCATGTAGTTTCTGTCCTTGATTTTATTAAGTCTGTACTACATTAATTGGTTTTCAGATGTTAAGCTAACCTTGCATTCGTGGGATAAAGCCCACTTAATCATGGTGTTTAATTCATCTTATATGTTGCAAGATCCAGTTGACTAACATTTTTGCTGGAAATTCTACATCTACATTCATGAAAGTAATTGGTCTATAATTTTCTTTTCTTGTGACATCTTCGTCTAACTTTGTGTTACACAGTAATACTTACCTCACAGAATGAGTTGAGAAGTATTCCCTCCCCTCCTCTTCTATTTTCTGGAAGTTTGTGGAAGACTGTAATTATTTCTTCTTTAAATATTTGATAGAATTCACCAATGATGCCATGTGGGTATAAGCTTTTCATGGTAAATTTTTATTTACTAATTCAGTTTACTTACTTGTTATATGTCTGTTCAGATTTTCTATTGACACAGTTGTGGTAAATAAACTTTGTTCATTTCATCTATGTTGCCTTATTGGCAAAGTTCATAGTATTCTCTCATAATGTTTTTAACTTCTGTAGCATTCGTAGTGATACACATCTTCTTTCATTCTTGAAGTTGGTCATTTATTCTTTTTTTCTTGATCAGTCTAGCTAACAGTTTATCAATTTTATAATCTTTTCAAAGGGCAAACTTTTGGTTTGATTGGTTCTACCACTGTTTTTCTGTTTTATTTTTCATTGGTTTTGGCTCTAATCTTATTATTTCCTTCATTTTTCTTGCTTTGAATTTAATTTGCTCTTTTTCCCCTCCTTGTGTCTTAAGGCAAATGCTTAAGGCACCTGATGTGAAATCTGTCTTCTTTGCTGATACAGGTAATTAAAGCTATAAATTCCACTTATACACACCGCTTTAACGGCATCCCCTAAATGTGATATGTTCTGTTTTAATTTTCATTCAGTTCAAAATATTTTCTAATTTCCCTTGTGATTTTTTTTCTTTGACCCATGGGTAATTTAGATGTGTTAAGGTCCAAATATTTGGTGGTTCCCAAATTTGTTTCTGTTGTTGATTTCTAATTTAACTCCACTGTGATTAGAGAATATACTTTGTATTATTTTGATCCTTTTAAATATACTGAGGTTTGGTTTATGACCTAGTATATGAACTATCCTGCAAATGTTCTATGTGGATTTGAAAGAAATGTGTTTTCTACTGTTCTTGGGTGGAGTGTCCTATAGATGTCAGTAAGGCCAAGTTGGTTGATAGAATTATTCCAGTCTTGTATATTCTTGTTGATTTTCAGTCTAGGTATTCTATCATTTACTGAGAGCAGGTTATTAAATTATTATTTCTTATTATCTATTTTTCCTTTCAATTCTGTAAGTTTTTGCTTCATGTATCTTGGAGTCCTGTTGTTAGATGTGTATACCTGTTGTACATTCTTGATGAATTGTCCTTTTTATCACTATGAAATGTCCCTCATTTTCTGTAGTAATATTTTTTGTCTTCAAGTCAATTTTGCCTAATATTAGTATAACAGTATATTGGTACATTGCCTAATGTTAGTATATTACTGATATAGTATTAACGCTTGTACCATCCTTTCACATTCAACCTATTTGTGTCTTTGAATCTAAAGTGTCTCTTTTTTTTTTTTTTAAGACTTTATTTATTTTTTGACAGACAGAGACACAGCGAGAGAGGGAACACAAGCAGGGGGAGTGGGAGAGGGAGAAGCAGGCTTCCCGCTGAGCAGGGAGCCCGACATGGGGCTCGATCCCAGAACCCTGGGATCATGACCTGAGCCGAAGGCAGACGCTTAACGACTGAGCCACCCAGGCGCCCTGAAGTGTCTCTTGTAGAAAGAATACAGTTGGATCTTTTTTTAATCCAGCCTGACATTCTCTACTTTATATTTTGTAATGTTTAATCTAGTCATATTTAATTTAGTTATTGATATGGTTGGATTTACATCTGCCATTTTGCTTTGTTTTCTATATATCTCATATCCTTTTTCCCATTTCTCCTTTATTGCCTTCTTTTTAGTTACATAGCTATAGATATGTCCTAGTGTTCCGTTTTACTTTGTTAGAATTTTTACTACATAAATTTTTTTTTTTTTTTTTTAAAAATAGAGAAGCATTTCTTTTTTTTTTTTTTTTAAAGATTTTTTTATTTATTTATTTGAGAGAGAGAGAATGAGAGAGAGAGCACATGAGAGGGGGGAGGGTCAGAGGGAGAAGCAGGCTCTCTGCTGAGCAGGGAGCCCGATGCGGGACTCGATCCAGGGACTCCAGGATCATGACCTGAGCCGAAGGCAGTCGCTTAACCAACTGAGCCACCCAGGCGCCCAATTTACTACATAAATTTTTTAGTTGTTTTCTTAGTGGTTGCTCTAAGGATTACAATATATATTGTAACTTATCAAGATGTACTTCAGATTAATACTAACCTTTTACTGAAAAAAATATAGAAACATTGCTCCATTATAGCTCAATTTCTTCCCTCTTTCTTTGTGTTATCATTATTATATATAGTAATCTTTATATGTTATAAGCTCAACAACAGAGTTTTATAGTTGTTTTATGTAATTGTTTACCTACATATTTATATTTTCTGGGTTTTTTTCTTCACATAGATTCGCATTACTCTGGTTTCATTTCATTTCGGTCTAAAGAACTTCCTTTAATATTTCTTGTAAGATAGGTCTACTAGGAATGAATTCCTTTAATCTCTGCTTATCTGGAAATGTCTTTATTTTACCTTCTTTTTGAAAGATAAATTTGTAGGATATAGAATTTCTGGTTACACTTTTTTTTCTTTCAGAACTTTGAATATGCCAGCCCACTGTTTTCTAGCCTCCCTTGTTTCTGATAAGAAGCCAGTTTTTAATCATCTTGCTGTCCTCCTATATGATTTTTAAATTTTACTTTCAAGATTTTCTCTTTATTTTTGGATTTTTACAATTTCACTGTGATTTGCTTAGGTATGGTTATCTTTGTGTTGAACTTATTTGGAGTTTGTTGAGCTTCCTGGATGTACAGATTAATATTTTTTATCAAATTTGGTTAATTTGGGGGCATTCAACATACTTTCCTCTTGTCCTCCTGAGATTTTCATTACATACATGTTGATATGCCTGGTTGTGTCCCACAGGTTTTTGAGTCTATTCATTTTTCTTATTCTTTTTTCTTTCTGTTTTACAAACTGAATAGTTTCTACTAATCTGTCTTCAAGTTCACTGATTCTTTTGCCATCTCAAATCTGCGGTAGATCACATCAAGTGAATATTTCATCTCAGTTAAGGTCTTTTTCAACTCCAGAATTTTGATTTGGTTTTATTTTTTAAATTTCTACCTATTTTTTTATATTCTCTATTTGTGGAATCATTGTTATATTTTTCTATGACTTCCTTTATTTCTTTGAACATATTTATAACAGCATCTTTGAAGTTTTGCCTGCTAAGTACAACATCTGGGCTCATTTAAACACAGTTTATATTGATTTCTTTTTTCCCCTGAGTACAGATCACTTTCTTGTTCCTTTTTATGTATCACAGATTTTGTTGAAAACTGGCTATTTGATAATATACTGGAGCAACCTTAGATTCTGATTGCCCCCTTGCACTGGGGCTTGTTCTTCTGTTTTTGTTTGTATGTTTAGTGACCTGCCAGGGATTCCCCCTCTTGCCTTTATTTTTAAGTTTGTGCAACATAGTTTAATGATGAGTCAATCATTAGCTAGAGGTTGTGCTCAAACAGCTTAGGCCAGTAAAGCTTCTACTTTTATTTATTTTTTAAGATTTTATTTATTTATTTGACAGAGAGCGAGACAGCAAGAGAGGGAACACAAGCAGAGGGAGTGGGAGAAGGAGAAGCAGGCTTCCCGCTGAGCAGGAGCCCGATGTGGGGCTCAATCCCAGGACTCTGGGATCATGACCTGAGCCGAAGGCAGATGCTTAACAACTGAGCCACCCAGGTGCCCCAAGCTTCTACTTTTTGATGATGGGTCTGTGTGTCAGCAAGGGAACATATTCATAATTTACACATTTTATAAGTCTTTTGAGGCTCTTATTTTCTGTTTGACCCTCTTGTGGCTCATCTGTATATGCATAAGACCTCTTATTCAGGCAGGAATGTGTGAATAGCTAGGACCTTCTCCATTCCCTCCATAGCCTTCCAGATTATAATGGACATGTGGGATGTTATCAAGGCCCACATGACTGTCTTATTCTCTGGATCTCATAGTTAATTTTTTGACTACTCTACTGGGTTATTGCTTTCCCTATCTAGGATCACAACCTCAGGCAGGCTGTGATCATGGCCTTCCCTATTTGTTTGCCATTGAGATAGCTAGTAATCCTGACTATACCCAATGGCAAGAGACTTTTCTGTGTTTCACTCCAAATCAAGTCAGCACCTTCCACCGGCAGTGAAGTTGATTCCCATAGCTTGCTCTGCCCACTACCTCACAGAGCTAGAGGGAGGGATGGTACAATCCCAGGCAAAAATGCCACCAACTCCCACTTACCTTACCTGAAGTTCACCAGCTTATTTTTTAATAAATGCTTCTCAATTTGTCATATGTCTTTGTTCAATTTTCAGAGTCCTGAAATAGTTGTTATTGACAATTTTGTCAAATTTCATCATTCTGGGGGGAGGGGGGAAGCAGATTTGCTGAGCTCCTTACTCCATTAATACAAAAGCCTTGTCTTTCACTCTCTTTCTCTCTTTTACAGCACCTCTAAATTATGATTTCCAAATATTTTTGGTTGTATAAACTATCCATAAAAATTTTTAATTTTTGTATTTATATTTGAATTTTATATATCTATTTATTCATTAACTTATATGTAGTCTATTACCATACTAATATATGGTATATTATAAAACATATATGAAAATAGGAGATTTTAAAGGATAAAATATAAGTGAGTAGAAGCTTCAACATTTTTTCCTGAGCCCAACAATTATCTTTTGCACCCTGGGCAAAGTAAGTACCTGCTCTTCCACCCAGAAATCTAAACCAAGGACAGGTCATACTTTGCTGATGCCTGCAGTAAGCCAGCACTGTCCAATAAAAATATAATGCAAGCCATATGTATAACTTTACATTTTCTAGTAGTCACATTTAAAAAAAGGAAAAAGAAATATATAAAATTAATTTTAATAATATTTTATTTAAACCAATATATAAAAATATTCTTCTCAACATGTAATCAATATTAAAAATTATTGAGATATTTTACACTATTTTTTACACAAAGCCTTCAAAATCCAGTGTATATTTTACGTGGCTAGCACATCTCAATGAATAAACCAAATTTTTGACAGTTAAAGTGAAATGTAGTCCTCCCCAAACAATAAAGTTGTGTTTAATGGGAAAATATTTTATACTCCTGCAGTTTTAAAATAGTTAATTAAAATTAAATAAAATGTAAAATTAATGTTCTTTGTCTAGCCATATTTCAAGTGCCTGACGGTCATATGTGGCTGGGGGCTATAATACTGGACAGCACACCTCTAAACTATATGCACTGTGAGGACTGAAGAAGTTATAAATAAGCCTATAATATAGCTGATTGTTCAACAGTATCTATAATATACTGTGTACATATGTTAAAGCATTCAGAAGAATAATAGGAAGTTAAGAGGCATTGAAGTGTGGTCTCATCCTCAAGACCTATTAGTTGGCTTTGTTGGCCAGGATACCATGGTGTTTGTTCGCCAGAATGAAGAACAATATCTGCAGCTTATCCCAAGTATATTTACAACCATAAAGCGACTTCATTTGACTACTACTACTAATATTTCTATTATTAGTGGAAATAAAATAATTGTACTAATCCCACAATTCAAACTGTTCCATTAGTTGATGTTACTGTCTCACCTTTGTGCATGTATATAACTCCTACAACATTATAACCAAATATGAATATGAATATGAACAACTTGATATTTGGCTTTTTTCACTTACATTTATAAGTATTTTTCCATGTTGCTGTGTACTTCTCACATATAGTGTTATTAATGATTACACATCACACCAAGAATGTCATAATTCACTGAAACAGTCTCACATTAAAATTTGATTGTTTCCAATTATTTACTATTATTAGTAATGCTATCAAAAGAACTAATGAATTAACAAATATGAAAAATAGGCTTTGTTATCGGTTTCATAACATAATCTAGATAGCTTTGCAAATTCTATTGTCACAAAAACAAAGGTTAGAAACATTACTGCAGAGAACTGCTGCAGAGACAGTATTGTTATCCACGTTAGAAAACCAACAATGACTGTAAGTGAAATGTCTTTTAAAAAGATCATTATACCACCGTTCTCTTCCATGTTAGTATCTTTAAAGACTTCCCTGGTATTAACAACTAAATATTAAATGTACATAATAATTACAAAACAAATGTGTTCCTCAAATTGTATGTACACCGATTATATTTGAGTCCTATGAATCCACAATGAAAGGACTCTTTATCTTCCTTGTAAATCTGAACTATTATACTTCTTTTCTTAAATCATTTATTGAAGCTTCAATTAAGGATCATCCAATTCCATGAAGCTAATATCCACTGAAATTCTATGATTTTAGTATTATCTTCAAGCTGATTACTAAAACAGTTTTCAGTGAGGTTAACCCTCACTGTCCTATGTTTTGTTTTGTGCATCTTTGAAGACTGAATATGAAAGAACATAATGTTATTTAGGCCCAGAAAGAGAAGGTCTTTTTTTTTTTAAGATTTTATTTATTTATTTGACAGAGAGAGATACAGCGAGAGAAGGAACACAGGCAGGGGGAGAGGGAGAGGGAGAAGCAGGTTTCCCGCTGAGCCAGGAGCCCGATGCAGGGCTCGATCCCAGGACCCTGAGCCCATGACCTGAGCTGAAGGCAGACGCTTAACGACTGAGCCACCCAGGCGCCCCAGAGAAAGTCTTTTTAAGAGGTTTGCAAGTAGCATATATTTACAGCTGACATGACATTACCTGTATATAATTTAACTTTAGGACCATTCATTTCCCCCAGCAATGGTTTTTTATGAAATGTATGCTGAGTTTCACTGTCTTCTCCCCACCTGGCATATTTTTCTAACTAGGTTCAAGACAAAGTTCAGAACTCTCCTCTGGGTATCTCCAACAACAGGGCCATACACGTCACTCTGAGGCAATGTGATCTACTTATTATCATATTCAAAACCTTACAGGAGCCAATTATTTTAGAAATGTTACTTGACTCTTTTAGCACCCACACTTGAATAAAGTCTAGGAATAGTGGTCAGAAAGTGAATGGCCTACTGTCCCTTTTAATATCTAAGTAATAGTCTCTTATATTACTGTGAATAATAGGCTGACTATACTTCTGGATGATAAACGGTAAAATGTTCTTAGATAACAGGAAAATTAGCATTAAAAATAATAATTATTATTATAAGAGAAATGCAGCTTTTAAAAATATTCCAGGGTTAAAGTAGCACTGCAAGAATTGAGGGACTTCCTCCTTAACCCCACTCCAAATACATACCAATGATAAAATTTAGAGAGAAAATTACAAACACATAACCATGAAAAATACTAGTTAAGTATCTCTGTAGACAAAAACAAATGGAAACTTGTAGCCCCAATGAGAGCTTAAGGTATAGGCCTACTGGACTCCACACCTAGAAGCAGGCAGTAATCGAGAAGTAGGACTCTCACAGAATAATGAGGACTAAAAGTACTCCACAAAAGGCCTGGGATCAGAGCCAGGCTCAGTGCTTGAAACCAACAGTTACAGTGGGACTCTACCACCTGTAGGGGAAAAAAAGTAAAAAGAGAAAAGGCCACTCACTACTTGAGGCTACAGCTTATAAAATACTATGTATCTGAGATGGTAAGAGGCCATGATTTAAGCGCCACAGCTGAGACCTGGCCAAGCGATCTGCAGGGTTGGTAGCTGGATCTGCAGTGGCCCCAATATAACCTCAGGAGGGAGCCCTAAGCTGCCTATAGGAGTAAAAGCCACTGTGAAGCCCCTAGGGAGGGCTGCAGGAAAAGGAGAGAGAAACTCCCACTCAAGATAAACTTGTAAACTAAAATTTTACTGAAAGAAATATAACATCTTAATTATAAAAAAGAAATTATTTCCTTCAAGTTGAATCACCTATGCGCAGTTCTTTTTTTTTTTTTTTAAAGATTTTATTTATTTTTCAACAGAGAGAGACAGCGAGAGAGGGAACACAAGCAGGGGGAGTGGGAGAGGGAGAAGCAGGCTTCCCGCTGAGCAGGGAGCCCGATGTGGGACTCGATCCCAGGACCCTGGGATCATGACCTGAGCTGAAGGCAGACGCTTAACGACTGAGCCACCCAGGCGCCCCACTGAGCCACCCAGGCGCCCCCGCAGTTCTTTATAGTAATCTCGAAGTCTAAGATATTTTTATATTACAATGATAGGAGGTTTTTAATAGACACACAACCTGTACAATGGCACATATGCATCCCTCTTTAAGAGTCTATAAGAACTTCTGGGTACAGTTTTAATTAAATTAATCTTGTGGCTCACATTATCAAAGCTGACATACCCCAAATCATCTTATGTTTTCAACTTCTAGAAATTTGCTGTTGCTGACTTTTTACCCCAGGGAATCATTTATAGTAATCTCAAATCACGCTTAGCGTAGTTCTAAGACAACTGTAACTATGATGGCTTGGGTCTTCTCTAGGGTGGATTTAGTAGGTATCTAAAGACCATGAAAACAAGAAGGTCCCTCAAGTTGACAGTATATTTTCTTTTTAATAGCTTTATTGAGGTATAACTGATCCATAAAGAATTGTGGGGTTTTTTTTTGAGTAACCTTACTACTGTAGAGAGAATCAACAAGTAACTACTTCCCTTGTGCATTTTATTTTAAGGCATTTCACAGCAATAATTTAGACAGAATATATATCATATTCAGTGGTACTCCAAAAGAAGATTGCAAATGAAGCTGAAAATAGGTAAGAATTATGGTTTTGGCTTTATATAAGAATAACATTTCCACTGAATACTATTACCCAAAAACTTAACAGGCTGTTTCATAACCCCATTGTTAGACATAAATAAAACAGGGTGGATGACCATCTGCTAGAAGACCTATAGAAGAGATTCCTATATGAGTAAATATTGGCGAGATCTCTTCCAACTTGAGGATTCTATTACTGGTTTTTAAATTTTTGTTTTTTTCACTCAACAGAATTTTTAACATTTCTTACCTCAGTGCAATTTCTTTCTTGTACCAGGATTTCTTTCTATAGATTTATTTATTTGAGAGAGAGAGAGTGAGAGAGAGAGAGAATGTGTGTGGGCAGGGGGAGGGGCAGAAGGAGAGAGAGAATCTCAAGCAGACTCCCCGCTGAGCAGGGAGCCTGACTAGGGGCTCCATCTCACAATCCTGATATCATGACCTGAGCTGAGATCAAGAGTCACCCAGGAGCCCCTGTACCAGGATTACTTAAAACAACAATAGCTAGATATAAAAATCATCATCATTAAGATCTATTTCTTTTCCTCAGGTGTGTATGAAATTACAAAAGGTGAACTCAAAAAGATAGGCAATTAATTATTCAGTCTAAAGGAAGGCAATACTTATTAGGAGCTATGTAGAGGTGGCAAAGGCATCTAGTAAAAAAGGATGACTTGGCATCCCTGATTGATAAAGAGCCAAAATACTGGCGTATAAATAGAACTGCGTCTAGAAATCTTTAAAACCATTTAATTAAAGCTATAATAATCAAAATAGATGACAGTAGAGAATATAGTAACTATTTCATAGCTAGCAATATACATGATGGATGAGTTTCAGAATAAACAGAATGGGCAACCTCAAAGTTAAAATTATAAACTAGGAACATTGGTGAATTCTTGGTTAAAGCAACACTAAAAACTTAACATATTAATAACACTTTAAGAATTATCAAATGTAACAGGCAAGTCAGCAAAAGTAAATAACCTATTTGAATCAAGCTGATTCACCCTTGGGTGAAACACCTTTATTAGCAGACAGCTCTCTATGCATGGACACTGAGAGCCCACTGTCCCTAGAAGAGTAGCACGGACTATACTAATAGCCTTTATAGGCCAAAGAAAAGAATGGAAAATGTACAAATAATTAACCAGGAAGATGATACCTAGCAAAACTGGAACAATCAAAAAAGAAAACAAAGCAACAAAAACTATGCTTAAAATACAAAAAAAAACCAAACAAACAAAACCCAAAAAAACACAAAACAACAAAAACTACAAACTATGTCCCTGACAAAATAGAAATAGTAGTAAGTGACTTTATCCAAAAATATTTAGATGTATCTATACAACACAGAAATGTTAATTCTCTAAGCCTGTGCTTTCCTAAGTGGTAGCCATTAACCATATTTAAGCACTTGAAATGTGCTAGTACAATTCAGAAACCAAATTTTTAATTTTATTTGATTAATTTACATTTAAATTTAAAACATGATACTTGATTCAGTTACTAGAAAGCTTTTAAGTGTGTCTGGAAGATTTGGGGTATATGAATCCACTAGTTAGCAGTATATTTTATGAAATCTCAACGCAGATCAAGTATTTTCTATCAAAACTTAGTATCTGAATTGAAGTGTACTAGAAGTATAAATGTAAAATACATACCAGATTTTGAAGACAGTAAAAAAGCTAGAATGTGAGCTATTTCATTAATAAAATGTGATTACATGTTGAAATATTTTTGATACATTGCATTAAATATATTATTAAAATTAATCTGCTTTTTTACTTTTTAAATGTAGTTTTTAGAACTACATTACATATGTGGTTTGTATTATATATCTATTACATATGTGGTTTGTATTATATATCTATTACACAGTGCTGCTCTAAGGGATCAATGGCTTGAAAAAGTGACAAATGCTCCAAATTTGAAATATATGTCAGTCGGATTTCTAAGTAAAATATTACCTTATTACCTATCTCCTAATGTCACAAATATTACTTTAGGCTACTCATAATTTGTATATTTATATATTCCAAAGTTTGGTTTTAAAAGTCCCCATAAAACATTGCAAAAATCTCTGACCCATATTTTATTTTCACCTGATTCATATTTTATTTTTACTTATGCCTACAGTTGTGAAAATACAACCCCTCAACATTTTTAATGACAATATCCAAAGAAGGCCACAAGATGGAGATATTACTCCATTACCATTTTTATTTGTAGTTTTTGCATTTTTTCCACATTTCCTTCTCCCTATGTACTTCCTACTTTGTCACGTCAGTGGTATTCTCAGGTATTGTCCCTGTCACTAACATTTATTCTGGTTCCTCTCCCACTCTGCTTTAACTAGCTTTATTAAAGAAGTATTATATAATGAATACTTGTTTTTAATATTAAAAGAAGGCAAATTATTTTATTCTAACTCAGTATTTTTCTACCTCTCTAAAATTAAGATAATCTTCATATATTGTTCTCATCTAGGTAAAAAATCTTTAAAAAATTTGCTACCCACAAAGTAATAAGCATTCCAAAAGTCGCTTACTAGAATACATTACTTTGTAAGGCTATAGATTTACTTCATGTTGATATTGCTCCAAACTTCTCTGCAACTCTTCTTTGAGAACAGTCCTTAAACTAGTTTATGAACCTTATATGAAATTTATATCCAGATCTCTTTTATCAGTCCAAACTATATTTACCCAAGCTTGTTAACCCAATTTAGTCACCAAATTTAGCTCCAAATCACTGTTAGCTATAGCTGAAAATCAAATCCATCTTAAAAATGTACTATTAATGAGAATAATCTGCCAAATATGCTGTAGGCTTTGAAGGTGATTCAAAATAAGAAGTTTCAACAATAGTTTTAGAGATGGCAATACTGTTGAAAACCTCTAACACTTTCCACAATAAATAATTTCAAGATCAAGCTAATTTACTCTAAGTTGAACCTCATATACTACTTCCAAAGACGTGATACAAAAAGTCACACATTAATTCCGTATAACTACTATAGAATTGTATAGCATGGTAATCATTTGAACTTTATCAAATGTCTAAACCAAAATTCTTTAAACATAAGAAGTCTATTTCCTACCATAGATAAAAGATCCATTAAAAAATACCATAAGATAGGATATAATCAACTACAAGTAAAATCACAATTTCCAACCATCCTACATTATACATACATGTTAACTTCCTTAAATCAAATTTAGAAACCAACTATTAACAAAAAACACCACTTAAAGTCGGAAAAGAACCTCAATACTAATCTTTTATCTGTTAACTAAAAGTGTGGTCATTGAAAATAACTAATAAGATATGCAATTTTTTTTAAAGATTTTATTTATTTATTTGACAGAGAGAGAGACAGCGAGAGAGGGAACACAAGCAGGGGGAGTGGGAGAGGGAGAAGCAGGCTTCCTGCGGAGCAGGGAACCCAATGCGGGGCTCGATCCCAGGACCCTGAGATCATGACCCGAGCCAAAGGCAGTCGCTTAACCGACTGAGCCACCCAGGCACCCCGCAATTTTTTTTTAATTTCAAAAATCAGAGGCTTCTTAGTAATGTATAACTTCAATTGGTCATGAGATAGCTTCCTTAACTTGACCTATTTTGATGTGTTATGAATAAAGTCCTCAAAAATTGACTAGAAATATGAAGTCTCTACCTTCCTTAGTAGGCATGTATATGGACCCTATGATTTCTATATGATCTGTTCAGACCTTCCCAGTAAATGACAATGATCTTTTTGGTCTTAAATGGTTTTGACTACTGCTCATTAGAGTCTCATGTAGCTTTTTAAAATTCTTGTGCCTTCTATAACCAGGAGTTGCATGTATTCCAGAATTTGTTTAACTAAAGAAATTATTCCCTCTTAGAATTCTAGTGTTTGCTCTCGTGGCATTTTAATATTGCTTCTTTTCCATTTTCCACTGTTTATACTATGACATTCCCTTTATTTAATACTTGATTTTAGATTCTTATCTTCAACAATTACTCCTCACCTTTAACAATTCAAATTCTATTAGCTGACTGTAGCTGCACAGAGCTTTATGCTTACTGCCTCCCTGGCACTAAAATGGGTGTCTTTCTAATAATGAAACATTGTTTTAAACACACATTCTCTCTAACCAGAAATGTAGAATGTGGCATACCCTTGCTTTTGCAACATGCTCAATTACATATGAGATTTCAGTTGGTGGATGACATTAATCAGAAACACTTACTAAATAAGTGAATGAATCCTAACCTTACTTGGGAATGAGACCCAGATTCTAGATTAAATTTCTAATTAAGTCCTAATGACACTCTTCAAAAAAATTTTAAGTAAATATAAGTAAAACACCAAAATATTTAGCTCTTAGAATACTGTGATGTTACTTAAAACACAGTAATCATTTCAGCTGGGCTTGAGAAAAGAATGGAAGACTTCAGGGAGACCCTTACACCACGAAGATAAAGGAGTTAAAAAACAATCAGTCAGAAATGAAAAGTGCAATAACTGGGATTGGAAACAGGCTTGATAAAATGAACACAAGGCTGGAAGAATGAGAAGAACAAATAAGTGATACAGATGACAGAAAAATGGAAAATAATGAAGCTGAACAAAAAAGAAAAAGAAGAATTATGGAACACAAGATTAGACTTAGGGAACTCAGTGACTCCAACAAACATAGTAATACTGGTATCATTGGAGTCCCAGAAGAAGAGAGACAAAAGGAGGCAGAAAATTTATTTGAGGAAATAATAGCTGAAAAATTCCCTAATCTGGAGAAGGAAACAGATATCCAGATTCAGGAGGCACAGAGAACTCCCATCAAAATCAACAAAAGTGGGCCAATACCAAGACATCTTGTAATTACATTTGCAAAATATAGTGATAAAGAAAAAAATCTTAAAAGGAGCAAAACAAAAGAAGTCCTTAACTTACAAGGGAAGACCCATAAGGCTAGCTGCAGATTTTGCAACAGAAACTTGGCAAGCCAGAAGGGAGCAGCATGATATACTCAAAGTGCTGAACAGGAAAAATCTGGAGCCAAGAATACTCTATCCAGCAAGGCTATCATTCAGAATAGAAGGAAAGATAAATATTTTCCCAGACAAACAAAAACTAAAGGAGTTTGTGACCCCTAAACCAGCCCTGCAAGGAATATTAAAGGGGACTCTTGGAGTGCAAAGGAAAGACCCAAAGTGACAAAGAAAGGAATAGAGAAAATCCCCAGAAACAATGACAAAACAAGTAATAAAATGGCACTAAATACATATCTATCAATAATTACTCTGAATATAAATGGACTAAACGCTTCAATCAAAAGACACAGTGTGTCAGAATGGATTAAAAAAAACAAGACCCATCTATATGCTGCCTATGAGAGACTCATTTTAGACCTAAAGACACCTGCAGACTGAAAGTGAGGGATGGAGAAACATTTATCATGCAAACAGGTGTCAAAAGAAAGCCACAGTAGCAATACTTGTGTCAGACAAACTAGACTTCAAAACAAAGATTGTAACAAGTGATAAAGAAGGGCACTGTATCATAATAAAGTGGACAATCCAACAAGAAGGTCTAATAATTGTAAATATTTATGCACCCAACATGGGAGCATCCAAATATATAAAACAATAACAAACATAAAGGAACTAAGAGACAATAATACAATTATAGTAGGGAACTTTAACACACCACTTACATCATCTGAACAGAAAATGAACAAGGAAACAATGGCTTTGAATGACACACTGGGGGATGCCTGGGTGGCTCAGTCGGTTAAGAATCTGCCTTCGGCTCAGGTCATGATCCCAGATTCCTGGGATCAAGGATCAAGCCCGCATCAGGCTCCTTGCTCGGCAGGGAGCCTGCTTCTCCCTCTGCCTGCCGCTCCCCCTGCTTGTGCTTGTGCTCGTGCGCTCTCTCTCTCTCTTTCTGACAAATAAATAAAATCTTAAAAAAAAATTAATGACACACTGGACCAGATGGACTTAACAGATATATTCAGAACATTCCATCCTAAAACAGCAGAACACACATTCTTTTCAAGTGCACATGGGGCATTCTCCAGAACAGATCACATTCTAGGTCACAAATCAGGCCTCAACAAGTACAAAAAGGATTGAGATCATACCATGCACATTTTCTGACCACAACACTATGAAAAATGAAGTCAATCATAAGAAAAAATTTGGAAAGACCACAAATATATGGAGGTTAAACAACATCCTACTACTAAATAATGAATGGGTCAACCAGGAAATCAAAGAAGAAATAAAAAAAAAATACATGGAGACAAGTGAAAATGAAAACACATAAAATAAGAAAATCTCAAATAAAATAAAATGGGAGCACCCAAATATATAAAACAATAAAATAAGAAAAATCTCAAATAAACAACCTAACTTTACACCTACACAAGCTAGAGAAAGAAGAACAAAGGAAGGCTAGAGTCAGCAGATGGAAGGAAATAATAAAGATTAGCACAGAAATAAATGACATAGAAACTAAAAAAACAAAAAAACAAAAAAACAAAAAAGAAACCCAATAGAACAGATCAATGAAAACAGGAGCTGGTTCTTTGAAAAAATTAATTGATAACATCCTGGCCAGACTTACCAAAAAGAAACTGTGGAAAGAGCCAAGATGTCCATGGACAGATGAATGGATAAAGAAGATGTGGTGTATATACACAATGGAATATTATGCAGCCATCAAAAGGAATGAAATCTTGCCATTTGCAACGACGTGGATGGAATTGGAAGGTATTATGCTGAGCGAAATAAGTCACTCAGAGAAAGACATGTATCATATGACCTCACTGATATGAGGAATTCTTAATCTCAGGAAACAAACTGAGGGTTGCTGGAGTGGTGGGGGGTGGGAGGAATGGGTTGGCTGGGTGATAGACACTGGGGAGGGTATGTGCTATGGTGAGCGCTGTGAATTATGCAAGACTGTTGAATCACAGATCTGTACCTCTGAAACAAATAATACATTATATGTTTAAAAAAAGAAGAAGAAGAAGAAGAAGAAGAAAGCAGGAGGGGAAGAATGAAGGGGGGGAATCGGAGGGGGAGACGAACCATGAGAGACGATGGACTCTGAAAAACAAACTGAGGGTTCTAGAGGGGAGGGGGGTGGGAGGATGGGTTAGCCTGGTGATGGGTATTAAAGAGGGCATGTTCTGCATGGAGCACTGGGTGTTATATGCAAACAATGAATCATGGAACACTACATCAAAAACTAATGATGTAATGTATGGTGATTAACATAATTAAAAAAAAAAGAAAAGGACCCAAATAAATAAAATCACAAATGAGGAGAAATAGCAACCAACACCACAGAAACACAATTATAAGAGAATATTATGAAAATCTATATGCCACCAAACTGGACAACCTGGAAGAAATGGATAAATTCCTAGAAACATATAAACACCCAAAACTGAAACAGGAAGAAATAGAAAACTTGAACAGATCAATAACCAGCAAAGAAACCAAGTCAGTAATCAAAAATCACTCAACAAACAAAAATCCAGGGCCAGATGGCTTTACAGGCAAATTTTACCAAACGTTTAAAGAAGAATTAATACCTATTCTCAAACTATTCCAAAACATAGAAAAGGAAGGAAAACTTCCAAATTCATTCTATGAGGCCAGCATTACCCTGATACCAAAACCAGGTAAAGACTCCATCAAAAAAGGAAACTATAGGCCAATATACCTAATGAACCTGAATGCAAAAATTCTCAATAAAATACTAGCAAACTGAATCCAACAGTACATTAAAAGAACCATTCACCATGATTGAGTGGGATTTATTCCTGGGTTGCAAGGGTGGTTCAATATTCTCAAATCAATCAACATGATACACTACATTCATAAAAGAAAGGACAAGAACCATATGATCCTTTCAGTAGATGCAGAAAAGGCATCTGACAAGGTACAACATCCATTCATGATAAAAACCCTCAACAAAGTAAGGTAAGAGGGAACATACCTCAACATAATAAAGGCCATATACAAAATTCCCACAGTAATATCATCTTCAATAGGGAGAGTTTTTCCTCTATGGTCAGGAACAAGACAAGGATGTCCACTCTCACCACTATTATTTAACATAGTATTGGAAGTTCTAGCCATAGCAAACAGACAGGAAAAGACATAAAAGGCATCCAAATGGGCAAGAAAGAAGTAGAATTTTCACTATTTGCAGATGACATGACTCTACATAGAAAACCCAAAAGACTCCACCAAAAAAATTGCTAGAACTGATACATGAACTCAATAAGGATACAAAATCAACATACAGAAATCGGTTGCATGTCTATACATCAATAATGAAGCAGCAGAAAGAAAAACCAAGGAATCAATCCCATTTACAACTGCACCAAAAACCGTAAGATACCTTGGACTAAACACAACCAAAGAGGTGAAAGACCTATACTCTGAAAATTGTAAAACACTGATGAAAGAAACTGAAAATGACACAAAGAAATGGAAAGACATCCCATGCTCATGGATTGGAAGAACAAATATTGTTAAAATGTCTATACCACCCAAAGCAATCTATATATTTAATGTAATTCCTATCAAAATAACAACAGCATTTTTCACAAAGCTAGAACAAACAATCCTAAAATTTGTATGGAACCACAAAAAACCCTGAACAGCCAAAGCAAACTTGAAAAAGAAAAGCAAGGCTGGCGGCATTACAATTCCGTACTTCAAGTTATATTACAAAGCCGTAGTAATCAAGACAGTATGGTACTGGCACAAAAATAGACACATAGATCAATGGAACAGAATAGAAAACCCAGAAATGAACCCACAACAATATGGGCAAATCTTTAACAAGGAAAGAATATCCACTACTTTCTTGACTTGAAAGAAATCATCTTTTTCTTGGTTTGCCCCCTGCTTCACTGGCTGTTCCTTCTCCATTTCCTTTGCTGGT
This sequence comes from Phoca vitulina, assembly GCF_004348235.1. Taxonomy (NCBI): domain Eukaryota; kingdom Metazoa; phylum Chordata; class Mammalia; order Carnivora; family Phocidae; genus Phoca; species Phoca vitulina. The sequence continues at coordinate 22,694,684 of NW_022589736.1, forward strand.
TCTCCCACATCTCCCTGACTCTTAAAGTTTGGAATGCCCATGGCTTACCTTCCAGACCTCTGTTTTTCTCTCTCACTTTCACTCTCCCTGGTGAATTTACCCAGTTTTGTGGCTTCAAATTGCCTTCTAAGTGCCAGCGACTCCCAAATTTATATCTACAGCTCAAACCTCTCCCCTTATAACTCCAGACTTACATAACCAACTCTCTGTATGCCAGATCCACTTGAATGTTTAACATTAAATTTAGCATGACCAAAACCAAATTTCTGATTTTCCCCCAACCAGACCTGCTTCTATACTAGGCTTCTCCATCTCAGTAGTAGCAACTGCAATTAGACAAGTATTTAATTACTGAGGCCAAAAGCTTTGGAATTATCCTCAACTTTTTCCCCTTCATATCCCACATTCAAACAATCAGTAAAATTCTGTCAACTCTTTGTTCCAATTAAATCTAGAATTTGACCGGATCCACTCTACATTCTACATCACAATTATCCCACTAAGTAACTAATGACATACATACAGACCATCCTCAACACAATAATCATTCTGAAATTTAAGTCAAATCACGTACCTCTTCAGTCAACCCCCCAACATGGATCCCCAACTTACTTATTTGTAATAACCAAAGTCCATGACTCTGATCTCATCTCATGTTACTGTCCCCCTGGTTCACCCTGCTTTAGCCGTACTAGGTGCCTCACTATTCCTCCAACATTACGCAAGCTCTTGCCTCAAGGCCTTAGCATTTGCTGTTTGCCTTTCTTGAATGCTCTTCCCCAACTTGTCAACATGACTCACGCCCTTATTTCCTTCAGAAGCCTTTTCTGACCACCTGACATTTATATTTACTTGTTTGGTTGTTTCCAATTAATTCCCCCTACTAAAATGTGAGTTTCATGAGGCTAGGGGGTTTTGTTTTGTATACCAGCCAATTCCCAGTGCTTAAAATTTAGCAGGCACCAAATAAATTTCTGTTGAATTAACAACAAAACTGATGAGTGCAGAGAGCCAGGTTACAACTCTGAGTAACCTATCTACTTTGTCCTGGTCCCTCATGTCTGGTAAGTCACCAAAAGACTGATTGGCTCTGGCCTGAAAATTACACATTAAGAACCAAAAAGAGGCTGCATTTGTCTCTACCAAATTTCTGGTCCCCTGAAAGTCTTTCAAGAAAGTTAAGATTCAATGTAATGTAAAGAAATTGTTCCAATCAGTGTCTCTGCTTAGGTAGGATAAAATTTCTTCTGGCATTCCTTCCAATTTCAACACTGCTAAGTAGAGAAACACAGATTAAAACAATTTTCAGAATCCTTCTTTTCAAATTCTATCTTGACATAGAATCTTCTTGATTATCTATGCTTCTTTATTTTCCCATCCTTGCTCATACAGTTAAGTACTCTGGTATTCATACTGCCTAATTAAGTCTGAAATTAAACTGCATGGAATTATAAAAGAAAATTTTATGAGGGTTCACATGCAAGCTAGATTATATAAACTAAATTTTAAACTACTGTTACTAAATTTCTGTATTCTTTTAAAAGGCCTTAATTTTCCATGAGTAACTGGAAAGCATCCTGAAGATCTCTGGTTAGGTTATGTATTAAGAGTCTCTCTAGGGGCCCCTGGGTGGCTCAGTAGGTTAAGCGTCTGCCTGCCTTCGGCTCAGGTCATGATTCCGGGAGTCCTGCTCAGCGGGGAGTCTGCTTCTCCCTCTCCCTCTCCCTCTGTCCCTCCCTGTGTTCTCTGTCTCTCTCAAATAAATAAATGAATAAATAAATAAAATCTTAAAAAAACTCTCTCTAGGTAGAGTTTAATCATGATAAATTCTAAAAAGTATTCTTGATATTAAAGGTATTCTTAAAAGTCTTCAGAGTTATATTTTCACTAATGATTTTTACACATATTGTAGCATCATTCACTCTGAAAATGAGGTATATTCTGTCTCCATGAGAAGGAAGTGGCACCAGGTGAAGATAATGAATATAGACATATCATAATTGTTTGCATGTAAGAATCTTAAGTGTGACATGCTTACACTTTATAACTCTTACAAAAATGAAATTGTTAAAATCATGGTGCCGGGGCAAAAGCAATTTTATATTCCATCAGTTTTCACTGAATGTAAATTTCCATTTAGTGTTAAACTCAATAGTTCATACAAATTTATGATAACCTATAGGCGGAAAATGTACATTTCATACCTAGTCATGAATGACATATCATATTCATATCTTGTCTAGGATGACAATTGTTGGTAAACCTTAATTTTTTTTTTTACCCACATAACTATTCGAAGCATTTTTTGAAGGGCTCAATCTGATCGTGCGAAATTCTAAGTCTTTGACCCCATAATCTAACTTAAATCAGTGAAATGCCATCTCCTTGGCAGTAGGTTTCAGATAGAGACTGGGTAAAGAGCAACAAACGGACTTTACAAGTTAGCCTCAAGCTAAAAAAGGAGAGGAAAAGAAATGAAAGGAAAACAAAAAGAAAACGATTTGGAGCTACTGGTTGGGCTTCTCTTCCTGCAGCACCCCAAGTGCCTCCGATGCCCAGAACACTTAATAAGCTCCTTCTCTTCTAATTCCAGGACCAACTCGGTGGAGGCTTCAAGATCCTCCAGATTTCAAAACTGTGATACGAACCCCTATCCAACAGGCTAAAAAGTCCAAAGTACAGTGCAAGAAAAACTTCTGCAACACAGACGCCGACGAAAACGCATTCCTATCTCTCGGGAAAGGAAGAGGCAAGAAAGCAACTAAAATAGTAAGTGTAACTGGGTAGGTGAAAATTTAGGGGAGCCATGACTATTCTTTCCACATTCAGAGGGCAGGAAAGGAAAGGTGTAAAGGTCTACTCTTCCTTCTTCCTCCAACACAGCTGGGTGGAAGGATCTCCCCGAGAATGGCAGAGGTAAGAGAAGGTATCACCACCCCAGGCTGGTGGCACCGTCCAACCTGTCACTGAGACCGGAACTTGAGAAGAGGAGCACGGCAGTGAGGAGCGGGGGTAGGGGGAAAAATTCTGCGGCTGGGGTTACAAAGAGCCCCCGGTGGGCCCGGGTGAGGAGGGCAGCCAGAGCCCAGGATGACCCAGTGCTGGCCGCGGTGCCCGGCTCCCTCGGAGGAAACAGGGTCAAAGCCCGCCCCACCCCCTCCTTTCTGCCCCGACCTGCACGTTTCTGCCCCGGAGTCGCCGAAGTAGGCGCAGCCCTCGCGCGAGCCGGCGGCCCCGCTTACCTGCTGCGGCCCCGCTTACCTGCTGCACCCCGAGGAACTGGTAGAAGTTGAGCTGCACCTCCTCCACCAAGTCAAATAACTCCAGGTCTCCGCTCTCCCAGCCGTGTGCCGGCCCCACGGCCGCCAGTAGCAGCAGCAACAGCAGTGGCCGCGGCGGCCGCGGCGGCGGGAACGGCACTAGCCGACGCCAGCGGCGCCGAGGCAGCCGGGCCAGCCCGGAGCAGGTAGCCGTCATCGCGCTGGGCTCGGAAAGGTCACTCGCCACGCTGTGCCGTCAGCCGAGACCGGGGACGTGGCGGGCAGCGTGGGCTGTGGGGACAGTGCCTGTCAGTCAGAAGCACGGGCAGCCGCACCGGAAGGCAAAGACGGCAGGAGCGGGTGAACGCAGTGGCGGGTGGGCGGGCGGGGCCGCAGCCGGCTCTACCTTCCGCAGACCCTCACCCCCAGGCCTACAAACAGCTGTGAAGCCAGCGCCGGGCGCTGCGGTTGCAGAGGGGGAGAGGCTTCCCCTCGCCTCAGCCTATCCCAGGCCTCGCTTCCGGTGACATCACGTCTCCTAGCAACCGCGGGAGGGTGGGCGGGGCCGGAAGTAGGGAAGCCGGGCCCCCAGATCCGGGCCTCGGAGAACTGCGTGTTTTGTCGCCCGCGCCCACTGAGAAGCTGTGCGTTTATTTACACAGATTAAGGCACATGGAATCACGCGTTTACCTGGAGCATCCCAAGTATAAATTTCCCTGGAAACGTCTACCTTCTTACTCTCCTAGCCCCATATTGAAAACAAGAGCTTATCTTGAGACTGATTTGATTATGGCTTCTGTTACATACATTTCATTATACTGTCAGCATAAAGATATAGGACGAATTGAACCCACGGCCTGAAAGGGGGAATATCTAGTGAGTAGTCTAGAGTGTCCTTTATGACAGAGGTGAAGCAGAAATGGAATTCGGACCAACAAAAAATGTATACTAGGCATAATACCATAAAATAGGCAGCTTGGTAGAATGAATAATGGTGACTCAATCATGGTCTTAAGGGAAGTGCAATTTATCCACCTTAGCCCATTTCCAATTGGGGTTCCTTTCCCAATTGAGATGTTTTTAAAAAGACATATAGGCTTAGAACCTCCTTTCTCTTTCCCACTAATGTCTTACCTCCTAGTTTTACATTGCTTCTGTTCAGTATGTTTTAATTTTTTCCTCTACCACTCTTGCTTTCTCTTGCATAAACTTTATTTTCTTCTCAGGCTTCTCACACTTCTCCTCCCTGATTCCCTACTCTTGTCGAGGAAGTAGAAGGGAACATATGCTTGTATAACTCAGGGTGCTTGCCCAGTTTTGAAAATTTTATAGTAAGTATATATTATATTTGATAAAATCTTATAGTAAGTATATATTATATTTGATAAAGGTTAGAAAAACAGTATCTAGGAAGAATCTTAAGAAATCCTTTTGTTATTATAGAACTTAAAAATATTTTTAAATAGTCATGAATGCAAGAATACCTTGCTTTAAAATGTATACGCTTGAATTCATCACATTTTAATTTGATCCTGAGGCTTACCTTTCAAGGATACAAGAGCAAGGGGTCTTTATCTGCTAGGGCTGCTACAACAAAATACTATAGACTGGGTAGCTTGTAGAAAGAGAAAGGAGGTTCTAAGCCTATATGTCTTTTTAAAAACATCTCAATTGGGAAAGGAACCCCAATTGGAAATGGGCTAAGGTGGATAAATTGCACTTCCCTTAAGACCATGATTGAGTCACCATTATTCATTCTACCAAGCTGCCTATTTTATGGTATTATGCCTAGTATACATTTTTTGTTGGTCCGAATTCCATTTCTGCTTCACCTCTGTCATAAAGGACACTCTAGACTACTCACTAGATATTCCCCCTTTCAGGCCGTGGGTTCAATTCGTCCTATATCTTTATGCTGACAGTATAATGAAATGTATGTAACAGAAGCCATAATCAAATCAGTCTCAAGATAAGCTCTTGTTTTCAATATGGGGCTAGGAGAGTAAGAAGGTAGACGTTTCCAGGGAAATTTATACTTGGGATGCTCCAGGTACACGTGTGATTCCATGTGTCTTAATCTATGTAAATAAACGTACAGCTTCTCAGTGGGCATGAGCGACAAAAAACGCATTTCTCCGAGGCCCGGATCTGGTAGCTTAAACAACAGACATGTATTTCCCACAGTTCTGGAGGCTGGGAAGTCTGAAACCTGAGTGCCAGCATGGTAGGGTTCTGGTGAGAGCCCTCTTCCTGGTTGCAGACAGCTGCCTTCTTCTAGTACCCTTACAAGGCAGGACTGGGGGAAGTGAGGAGGAGAAGGAGGAAGGGAGGGAGAGGGAGAAAGAGAGAGAAAGTGAGAGAGGTCTATGAAGATCTGTGTTTCCTTTTATAAGGGCACTAATCCCACAATGGGAGCTCCACCATGATGACCTCGTCTAAACCTAATTATCTCCCAAAGGCCCCATCTCCCAATACCATCACATTGGGGGTTAGGGCCTCAACACATGAATTATGGGGAAATACATTTAGTCCATAGCAAGGGGTATCACCTTTTCTGTGTATCCCCAGTACCAAGCACAATGGCCCGCACATGCTAGCATTCAATTAGTGAACCCAACACTGTGAAAATCTCCCACCATTTCTCCCAGTACAATTTTTTTAGCTTGCTTTTTGGCATGTCATTTTTCTTAAGGTGAAAGGCATCTTCCCCAAATATCTCATTTAACTTAGTGTTTATTCAATGAGTAAAACATTTAAATAAGATGAAAGTAATCATCTTTTTTTTATTATGTTACGTTAATCACCATACATTACATCATTAGTTTTTGATGTAGTGTTCCATGATTCATTGTTTGCGTATAACACCCAGTGCTCCATGCAGAGCATGCCCTCTTTAATACCCATCACCGGGCTAACCCATCCCCCCACCCCCTCCCCTTTAGAACCCTCAGTTTGTTTTTCAGAGTCCATAGTCTCTCATGGTTCGTCTCCCCCTCTGAATTCCCCCCCTTCATTTTTCCCTTCCTGCTATCTTCTTCTTTTTTTTCTTTAACATATAATGTATTATTTGTTTCAGAGGTACAGATCTGTGATTCAACAGTCTTACACAATTCACAGCACTCACCATAGTACATACCCTCCCAATGTCTATCACCCAGCCACCCCATCCCTCCCACCCCCCACCACTCCAGCAACCCTCAGTTTGTTTCCTGAGATTAAGAATTCCTCATATCAGTGAGGTCATATGATACATGTCTTTCTCTGATTGACTTATTTTGCTCAGCATAATACCTTCCAGTTCCATCCACGTCGTTGCAAATGGCAAGATTTCATTCCTTTTGATGGCTGCATAATATTCCATTGTGTGTGTGTGTGTGTGTGTGTGTGTGTGTGTGTATATATATATATATATATATATATATATACACACCACATCTTCTTTATCCATTCATCTGTCGATGGACATCCTGGCTCTTTCCATTGTTTGGCTATTGTGGACATTGCTGCTATAAACATCGGGGTGCACATACCCCTTTGGATCCCTACCTTTGTATCTTTGGGGTGAATACCCAGTAGAGCAATTGCTGGGTCATATGGTAGCTCTATTTTCAGCTTTTTGAAGAACCTCCATACTGTTTTCCAGAGTGGCTGCACCAGCTTGCATTCCCACCAAGTGAAGGCAGTAACTTTAAAGATTAAACATTTATAGGCTTAAATGTCTTAGGAAGACAGAAAATTCATGAGTTGAATGTTCAACATAAGGGGGTACATAAATAACCATAAAGTAAACCCAGAGTGAGGGTCTCAATGACACCTAATTGTTTTCAATATGGCATTCATGCAAGTGAGTGGGGTGCATATTAGTTCATATACAAATAATTTTTAAAAATTTCATTAGTTTGTAGGTTCTGGTGTTGACAAGGTTCAATATATAACCATGATAGTGTGTGGCTAAGCTGTCTTGTGTGTGTGTGTGTGTGTGGCTAAGATGTCTTATAAGAATTTGCCATTGGCAATGAGGAAAGCAGAGAGGATCTAGGTTGTTGGATGGGTCTTCCACATAGAGGTTATGTGATGATCTTGTTATAGATGAACTTGAACATCATAATGACCCCTACTTTCTGGGAGCGATTGTGAAAGAGCGCTGGTAATTTCATAGACCAGGAGGACTCAAAGAGGTTCAAAGAAGCCATCTGTAGGCACCTGGGTGGCTCAGTCGGTTAAGCGTCTGCCTTTGGCTCAGGCATGATCCCAGGGTCATGGAATCGAGCCCCACATTGGGGTTTCTGCTCAGCGGGTACTTGTGCTCTCTCTCTCTCTCCATCAAATGAATAGATAAAATCTTAAAAAAAAAATAAAGAAGCCATCATTCCTCACTTTGGGTAAGATCAGACTTAACTATACCAACAGAATTGAATACAATACCTATTATAGTAAAAATCCAAACCTCTTCTAAAATTGCCATTTAGTGGTTAGGCCTATTCATCCTATGATTTAGAAATGTCTGGCTCTCATTAAATCTTGAAATTTTCTCTTTTGCTCCATTGTAACTATTTCTCAAATATAGGACCTAAAGTTCTAAGATAAAGATGTTCTTTAATGGAACATTATCACTCAGTAATTTTATTTATCCAAACACCATTCACAAACTTATATTGAACTGACAAAGTTTAGGAAAATATTATTTGGGGGAAGCACCCCTTTGGAAAGTAGTTTCTTCTTTATTGCAGTATTCAATTTTAATCATTTGTAAGGTCCTCATAAATACAGATTTTCTTCATGTTGTAAATAATAAATATATTTCTAACATGTTGACACATGGTTTTCATTTCTCATAGTGTATAAGAGCACAGATTCTAGAGCCAGACTGATTAAATTTGAATCCTGGCTCTACCACCCGGATCTCCTGTTGACTGAGCCCTATCCTTCAGCTTCTTCATCGGTAAAAAAGAGAATAATACTTCCAAAATCATAAGGTCCTTGTGGGAATTCAGTGAGATAGTGCCTGATATATAGTAGTTACAATTTAAATGTTACTATTATTTTATAGGAAGTCTCCATCTACCTTGTATTAAAGGTTCCAAAATAAATCTTATCTATTCTTAAATGTTTAAGTGTTATCTTTAGGGGTGCCTGGGTGGCTCAGTTGGTTGAGTGTTGACTCTTGGATTTGGCTGAGGTCGTGATCTCGGGGTTGTGAGATCAAGCCCCGTGTTGAGCTCTGAGCTCAGCGCTGAGTCTGCTTGTCCCTCTCTGTCCCCCCTCTGCCCCTCTCTTCATGCACTCTCTCTCTCAAATAAATAAATAAATAAATAAAATCTTCAAAAAAAATGTTATCTTTAAGTCATTTGTCACTAAACTTAGGCGGTGATTGCCCACTTCACCAGAAGTTTATTCAATCACTGGCTTGCCCAAGATGGTGGGAGACTGTCTTTACAAAATAATGACTGGTTCTCAAAGCCAGTTTAATTTTTTTTGTTCCAACTCTATAAAACGTTATTCACGATTTTGGGGCTAAATCCGGCTTAAGGTTGTACAATAGATACCTAATTAAAAGCATGTGACCCTGTTGAACAAAAGGAAGGGGAAATATTCACATTCAATGATTTAGTCACTAAATAGTCACCGGTCATTGTCTTACCCTGAAGTAGCCTTGTATTTTCAGATAATGAGGTTTTCCACTTTACATAGACTTCAACATGTCACAACACAATCCCTGTTAAAATTTCTTTCTTCTCTCACCTTCTACAATTTGAAGATTATCACTGATTTTTTCAAAGGTTTCCAGTAACTCACTTGAATCACTTTTTATAATTTGAAAACGAGTTTTTCTCCTTTTTCCTTTAGCCAACCAAGGAGTAAATAAATTCTCTCCTACTGACTCCTCAATTCAGCTGCAGCACAGCCATCATTGTATTTTCCTCATATACAAAGGCTCCAATTAGTGTGCAAAAGAAAATTTTAACAGACCCCTTCATCATCTACTCTTTCAGGCTGAACAGCCTGGTTTTGGCATTCTGCCACAGAATCCTAATATTGTTTGTGATGCCAAATTGGAATACAAAGGAAAAAACAGTACAAAGTTGCTGTTCACCTCAGTCAACAGGCCACAACTAAGGCATTAGTTTACCCATAGAAATTCCATGCCTCAGAAATGCCTATTATTTAATTTATGAAGAGGAGGCAGAATTTTAAAATAATACTGAATTAGCAATATGTTCAACATGGAAACAAATAGAGATAGATTAAGGAAAACTTAGCTCCCAATGGTAGGCTATGGGAAATTTAAATTCTTTTACCACGCCTATGGCTCAGCTTCATCTCTCCCTACTTCCAATATATAATTCTCTATTATTTTACCCACCACAGAAAGATTCCTAGTGCCAAGACCCCATAATTAGACTCGTTTAACTTTTAAAAACTTGAATAATAATAATTTCACCACCAGGGGGCAAAGAACAGTTTTACAGGCAAAGGTTATTTTTAACATTCTAAAGAAATTACCTGCATGAACATAGTTTTTGTTACTGTTGTTAGGATTTCAGTAGCCTCAAATTAAGAGATACAGATTCTAACCGAAATTTATAAATTTGAGAAGAATCGTGTTTATAAAAGAGGAAATGGTACAAGTTGCCAATAACCAGGTACCCATTCGTTCACTAACATTTTTTGTGGCAGAAATTTCTGCTTCCCCTTTCCCTCTCCTTTCATACACTTGCACATGAGGAAGAGAAATAGAAATTGAACTTTTGAAATACTGATCTAACCTTGTCTATGCTGGCCTTTAAATTGTGTTTAGTGCATGCTATTTTTTTTTTTTTTAATTTATATTTGAGAGAGAGAGAGAGAGAGATTGTGTGAGCACAAGCAGGGGGGAGGGTGTGCAGAGGGAGAGGGAAAAGCAGGCTCCCCTCTGAGCAGGGAGCCTGAGGTGGGGCTCCATCCCAGGACCCTGGGATCAACCCGAGCCCAAGGCAGACTTTTAACCAACTGAGCCACCCAGGCGCCCCAGCACATGCTATCTTTTAACCAATGGTTTCCTAAGCATGTATTTTGGCTCTGCTTTTTTGTTAACTTAGTGTGATTAATTGTACGCAGGTTTTTACCTCCGTCTAAAATCGGGTTTATTGACTCTTATTTTAATACTTTGCCATTCGTTAATTTTATAACTGTGAAATGATATTAATAATTGATAAGCACATCAATTGAAATGATCTCTTTTGAGAACTTGGTATCACTGCACTTACTTGGTGAGTACCAAAGCTGTGGCTAACTAACAGACAATAACAAAATCACCGATACAGTAAATTATTGGTAAGAGGTAGAAAATGTGGCCCAATATGCATAAATCCTGTGTTCTGAAGTTTCAGGATATTTGATTATTTCTGACTTGCAACTTGGTAAAAATTGGGGTAATGGAAGCAAAACTGAGAGTTTTGAAATCAAGGTATCTGTGGTATGGGAAAAAACCACATTTTATTTCTCTTGGCTTGTTTTCTCTGCCCTCTTCCTGCTCCTAAGTACCTGCTGAGACCACATTTCCCTGAATCAATTATAATGATGCCACTATTTCAAATTAGGCCTGGAGTAGAATGAAGACACCGCAGTGGTCTGGCAAGATCTGCTACTTTCCCTTCCCTCAGTTGCTCACCCTACGCCTGGTCTTTATCTGCACTGTCAGCCCTTACCACCAGGGCTGTCTCCAGGGGGTGCAGAATTGGACCAGACACCACCGTGGGTTCACCTAAAGAACATTTTTGTCCAGATGAAACCATATTGAAATAAATACTGAAAGCAAACTGAAGGAGAAAGAGAAGTTGCAAGAAGTCCGCATTAAGGGTCTATTTAGAGACACACTAAAGAATATTCTGTGACCCAGCCCTTTTATATTAGTGATCAAGGGACATTTGGAGATAAAGTGTTCTTTTTACTGTTGTCGATTTGCTTTTTTATTTTTAACTTGTTTTAGTGTGAATTGACAAAATCAGCTCCTCTTTCTCACTGAGTGTCCTCCATCTGTGCCCAGCAACTAACTGCTCAAAGGCTAAGGTTTTCACTCTGATACATTACAACCTGTGTTAGACACCTTGGTGCATCTCTTCAAACCCTCTCCAACTCACACTAACCTCAGCCAAGTGACCAGTCTCACACTGGCTTCAACCAGCCTCCCGTGGTTGTGTTCTGACAGCATCTGGCTTTGGGCCAAATTTTCTGATCTTTTTTTGTAATGGCAAGTGTTTGTCCATAGTATGCTATCTAGCACTTCCTAAAAATATTTTAAAACACATACAGAATCTCTTAAAGGTAAAAGCAATACTTTAACAATGACCAAGAAAGGAGTTCAGACTACAAAAGAAGCATGGAAATGGATGTTTGGAAAATTTCCCATCATTATACAAATATGATTTTTTTCTTTTGCCAAAAATTATTTGTATCGCTAATTCAAATTAACTTATCTAAATTCTTAACAACTCATTTTAAATCTTCCAAATGAAAATTTTCAGTGGACTTAAAATCCATTTGTTAAAAATATAAAAACCCTTCGCTTTTTGATTTGTTTGTAAGAACAATTATTTTGACATCAGCAAGGATAGAAAATTGCTAATCTAAATTTTAGCAAAAACCTTTGCATAATTGCTGAATGGAATTGCAAAACAAGTTATGACTTAGTAGCAGAATCAACTATATACTTCATTTTGGGGACCTATGTCTCTTTGTAAGGAATATGCTCACTTATGATATCCATTAAAATTAAGCATCTACATAAATTGAAATTAGAATCAGACCTTCATTTTATTGCAAAATGTTAAACCAGCTTTCAACACATTGTTGTACATTGTATTTCTCTCAATAAGTAGATAGTAATAATATTCTTCAGTTGGGGGGAAAATCTTGGTACAATACATACTTCATGCTACAATAATTTGAAGGTTGATTATTAAAATGTTTTATCCATTGCTTAATTTTCTTACAAGATATTTATTTCTTCTTCTTTTTTTTTTTTTTTATGAGCTTTCCATTTTATTAGCAACGCATTCTAAGAACAGTCGAGAAGCCGTGCTTGTGGATGCGATGGGTCACATTACCGGTTCCACAAAGATCTTCCAGAGCTCCAGCGGCTGGATGCGCTCATAGACAAGGAGCTGTGGGAAGGAGGCCTCCACCGGCTCCACCGCGAAGCGCAGCCGGCCGGCCGCAAGCCTCTCCAGCCGCTGCAGCCAGGAGCGAAGTGGTCGTAGGCTTCACACGTGACGTCCCGGTGTCTGAGCGTGAAGTTCAGCCTCTTCTCCACAGACAGAATGGCCGTGCAGGCGTTTTTCAGTTTGTGAACGAGGCGGGACAGCGTTTTAAACAGAGCGTCGGTTAGGTCATCGTTGTACACCACTTCGGCCGCGAGCAAGATGGTGGTGTGGCTGTACAGGTCGGAGACGTCCTCCTGCGACCAGCTGAAGGGGACCTCCGGGTCTGCGCACAGGTCGTCTTTGAGCCAGTCCAGTTCTTTGACCTTAACTACACCACCTCCAGCAGCAGTCAGGTGGCCGTTGAGGACATTGTTTCGCTGGCACATGGCCAAGGGATCTGCACCGACATCTGTGCAGTAAACGGTACGCGCCACGGTGGCTGCCATGATGCTGGCCAGCCCCGTGCCCGCCCCGAGCTCCAGCACGGTGCGCCCCTGGAAGAGGTCCCGTTGGAACAGGATGTAGTCAGCCAGGAGCAGGGCACCCCGCCACACCTGCTTGCCAACATCCTCCAGGGGGGTGGCCATGGTGTGTTCTATTCTGATGATATCCTGGGGGCTGCTCTCTCGTGCTTCGTTGGCCAGGGGGTCGTCTTCCTCCTGCGTTATAATTGTGGGATGTACCTTGTCTCTCGGGGGGCCCCGCTGGCCAGGAGTCTGAAGTCGCCCGTGGTCTCCTCTCGACGTCCAAATCTCCGTCCTCGTCCAGCCGAGTTCCCACCCCCTCCTGGCTGGTGGCGTCACTCCTGCAGCCACTCCCCAGAGGGGGTCTGGCACTGCCCGGCCCAGAGGGAGGCATTTCCTCTGCAGGACCCATGGCATGACGGCCACCCTCAACCCCTGAGTCTGTCTGAGAGTCTCGGTTCCACAGAAGCTTGAACTGGGACAGGAAAACGGGCTGCCCCATGCCATTCAGCCGCACCATGAGGTGCCTGTGGTTCGGGTGTAGAGGTGGACATCTGAGAGCACAGTGTCACTTTTGAAGGTGACCTCATCCATAGCTGGGGTGGGGGCCAGCCACCATGGCCGGGTTCTTCCTGAATCATGGGACAGCAGCACCTGCCACGGGCTGCAGGATGGAGTCCAGCCGAGTCCTATTTATTCATTTTTGATTGAAAAGTCTCATGGCAGGAGGGGAAGAATGAAGGGGGGGAAATCGGAGGGGGAGACGAACCATGAGAGACGATGGACTCTGAAAAACAAACTGAGGGTTCTAGAGGGGAGGGGGGTGGGAAGATCGGTTAGCCTGGTGATGGGTATTAAAGAGGGCACATTCTGCATGGAGCACCGGGTGTTATACGCAAACAATGAATCATGGAACACTACATCAAAAACTAATGATGTAATGTATGGTGATTAACATAACATAATAATAAAAAAAAGAAGTCTATAAAAAAAAAAGAAAAGTCTCATGACTTCCCATGATGCTTAGAACACATTTCTGGTTTTTAAAGTCCTTCATAGTCTGGCCCGTGTGCAGCCTCACCTCATACCTATCATCCTCCCTCTCACCACATAGGTCTTCCTTCAGAGCACACCAAGCTCATCCCATCATAGGGCCTTCGCACTCCCCTTGCTCTTCTTCCAGATCTTCATATGGCTGGTTTCTTCCCTCCATTCAGTTCTGCACTGAAATTTGACCACCTTTGATAGGCTTATTTCAATCTCCTAACCTAAAAAGGCATCCAGTTGACCTAAAAGGTGACCCAGTTGCTCTCTTTCAAATCACCACCCTATTTAATTTTCTGCCTAGCACTTACCACTCTTAGTTGTTTCCTTGTTTATTCATTATTTGTTTATTATATGACTCTACTCACTAAAATGCAGGCTCCATGAGAGCAGAACTTTGTCTCTCTTGTTCATTTCTCCAAAAAGTGCATAGCCCATATTAGGCTTTCAATAAATATTGTTGAATTTTAAAAGAAAAACACCTTTCCTTTTCTAATGATATTATGGATCAGATTCATAAGACAAAACAATTAAGTAAACTGGAAAATTGTCCACGTTCGAACCATAGAAGAGTATCCAGCTCTCAGGGTAAGCTGCCACTTCTATTACATGCTTCGTGTTTCATCATGTAGAACCAAGTGGTTCATGGTGGAGGATGTGATGAATTGACCTACATGCTGTATCAATACAAATCATTGGTTGCATTATTTGCTTGTGTAACAAGTCTGAGGTAAGTGACTCCTCAGGCATACCATTTGTAGTTACATTTATTCATTTTGATTACTATATAGTAAACTATCTGTGACGTTTATTTTTTTTTTTAAGATTCGTTTATTGATTTGAAAGAGAGAGAGCACAGGCAGGAAGGGCAGAGGGAGAAGGAGAGAGAATCAGACTGCTCACTGACCACGAAGATCGATGCGGGGTTCTCTCTCAACCCTAAGATCATGACCTGAGCCGAAACCGAAACCAAGAGTCAGATGCTTAACCAACTGAACCACCCAGGTGCCCCTAAACTATACATGATTTTTAAAAACAAATCAGATTGTAATGTGGTGCCAAAATGATGACTATGTCCAAAAGTTCTTTGGTTACATAAAAATCCTCATTTACCTCTTGAATAATTCAAATGCAGCTGAGAGGTACGGTTTTACTTATGTTCTCCTCAGTTGCAGTAGGACGTGCCACAGATAATTCAAATTTTTTCAAGCTTTTTCCTGTAAGTTCTAAGCCACGTTTTCAACATACAGAACAACAGTATTTCCAGGAAGACTGAGATATGCAAATACTACAGTAATTTTATACACTTACTATAAAAGACTTTGAAGCCCAACCAATGCTTTCATTTAGTACAGGACTGTATTTCACAGAAACATCACTGCTTTCATTTATATTCAAAGCAATGGGTGTTGATATTTTAGTTAATGTTACCCTTCATTAGTTTTTCATTACCTATCTTTTCCATGTAGGGTCACAGTGATAGTTAAGGCTTGTTTCATAATGTCTCAAGCTGTACACCTTTGACACAAAAACACAGTTTTAAGCACATGGGAATATTCTCATTTCCAGAGAGAATAATGCTTGTTCACAATTTAAAAAAAAATTAGTCTTCACGGTAGCATTGTCAGATTTATCAAATAAAAATACAAGATACCTAATTCAATTTGAGTCTCACATAAACAACAAATATTGCATGGGACATACTTAAACTAAAAAATTACCTATTGTTTATCTGGCATTCAAATTTAATTGGGTATCTTATCTGGCAACCCTGGCCGGTTATTTATTTTTCTACTCTTTTTTTTTTTTTTAAATTTTTTATTGTTATGTTAATCCCCATACATTACATCATTAGTTTTAGATATAGCGTTCCATGATTCATTGTTTGTGCATAACACCCAGTGCTCCATGCAGAACGTGCCCTCCTCAATACCCATCACCAGGCTAACCCATCCTCCCAACCCCCTCCCCTCTAGAACCCTCAGTTTGTTTTTCAGAGTCCATTGTCTCTCATGGTTCTTCTCCCCCTCTGATTTCCCCCCCTTCATTCTTCCCCTCCTGCTACATTCTTCTTCTTCTTTTTTTCTTTCTTAACATATATTGCATTATTTGTTTCAGAGGTACTATTTTTCTACTCTTTATAGAGACATTGGTTGAAATACACTCAGATGGTCTTCTAGGAAGTAGTGATGTCTTCGTTACTTTCTTGTTGGCTATTTTAAAATGTCAGCTGTTTTAAAATCAAAGTGGGAAAAGAGGTGAAAAAAACACATAAAATAAATGAAACATCAGTTCTCAAGATACTGGAAATGAGGCAATGAAGAATTTCATTATGTCAAACAATTAAAAGGCAAATATTGCCTAAGCATTTACTATATAGAAGGCATTGTATTATGACATGCCACAATCATGAGAGAAGGAAAAATAAGAAAAGGACAAGCTCTCGGCCCTTCGAGAATTTATAATTTGATAAGGAAGATAATATGGATACACATAAAAAGATGACAAACAGCATAAAGCAGTAGATGGTAAGTGCCAAAGGAGTAATATAGACAAGAGGAGTCGGGACATCAGTTCCATCTGTGTCTTTGGCTTCAAAGGGCGAGAGGAAGAGAAAGGGAAAGTTTCACTAAGTGCTTTATACTCACTGTCCTGTTTAAGCCTCCCACTATGGTCTGAATGTTTGTGTCCCCGCCAAATTCACATGCTGGAACCGTAATGCCCATGTCACGGTGTTAAAAGATGAGGCTGTTCCACTCTGGAAAACAGTATGAAGGTTCTTCAAAAAGTTGAAAATAGAGCTACCATACGATCCAGCAATTGCACTACTGGGTATTTACCCCAAAGATACAAATGTAGGGATCCGAAGGGGTACGTGCACCCCAATGTTTATAGCAGCAATGTCCACAATAGTCAAACTGTGGAAAGAGCCAAGATGTCCATCGACAGATGAATGGATAAAGAAGAGGTGGTATATATATACAATGGAATATTATGCAGCCATCAAAAAGAATAAAATCTTGCCATTTGCAACGATGTGGATGGAACTGGAGGGTATTATGCTGAGCGAAATAAGTCAATCAGAGAAAGACATGTATCATATGACCTCACTGATATGAGGAATTCTTAATCTCAGGAAACAAACTGAGGGTTGCTGGAGTGGGTGGGGTGGGAGGGATGGGGTGGCTGGGTGACAGACATTGGGGAGGGTATGTGCTATGGTGAGTGCTGTGAAGTGTGCAAGACTGTTGAATCACAGATCTGTACCTCTGAAGCAAATAATACATTATATGTTAAAAAAAAAGAAGAAGAAGAAGATAGCAGGAGGGGAAGAATGAAAGGGGAGAAATCGGAGGGGGAGATGAACCATGAGAGACTATGGACTCTGAAAAACAAACTGAGGGTTCTAGAGGGGAGGGGGGGGAGGATTGGTTAGCCTGGTGATGGGTATTAAAGAGGGCACGTTCTGCATGGAGCACTGGGTGTTATACGCAAACAATGAATCATGGAACACTACATCAAAAACTAATGATGTAATGTATGGTGATTAACATAACATAATAAAAAAATAGAGAAAAAAAAAGATGAGGCTGTTGGGAGGTGATTAAGTCATGAAGGCAAAGTCCTCATGGATGGGTTAGTGCTCTTATAAAAATGATCGCTGGCCCCTTCCATCATGTGAAGAACCAGTGAGAAGGTGCCGACTATGGACCAGGAAGAGTGTCCTCACCAAAATGTGACCATGCCAGGACCTTGATCTTGGACTTCCCAGACTCCAGATCTGTGAGCCATAACTTTCTCTTGTTTGTAAGTCACCCAGTCTGTGGTATTTTGTTATAGCAGCCCAAATGGGTTAAGACACCTCCCACCACTTTATGGCATAGATATTATTATCATCACCAGTTCCCAGCTGAAAAAGTGAGACTGAAGGGGTCTACATATGCTTATGGTTACACAGCTAGTAAGCAGTATATCCGCTTCCATCTCAGGTGCTCTTGACCCTTTTAACTACCAGTACCACCTCTGAGAAGATGAGAGAGAAGCCTGGGACCTCTGCTGTTATATGGAACCCCTAGAGGTTTGAGTGGGATAGCAAGAATAAAAGAACTGTTTTAGATAACAAGTGCTTCATGCATTGCCCCAGACAGTGTGGATGCAAATACTCATTCAATCACATTGGATTACAGTGAGACTAATGAAAGTGTGAAATAGCAGAAACACAGTGAAATCAAAACAAACTGAAATGAGTTGGTGGCTATTTGCATGCAGAGAATGAGAGAGCAAGAGAGAAAAGGAAGAATCAAAGATAACTGAAACCCAAGATTTCACTAACAAACAAACCAAAATCAGTTAAACTAATAAATGAATTCAGCAAAGTTGCAGGATATAAAATTATCACACAAAAATCAGTTGTGTTTCTCTACAGTAACAATGAACAACTTGAAGAGGAAATTTCGAAAACAATTTCTTTTCTTTAAGATTTTATTTATTTATCTGAGAGAGAGAGAGTGAGAGAGAGAAAGAGAGAGAGAGAGAAATCACGAGCGGGGGGGGGAAGGGCAGGAGGAGAAGCGGACTCCCCGCTGAGCAGGGAGCCCAAAGCAGGACTAGATCCCAGAACCCTGGGATCATGACCTGAGCTGAAGGCAGATGTTTAACCGACTGAGCCACCCAGGCGCTCCGAAAACAATTTCATTTTCAATAGCATCAAAAAATAAAATATTTAGGAATAAGTTTAACTAAGCAGGCGAAAGATTTGTTCATTGAAACTACAAAACATTGCTAAAAGAAATTAAATAAGACATTAATAAATGGAAAGACATCCTGGCTTCATGAATCAGAAAACTTAATATTGTGAAGATGTCAATACTACCCAGGTGGTCTACAGATTCAATGCAATCCCTATCAACATACCAAGGTTTTGTATTTTTTTTGTTTTTTTTTTATTTATTTGAAAAAAATTTTTTTAAAAATCCATCCTAAAATTAATATGGAATCTCAAGGGACTCCAAATAGACAAAACAGTCCTAAAAAAGAACAAAGCTGGAGGTCTCATACTTCTTGATTTCAAAACTTACTACAAATCTACAGCAGTTAAAACAATGTGGTAGTGGCATAAAGACAAATATACAGGTCAACAGAATGGAATAGAGAGCCCAGAAATGAACTTTCACAAATATAGTCAAATAATTTTTGACTAGAGTGGGAAAAACCATTTAATGGAGAATGAACCGTCTTTTCAAAAAATAGTGCTGTGAAAACTGAATGTCCACAGGCAAAAGAATGACGTTGGACCCTTACCTTACATCATATATGACAATAATTCAAAATGGATTAAAGATCTAAAGACCTGAAACCATAAAACTCCTAGAAGAAAATATAGGGAGAAATCTTTTTGACATTGAATTTGGCAATGATTTATTGGATCTGATACCAAAAGTACAGACAAAGAAGGAAAAGTTAGATAAACTGGACTTCACCAAAATTTCAAAAACTTTTGTGCACCAAAGGATGCTATCAACAGAGTGAAAAGGCAACCCATATATTGGGAGAAAATATTGGCAAATTATATATCTGATAAGGGATTAATATCCAGAATATATAAAGGACTCCAATAGCTCAACACCACCACCAACAACAAAACAACTTCCCCCAAATCAGCAAAATATTTGAATGGAGGTTTCTTTTTTTTTTTTTTAAAGATTTAATTTATTTATTTGACAGAGAGAGACACAGCGAGAGAGGGAACACAAGTAGGGGGAGTGGGAGAGGGAGAAGCAGGCTTCCCAGCTGAGCAGGGAGCCTGATGTGGGACTCGATCCCAGGACCCTGGGATCATGACCTGAGCCGAAGGCAGTCGCTCAGCCACCCAGGCGCCCTGGACATTTCTCCAAAGAAAATATACACATACAAATGGCTAGAAAGCATATGAAAAGATGTTCAACATCACTAATAATTAAGGAAATCAAAAGGACAATGAGAACTCATTCATGACCCATTGGGATGGCTATTATCAAAGAAAACAAAACAGAAAATAACGTGTTTGTGAGGCTGTGAAGGCACTGGAACCCTTGTGCATTGTTGGTGGGACTGTAAAATGGTGCAGCTGCTGTGGAAACCAGCATCATGCTTCTTCAAAAAATTGAAGATAGAATTACCATATGATCCAGCAATTCCACTGCTGGGTATATACCCAACCATAAGAACTGAAAGCAGGGATTCAAACAGATATTTGTGCACCAATGTTCATTGAAACATTGTTCACACAATCACCAAAAGGTGGAAAAAACCCAAATGTTTATGGACAGATGAGTGGATAAACAAAATGTGCTATATACATACAATGGAATATTATTCAGCCTTTAAAAGGAACAAAATTCTGATACATACCACAATATGGATAAATATGGATAAACTTTATCCATTGGATTATATGGATCATGCCTATCTATTATGAAGACATTCTGCTAAGTGAAAAAGTCAGTCACAAAAGTACCAATAATATATGATTCTACTTAAATGAAGGACCTAGAATAGGCAAATTCATAGGCATAGAAAGTAGCACAGTAGTTGCCAAAGGCTGGGGAGACAGGGACATGGTGAGTTATTGATTCATGGATATAGTTGGGGAAGATAAAAAAGTTCTGGAGATAGGTGGTGGTAATGGCAATGTGAATGTACTTAATGTCACTGTACTTAATGTACTTAATGTCACTGAATAGTGCTTTTAAAAATGGTAAATTTCATGTTATGTATTTTTTACCACAATAAAAAAGTTTTAAGAAGATAATCTATACAACGAAAAAACTGGTCACAAATAAATTACAGCATGCAGTAACCTCTCTGTCGAATGTCCACTGATTGCTCAGCATGTCCTATGTGGCATATGTGACTTTTAATTGTCTAATATACCAACCAACTGAGGGCATGAGTATAGAAATGTGTATCATATGTTAGTAAAATTTAATTTCTTCCTTATTTTTTTAAAGAAAAAAATAAATGAAAATAGAGGCTCCACCATTGTCTTCATAGACTATGCCTTTTTAATGGGACTGCTTGTTTAAAGGAAGGGAAGGATCATATGGTAGATAAACTCAAAATGGATGAAAGACCTAAATGTGAGACAGGAATCCACCAAAATCCTAGAGGAGAGCACAGGCAGCAACATCTTCGACCTCAGCTACAGCAACTTCTTCCCAGACACATCTCCAAAGGCAAGGGAAACAAGAGCAAAAATGAACTATTGGGACTTCATCAAGATAAAAGCTTTTGCACAGCAAAGGAAACAGTAGACAACCCCAAAAGGCAACCGACAGAATGGGAGAAGATACTTGCAAATGTCTTATCAGATAAAGGGCTGGTATCCAAAGTCTATAAAGAACTTATCAGGGGCGCCTGGGTGGCTCAGTTGTTAAGTGTCTGCCTTTGGCTCGGGTCATGATCCCAGGGTTCTGGGATCGAGCCCCACATTGGGCTCCCTGCTCCGCGGGAAGCCTGCTTCTCCCTCTCCCACTCCCCCTGCTTGTGTTCCCTCTCTTGCTGTCTCTCTCTCTGTCAAATAAATAAATAAAATCTTAAAAAACAAAACAAAACAAAACAAAAGAAATGGGCAGAAGACTTGAACAGACATTTCTCCAAAGAAGACATACAAATGGCTAACAGACACATGAAAACATGCTCAACATCACTTGGCATCAAGGAAATATAAATCAAAACCACAAGGAAATACCACCTCACACTGGTCAGAATGGCTAAAATTAACAAGTCAGGAAACAACAAATGTGGGTGAGGATGCAGAGAAAGGGGAACCCTCTTACACTATTGGTGGGAATGCAAGCTGGTACAGCCACTCTGGAAAACAGTATGGAGGTTCCTCAAGAAGTTAAAAATAGAGATACCCTATGCCCCAGCAATTGGCCTACTAGGTATTTACCCAAAGGATACAGATGTTGTGATTTGAAGGGGCACCTGCACCCCAATGTTTATAGCAGCAATGTCCACAATAGCCAAACTATGGAAAGAGCCAAGATGTCCATCGACAGATGAATGGATAAAGAAGATGTGCTATATATACATATATACAGTGGAATATACATATACACTATACACACATATATACAATGGAATATTACTCAGCCATCAAAAAGGATGCAATCTTATGATTTACAATGACGTGGATGGAACTAGAGGGTATTATGCTAAGCGAAATAAGTCAATTAGAGAAAGATAATTACCATATGGTTTCACTTATATGTGAAATTTAAGAAACAAAACAGAGGATCATAGGGAAAGGGAGGGAAAAATAAAATAAGACAAAATCACAGGGGGAGACAAACCATAGGAGACTCCTAACTGTATTAAACAAACTGAGGGTTGCTGGAGGGGAGGTGGGGGGGATGGGGTAACTGGGTGATGGGCATTAAGGAGGGCACGTGAGGTAATGAACCCTGGGTGTTATATGCAATGGATGAATAAGTGAACTCTACATCTGAAACTAAGATACACTATGTGTTAACTAATCGAATTTAAGTAATAAGTTAAAAAAAGAAAGAAAAATAAATAAATAATGCAACTGTCAAAAAAAAAATAAGGGAAGGAAAGAGAAGCTAAGAAAAACTGAGAAGCTACAGCGAGTGAAGTATGAGGGAACCTAAAAGGGTATGAGCCCAGGAAGCCAAGGAAAGAAGGAAAGCAGGAGTGGTTGGCTGTGTCCAACGCTGGGCAAGCCAGTAAGAAAAGAGCAGAGACTCGGTCCCACAGCTGGTAACATGAAGGTCTTCAGAGACCTTGACAAGAGCAGTCTTGATGGACTGTTGTGGATGGAAACTGGATGGAGTGAGTTGAAGAGAGATTATGAAATGAAGAAGTGGAAACTAATTATAATCACTGCTTTCAAAATGTTTTGCTTTGGAGAAGAGTAATGAGAGGGGAATTTGAAAGGTATTACGGGATCAAATGAGATGTTTTGTTTTTGTTTCTTTCATGGGACAGATTACAGCCTGTTTGGACGCTGGCAGGAAAAGCCTCGAAGAGTTTGGGGAACTGTAGGAGCATAGTCCCTGAGAACAAGAAAGGGGATGGATCCAGAGCCCATGTGGAGGAGTTGGCCAGGGAGAGTGGTGGGGTGAGGTGTGTGCAGGTAAGGTAACGTTGGTAAAGGAAGGATGAGAAGCTCTAGTCTGAGGAAGTAAGGTGAGGGGTGATGCAGTGTGCACAGAGAATTTGATGGGAAAGAAGGTATACAATAGCCATTTTGGAGTTGAGACAGGAAATACGCCGGTAATGTAAAACAGGACTCTGGGCAGTACTGAGTACCCTTTTAAGACTTACGGTCATAGATTTACTGTTCAGTAAATCTGAGACTGTTCAGTAGCGCAGTGCATTCTCTCGCACCACTCACCTGCTCAGGAACAGACCCCGAGCAGACCGGGGCTCTGCCTGAGCACAACAAAGGGAGAGGGAGGATGAAGTTAATGTGCTTTGCAAGGTGTGTGTTGGTGACCGGTAGTGAGAGAATGTTAGGCTTCAGACCAGGTTTGGTCAATGCTGATGACAAGGTCATCATCGTGATAGTGGGTGTCTGAAATGGGTTGAGGAAATGACCATTGGAGATGAGAAGCAAGGAATGAGAGGTCAAGGTACAAATACAGGCATATCTCATTTTATTGCACATCATCACTTTACAGCGCTTTGCAGAAATTGCATTTTTTTTCCAAATTGAAGGTTTGTGGCAACTTTGCATCAAGCAAGTCTATTGGCACCATTTTTCCAACAGCATTTGCTCACTTCTTGTCTCTATGGCACATTTTGATAATTCTCACACGATTTCCAACTTTTTCATTATTCTTATATCTGTTATGGTGATCTCTGATCATTAATTACAACTTGCTGAAAGCTAGTATTTTTTAAAAATAAATTACTTTTAAATTAAGGTATGAACATTTTTTTCAGACATAAAGCTATTGCACACTTAATAGACTACAGTATAGTGTATACATTAACTTTTATATGCTCTGGGAAACCAACAAATTCACTGGACTCACTTTACAGCCATATTCGCTTTATTGTGGTGGTCTGGGTATGCCTACATATGGCAATAAGGGTGTGTGACTTCTGCACAGAGTTTAGGAAACTCTAATCTCATTCTCTTCAGTCCCACCTTGGTCAGGAAGTGTGATTTTCCCCTTTGTGTCTCTATTTCCACACAAGATGACCTGGTGTGCCCCACCTTCGGATCAAGGGCACAATTCAACCCTGGGAACAGCAGGATGTCCCCAGTGGGTGGGAGCTTCCTTCCCACTTGAGGATAGCTCAGGAGTCCTGTCCACTCCACTTCCTGGTTCTCTCAACTAAGGGTCTTTCTTGCCCTTCCTGTTTCAAGAACTCTGCTCTCTCCAGGCTTCCCTCTTCTTGTGAGCCAGCCCTTTACCTGTTCTTTCTTTTTATTGGAGCCCCAACTTATTCAGCAAGCCCATGTCTGTATCCTTCTGTCCAATATTGCAGCTGAGCTTCTCCAAGTCTTTGTCTCTTCTTCACCATGTGCCAGGGGGAAAAAAAAAACAGCCTTCAGTTTTCTAGAGAGGGTACAAGACAGGAGAAATTCACAGAAGGCACATGGGAAATTAGAGATACACCCTGTCCCAGACTGATTATCCACGAGACTGTTGAAGTCATCAAAAAAATGAAGACAGGAGTAGAGGTGGAAGAGAAGACAGTGAGCCAGGTGTTAAAGTCATCAGGGACTGAAGTGGGATGATCAGAACAGCAAGATGTCAGCTTCAGAGACCCTGGGATAGCAGGTGGAAAGTTCGATAAGAACTTTGAAAGAGGGTGGGAGAGAGAAGGCCTGGAAATGGCGTTTGGGGAGCACGAAGGACTCTCTCCTCCTTCAGGTCCCAGGTACATGAGGCTTGAGGGAAAACCAGTCTCCACTCTAGTGGTGAAATGCTGTCCTCAGGGAGCAAGAGAGCTTTCCATTCTAGATGAAAGGTCTGTAAGGGTCAACATTCTATGTCTGTCACGTTCATCTTCACATCTCCAACACCTTGCACAGTGCAATGAGTATACAGTGTGTTGAATATGTGTTGAATAAATGGAAGGGCAGTTAACTGAATCTGATGTTTATAATTAAATCATGTGCCACCACCCTACCCTCTTCTGAGATACGTGGCAGTCTCCAGCTTCCTGCTCGGGGATATGCGACTGGCATGGAAAGCAAAGGATCCTCAGGGCATCTTGTGTTCCTGGCACCTAACAGAGCACTGAGAACAGTCCTTGATTGTGCCCTCTGCTTACCTCACCACTGGCAGCTACAGGAGAAGAGACTCACCCAAGTGTTCCCTGCCCTTCTGACCTATTTGGCTTTCCAATGTTAGAGTTTTGGGGAATCTTAGGGGTCATCAAATAATAAACCTTTATTCCCCCATTTAGTTTAAAACCAATGAGGAATAGATGCTCAAATCAGACTGAAATATAAACATCAGCTTTATTCTTAGTAAGTTTAAAGATTATAATCTGAGCTATGGCCATTATCAGGATACCTTAAGAGGTCCCCATCTCCACCAGATTATGCCAGCTCTAGGAAGTTTGGGGAAAGGAGAGCAGGGAGCAAGTCTCCCAATATCAGGCTGCATCCAAAAAGGGAGCCCAGAAAAAGCTGGACTACACACACTCTGTCTCTTTAAATATAAATTGATCCTCAGTTTGGGGGCTAAGTGAATGAGGAGACAGAAAAAACCTGAAAACTTCCTCCTATCTTTTTCTTTCCTGCTGAGTGGACATTTTCTCCCTTCTTGGAAATATGAAGAGGAGGATAGAAAGGCACCCCCGAACACACCCCAGCTTTTTATTCTCCTAATAGACTTGAGTATATGGTCAACCAGGGATGTGCTAGTCCCATGAAATAGCCACCCCTTCCTCTCCCCCAATGCCAACTACTATTTCTTCATATATTTTCCTGAGAAGTTGAACATTTAAATTTTGTCCCCTAAAAGCTCTAAAATGGTCAGAACAGTAACTTTATTTAATTAATTGTGCTTCTACTAATTGAGCTATCTTCCCACCCCTTTCTGTCTTCCCAAACTCTTCCACCATGACCTCTGGACCTCATGGTATATCACCAGCAAACTCTCTTATATTCCCAACATCTGGCTGGTCAAAATGTGATTCGTGGCACATTCTAAAACCAAAATATAACTAGCAGTGAAATTTCTGGGTCATTTAATAATTCTATGTTTAAGTTTTTGAAGAACTGCCAAACTGTTTTCCAAAGTGGTTTATATCACTTTACCTTCCCACCAGCAACATATGAGAGTTCCAGTTTCTCTGTACCCTCATCAACACTTATTATTTTCTGTTCTTTAAATTATAGCTATCCTAGGGATGCCTGGGTGGGTCAGTTGGTTAAGCGTCTGCCCTTGGCTCAGGTCATGATCCCAGGGTCCTGGGATAGAGCCCCACAACAGGCTCCCTGCTCAGCGGGGAGCCTGCTTCTCCCTCTCCCTCTGCTGCTCCCCCTGCTTGTGCTCTCTCTCTCTGTCAAATAAATAAATAAATAAATAAGTAAATCTTAAAAAAAAAAATTATAGGTATCCTAGTGAGTTTAAAGTGATACCTCTTTGTGGTTCTCATTGCACTTCCCCAGTGATTAATGATGTTGAGCACCTTTTCATGTGCTTATTGGCTATTTGCATATCTTTGAAGAAATGTCTATTCAAATCCTTTGCCCATGTGTAATAGAGTTAATAATTGTCATTTAGTTATTGAGTTGTAAAAGTTCTTTAATAATTCGAGATCCTTTATGTAAGTTCCCTTATCTGATATATGATTTACAAATATTTTCTTCATTCTGTGGATTGTGTTTTCACTTTCTTGAGGATGCCCTTTGAACCACTTAAATTTTTAATTATGATGAAGTACAATTTAGCTATTTTTTTTCTTTTGTTGCTGTGCTTCCAGTGTCATATTTGAGAAACCATTGCCTACATTTCTATACACCAATAACATAGCAGCAGAAAAAGAAATCAAGGAATCGATCCCATTTGGAATTGCACCAAAACCAATAAGATACTTAGGAATAAATCTAACTAAAAAAGTAAAAGATCTGTACTCTGAAAACTATAGAACATTTATGAAAGAAGTTGAAGAGGACACAAAGAAATAGAAAAGCATTCCATGCTCATGGATTGAAAGAACAAACATTATTAAAATGTCTGTACTACCCAAAGCAATCTACACATTTAATGCAATCCCTATCAAAATACCACCAGCATTTTTTGCAGAGCTAGAACAAACAATCCTACAATTTGTAGGGAACCCCAAGAGACCCTGAATAGCCAAAGCAGTTCTGGAAAAGAAAAACAAAACTGGAGGCATCACAATTCTGCATTTCAAGCTATATTACAAAGCTGTAGTGATCAAGACAGTATGGTACTGGCACAAAAACAGACACCTAGATTAATGGAACAGAATAGAGAATGCAGAAATGGACCCACAACGATATGGTCAACTAATCTTCAACAAAGCAGGAAAAAATATCCAATGGAAAAAAGACAATCTCTTCAACAAATGGTGTTGGGAAAATTGGACAGCCACATGCAGAAGAATTAAACTGGACCACTTTCTTACACCATACACAAAAATAAACTCAAAATGGATGAAAGACCTAAATGTGAGACAGGAAACCATCAAAATCCTAGAGGAGAACATAGGCAGAAACCTCTTTGATCTTGGCTGCAGCAACTTCTTACTAGACACATCACTAGAGGCAAGGGAAACAAAAAGCAAAAATGAACTATTGGGACTTCATCAAAATAAAAAGCTTCTGCATAGTGAAGGAAACAATCAACAAAACTAAAAGGCAGACTATAGAATTGGAGAAAATATTTGCAAATGACATATCTGATAAAGAGATGGTATCCAAAATCTATAAAGAACTTATCAAATTCAACACCAAAAACCCAAATAATCCAGTTAAGAAATGGGCAGAAGACATGGACAGACATTTTTCCAAAGAAGACATCCAGATGGCTAACACACACATGAAAAGATGCTCAACACCACTCACCATCAGGGAAATACAAATCAAAACCACAATGAGATACCACCTTACACCTGTCAGAATGGCTAAAATTAACAACAAACAACACAAGAAGCAACAGATGTTGGTGAGGCTGCGGAGAAAGAGGAACCCCCTTGCACTGTTGGTCGGAATGCAAACTGGTGCAGCCACTCTGGACAACAGTTTGGAGGTTCCTCAAAAAGTTACAAATAGAACTACCCTATGATCCCCAATTGCATGACTAAGTATTTACCCAAAGGATTCAAAAATACAAATTTGAAGGGGTATATGCACCCCCATGTTTATAACAGCATTATCTACAATAGGCAAACTATGGAGACAGCCCAAATGTCCATCGACTGAGGAATGGATAGAGAAGATGTGGTGTGTGTTTTCAAGTCTATCCTGGAGCTGGAGAGAGAAGGAGGGGAACAGCGTAAGTTAAAATGAAACAAAACTCACTATCTTTATGATGATTCAATGTTCTTTTTGAATAACACTCCTCAAATTGTTGCAAGCCTTTGGTTAATTTCCAGGGTTCTGGAAAGGTTTATTTTGACCATTTTTGCTAGTATTTTTGTTGCTTTTATGGAGGAGTGAATTTTCAGAGGACCTTCCTCTGCCATTCCTGAAGGGCTTTCTGGTTCCTAATATTATTTTATTTTATTTATTTTGAGATAAATGTATATTCATATATAGTTGTAGGGAATAATAAAAAAGATACCAATACATTCCACCCAGTTTCTCCCAATGGTAGCATCTTGCATAACCAGAGTACAGTATCTTATCCAGGAAGTTCATACTGCTGTAATCTACTGATCTTACTCTGATTTTAACATTTACATGTACTCATTTGTGTTCGTGTATGTGTGTGTGTGTGTATTTAGTTCTGTGCAACTTTATCACATATGTAGATCTTTGTGACCACCACCATAGGTATGATATCTAGCAGTTCTACACCAGGATCCCTCACGCTATCACTTTATCCACAGTCACATCAACCCCCTGCCTCCACAACCACCACTCCTAACACTTGGCAACTACTAATCTATTCTTCATGCCTATGATTTTGTCATTTCAAAAGTGTCATAGAGTATGTCCCACAATGAAATATTATTCAGTAATAAAAAGAAGTAAAGTATTGACACATGCCACAACAATGGATGAAACTTACAAACATGCTAAATGAAAGAAGCCAACCACAAAGGACCACATTCTGGATGATTGCATTTATATGAAGTGTCCAAAGTAGACAAATCTAGAGACAGAAAGTGAATTACTGCTTGACGAGGGCTGGGTGGGATGGCACGGCTGGAGGGAGAGTCGCTGGTGATGGCTAAAAGGCGCAGGGTTTCTTTTTTGGGATAATGAAAATGTTCTCAGAGTGAATGTGGTGATGGTTGTTCAACTCTGTGAATATATTGGAAACCACTGAATTGTACACTTTTAATGAGTGAATATGTGAATTATATATCAATAAAGCTGTGAAAAAAGAGAATGCTATGGGGGTGCCTGAGTGGCTCAGTTGGTTAAGTGTCTGCCTTCTGCTCAGGCCCTGATCCTGGGGTTCTGGGACTGAGCCCTGTGTTGGGCTCCCTGCTCAGAGGGGAATCTCTTCTCCCTCTGCCCCATCCCCCGCTCATGCTGTCTCTCTCTCAAATAAATAAATAAAATCTTTTAAAAAAAGGAGAATGCTATGTAAATGGAATCATACAATATGCAACCCCCACCCCACCCCCCGATGACTGGTTCTATTGTTATACAAAAGTTTGGTCCCAAGGAAAATATGTGACCAGAAGTAGTAGATATACAGAATATCTACAGTATGGAAAAGTTTCTATATAAGATACAATAGTTGGACATGACAAGAGGCAATTGGGCATAATAAAAAAGGAGAGAATTAGTCCTTGCTCTTTGAGGAGTCTGGGTAGCATTACCATTCACATACAAATGTAATTTAGGTGGCTCTCTTTTCCAGTCTACTCCAAGGATGGAATTTCTCAACTCTTTCTGAGCCAAAAATGGGATGGATAAAAACAAGGTGTTTCAGCTCAATTCAGATAAGATAGATTTTTATTGGAAAAGAAATCCAGCAGCAATGATAGCGATATGCAAACACACTGAGCTTCACAATATCAGTTGCTTCTAGATTCCCAGATAAAAACTATGGCCAAGAGAGCCTCTCTGTACTTGGCACAAAGATTGAACATTCTCCTTTCATTGTAGCTCTTATCTTGTTTTCCATATTCTTATTTCCATCCACACTAGATCATTACAAAGCTTTCTACTGGGCAAACCATGTTTGTAGACCTTATATAATTCTTCTCTGATTGAAATAAAATGACTTGTTCATTTATGAAATGCTGTCCCTTGATCAATGTTATGATTTTTCACCATTGGCATTCAGTAGAAGTAAACTTGATTTGGTCTATATATCACTGTATGATACAGTTTCAAAGCTAGAAATTTGGGAACTAAAATTTTAAAAAAGAACTCCCAAAAGCAAATCCTTTAATAACTTCAAAGTAATAAGAACTCTCAATTTCCTGAAATACACAGCTTATTTGAGTGTATTTAATCCCTATTTGAGAAAGAGAGTTAGAGAAGGAGTGAGGAAGGGACAGAGGGAGAGGGGGAGAGGGAGGGGCTAGGAAGGAAGAAGTGAGAGAGAGAGATAGGGAGGGAGAGAGAGATTGAGCTGTCAAAGGTTATTGTTATTCTTCTGACTCTGGGTTCTCTTCCATTGTGTATCACACTTTCACTGTAGAACAAAACAACATGAGTAATTAATCTTTAACTGGCTGAACAAACTCTCTTCCACAGAGCCGTAACTTCTCTGACATTAGAGAAATTAACTACAAATAGACATGTTTCACAAGTGCAGCATTTCATAAATGTTAGAATAGAGTTCATTCTCTAAACCTGGGGTTGGCAAACTTCTTCTGCAAAGGACCAGACTCCAAATATGTTTGGCTTTGTGGGCCAAATGGTCTCTGTTGCAACTAGTCAACTCTGCCGCTGTAGCATGAAAATAGCCATAGGCACTATGTAATGGAACAAGTGTTACTGTTCCAAAGAAACTTTATAGACACTGAAACTTGAATTCCATATAATTTTCAACTGTCAAGAAATATTTTTCTATTGATTGTTTTTTCAAAAAAATTTCTTAGCTTATAAGCTGTAAAAAACAGATGAAGGGCCAGATTTGGCCCGTGGGGCTCAGTTTGCCAGTCATAGTCTAAAGGGATAGAAGAGTAGAAACATCAAGTCTCCCAGGCAGAGATGTGTTTGAGTATTGGATTTGCCATTCGCTAGTTGTGTGACCTTGGACAAGTTATCTGACATGCGTAAAACCATGTCCTCATCTGTAAAACGAGTATGGTAATAGCTATTCCATAGAATTGTGAAAATTAAATGAAGTACCATATGCATGTTTAGCATATGCAAGGTCACAGTGAATGTAGTTACTACTATGATGAAAAGTCTTCAGGAGTGCCACAAAGCAATTATTTTCCCCAAACCTCTGTCCCACACTGGAATTTATAGCAGGATTTTATTTTATTTTATTTTATTTAAGATTTTATTTATTTGACAGAGAGAGACACAGTGAGAGAGGGAACACAAGCAGGGGGAGTGGGAGAGGGAGAAGCAGGCCTCCTGCAGAGCAGGGAGCCCAATGCATGGCTCGATCCCAGGACCCTGGGGTCATGACCTGAGCCAAAGGCAGACACTTGACGACTGAGCCACCCAGACGCCCTATAGCAGGATTTTATTAAGACAGGGCATATCAGGGCCAATCTTAAGAGTCATCCCAGAGTCCTTATTCTCTCACCTTTCCCATTCAATTCATCAGCAAATCACATCTGCTTCACACTAAAAATTTATCTAGAATTTGACCACTTCTCTTCTCTACAGCTAGCACCCTGATCCATGCCACCATCAACTTTCACCTGATCTTTCTGCTCCGATACTTGCCCCCAAGGCGGCATTTTCCACAGAAGTGCCTTTAAAATATATCCCCCAATCACTTCATTCCTCTGCTCAAATGTCTCTGATCATTCACTCCTAGGAAAATCCTAGGTCCTTACTAAATAAGCCTTCAGATCTCCTTCACCCCTTGCTCCCTCAGCCCCAACCATAATGACCTCACTATTCTTCAAACATGTCAATCTTGCTCCTGCTTCCCACTTAATATTTGTTGGTATTTCTTTCTGGAATGTTCCTTCTCCAGATAACCAAGTGTTTCCAATTTTACTACTTCTTTCAGGTCTGTGCTCAAATATAACTTTGTTAGAAAAGCATTCTGTTACTCCTTAACTCTGTTTTCCTACTTGGTGATTGCACTACCACCTCCTGCAATATTTCATGTTTATTTGTAGATTGAATGCCTTCCCCGCTGGAATGTAAACTTATGAAAGCAGACTTTGTGTGTCTTGTTCACAATTGTATCCTCAGTGTGCAGAACATTGCCTGGCACAGAATAGTTTCAAATTTGTTGAGTGAATAAATAAATGAACTTTTGCTACTCTAAAAGATTTTGAAAAATGAGAGCTCTTGAGTATTTTTCTGATATTGATTAGAATATATGTCTGAAACTGATGGCTACTGGAGCGGAGATGGGTGGAGGTATGGGTTAAATAGGTGATGGGTATTAAGGAGGGCACTTGTGATGAGTCCTGGGTGTTGTATTAAGTGATGAATCGACAAATTCTACACCTGAAACTAATATTAACTGTATTATTTAACATATATCACATGACTATACCCAAGAGCAGGAAGGGGTAGAATATGTAGTCTTTATTCTGGGTGGCCATTTCCCCAACTAAAAATCAGCATTATATTTCTACAAGGGAAGGAGGGCAAATAAATATTGGGGGGAAATTAGTCTTTGTCACAGTTCTCTATATTTTTCTTCCCCTCATTCCAAAAAATGTAGCCAAGTTGAGGAGGCTCTCCCTACAGCCCCACTTCTTGGCCCAAGTGTTGGAGAGCCAGTCGATATTCTTTTGCTAGAGTAAGATTCTAGGACATTGCCTTTTAGTTCAACTGAATTTATCAATTGAATTGTAACCATTTCTCTCAGATCCACTTTCTAAGAAAATGAAAGCATTTTCTGAATCTTTGAAAATATCCATCCTGGTTTCCACAACATGGTATCTGATATCCACTGAAACAGCCATTCAGGACCAGCTTAATGGGTTTATGACCTGTGTAGTCATGCAGAGCCCTACACTAGGCCTAGGCTAATGCTCTGTCATCTCCATCTTGAAATTTTTCATATTATCTTAGAATTTTTTCTTTTGTAAGTGAAGTTCAAAGGGACAATGCAGCGGGTGCCTGAGCAGAGGTAGATATACATGTAACATGCATGCAATTCCTTGCTGCCCTGTCTATATATAGCATTGAAATGCCCATGAGCACAGAATTTCAGGGGACATGTAATGGAGAGGAGTTCAGTGAGACACAAAGCAAGTACAAGGTAAGTGTCTTTTTTTTTTTTTTTTTAAGATTTTATTTATTTATTTATTTGACAGAGAAAGAGAAAGAGGAGAGAGAGAGAATATGAGTGGTGGGGAGGGGCAGAGGGAGAGAGAGAGAGAGAAGCAGACTCCCCCTGAGCAGGAAGCCCAACTCAGGGCTCAGATAATGACCTAAGCCAAAGGCAGACACTAAACCAACTGAGCCACCCACGTGTCAACAAGTTAAGGGTCTTGACACAGTGACAGGTTGCAGCCCATAGGTCCTTTTCCTTTCAGGCCTTCCTTACTCATTAGTAAGCTAAAAGTAGAGAGTGTTGATAGAATATGCATGTATCAAGAAGTGAAATAAAAACAGTTGAGTTGATTTTGTACAGTTTCTACCTTTCTGGTAAGAACGAAATATGTAGGCATGAGCAAACTTACAAAATACAAATTGTATAAGTTCAGTAATTCCTCACACCAATTAAGTACTCTCATATTTGCATTTAAAACTAGCTATGCACACTATAAAGATGAATAGTAAAATTCATGCTAATAATTATATATTTTAATTTTTCTCTACATAAAAGACATGTTAAATAGCAAATAAAAAGCACAATGACACATCAAGAGAAAGACCACAGAAGACCAGAAGAAACGAAGTAGAAAATAACACAACCCTGTCCCATAAACAAAGGGCATTTCACAGCCATGGTGTTACTCTTCCTTAAGCCTCTCTTCTTTTTATGATCATTTTATCCCCCATCTGAAATGCCTGTGTGTCTTGAAGTTCTAGTGCCTGGAATTGAGGGCTGCTCTAGATTGTTCTGGCCATTCCCAAGCTCTCTATTGTATCCAAATCCAGTAGTGCATTACCTTCCCTCACTTTTTGTTTCACCAAGAGTTTAATTGTTCATCTAGTAGATGCAACATTTGTCCCATTTCCTTGCTTACTTTTCTATATGATGATTATAATGGAAATACTTGAAAATATCAGACCTCTCTACAGGACATTCCATTTCCAAGTCTGGACTATGAGCCTAATCATCCAGGGAAGGAAAAGCAGACAGGTACCAAGCAGAGAGGCCATTGTCCAGCTTCATGTCCCAGGGGTGACTCCTTTTTTTGAAGAGAGAGAGATGGAGAGAGTGTGCACGCGCGTGAGAGAGAGAAATGCAAGTGAGTGTGAGGCAATGCCAGACTTTTTCAGAGAGAAAAGAACTTTAAAAATTAATTTTATTATTTGTGAATATATAATAAGACCAGTTATTACAAATTACCTGGGCAAGAAAGTCTTACTCTCATAGAAAATAAGGAAGGAAAGCCTGCCTTTCCTGGCTATGGTAGCTTAAGAGAAGGAAGGTTGCAGAGGCACGTCAAACATTCTAGGACATTTATCTCATGGTTTTCTAGAAAAGCATCCTAATTGGAGGTAGGGAGACTCCACACTCTTTCTCTACCCCCATCCTTTGCCTTTCTTTCTCAGTGTGGACTCAAGAAAGTGATAAATTTCCTCAGCAGGGTTTAGCCCAAGTTCATTTCTCTTAAACCCTGGAAAAGCTCAGCAGTCCCTGAAAGTCTCATACCTTTGCCCGAGATTCTGCATGGATGATGGTCCCAGGACTTGTAGCTACATGTATCAGAGCTTTGCTTCTCTTCTGGTGTGTTAGTGGGTGGGAAGTAATGTAACCCTTATATTAAATATTCAGGAGTAATGTAACCCATATATTAAATATTCAGGAGTAATGTAACCCATATACTAGTCAGGAGATACACTATAAGACTAACAGATTAGTAAGAGGGCCATGTATGTTTGGAAATTGTTTTTATTTTTTTATTTTTTTTAAAGATTTTATTTATTTATTTGAGAGAGAGAGAATGAGAGACAGAGAGCATGAGAGGGAGGAGGGTCGGAGGGAGAAGCAGACTCCCTGCTGTACGAGGGGCTCGATCCCCAGGACTCCAGGATCATGACCTGAGTTGAAGGCAGTTGCTTAACCAACTGAGCCACCCAGGCCCCCTGGAAATTGTTTTTAATAGATAATTGGCATGTTAAACAATTATGTTGCTCACTGTAAGACTGTTTCCATTCAAACAAATGAGGATTTTATTCTGTTTTCATTTTTTTTTCTTCTAGATGATTTTGAAAGGTACTCTGCCCTGAATTGGTTGTTGCTATTCAGAAGACATTAGTTTGCAATACACATATAAAATATAAGTTTAAGAAAGTCTGAATATATTCTGATTTAAGCATGTAGTGAATGCTGAGGTGGGTGACTCAGGCAACTCTCACCCCCCACCCCCCAG
The DNA here is from genome assembly GCF_004348235.1 of Phoca vitulina. NCBI lineage: Eukaryota > Metazoa > Chordata > Mammalia > Carnivora > Phocidae > Phoca > Phoca vitulina. Next base: position 22,730,459 of record NW_022589736.1, read on the forward strand.
CACCCAGCTAAACCCTTTCTGGGAATTGCCCTCAGCCAAAAAGAGCCACTCTACCTTCCTTCCTGGAATAGCTCACAGGAGAGAACTGGAAATGTGGGGCCATCCTGACCAACACCCTTGCCTCAAGGCAGAACTACACTTAACGGGGCTTTCTCAGCTCAGCGCTCCCTATAGGACTGCACCACATTTCAGCTTCTCCCTCTACTTAATCCTATTTCTTCCACTTTCCCTACAGGTGTTGAGCCCCCGTGGCACTCATCAGCAAATTACCACACATGTGTTTCTGCCAGAGTTCTTTCCCAGGGAAACTGACCTCAGTCAGCTTTTGAAGACCCAGATTTGAAGAACAGTCCTATTAATATTTTAGTATGTTTTTTATGTCACTCAGAGGACTATTTTATTTACCTGATCTCAGGAAGAGATAATTTTTGGTTGATCTTTCTGTTTGTTTCACATAACAATAGAAGAGTATTTTTGGAAAATGTGAAAATAAATAAAACTCAGAACTCATAGTTTTAAAATTTGTTGCTAGTGTAATCTTATATTTAGAAAATAAAAGATGTTATGTATGTACTATTTCTGTCTTTCATTAACTTTGAAAAACAAAGCAATAAACATTAAAATAATGATTTGTGAAGAAAAGAGACAGAACTAAAAATAAAGTAGAAGAATTGGTAGCAGTTATCTGAACTTTACCACTGTTCAGGTTCAATTATGGAAAATACTTTATATATAATAATATATATTATATAAATATTATTTTCTAAGATTCTAAGATTCTACCATGCTTTACAATTTAACCACAAATTGGGAAAGTAACTAATGAAATACTGAAATATTGAGTATTTAAGGTCCTCTCTCTTTATACAAATATATTTAATTTCACAACTATATCATAAGGTAAGCATTATTGTCTCAATATTATAAGCAAGAACACTAAGTTTCAGAAAAATTAAGTAGTTCTTCTAGATCACTGGAACAGTAAGTGGTGGAGTCCGAATTTAATTCAGATCTGCCTCATTTTAGGATTCTTGTCATGATCTAACTCCACAGTATGTTTCTAAACAAAAGAATAGCTGGACTGGACCACAGAGTCTGGTTCTAAATTAACAGTGGGAAAGAATTACGATTTTTCCTAGCTCAAAGTAGCTTTTATTTAGGTTTGGCCTAAAAACAAACGAAGTATAGAAGATATTCTTGAGATAAGCATTCCAATGGGTGGAATCAAGCTAATAGGCATATCCAACATCTCCCAAATTTCCTTGTGTCCCTTTGTTTTGGTTTTGTCTGGGAGTTGTTGTTTAATGGGTACAAAGTTTCAGTTATTCTAGATTAATAAGTCCTAAAGATCCACTTTACAGTATAGTGCCTATAATTAACAATATATGCCTTTCTTAATTCACTTGTCAAGAAGGATAGAAGAATATATATATCTTCAAAGACTATCTTTTTTATTTTTATTCCTCAAAAGGAATTAAGAGGGGCTTGTGGTAAATAAAAGAACAAAAATGATTATTTGTATCTAAACACTTTTTTCCTAGTTATAAAGGTAACATATGTCATATAGAAAGTTAGGAAAATACTGAGGAACATAAAAAGGCAATAAAGATTGCTCAGATTCTAATCACCAAAAGACAATTCTTTTAATGATTTAGTGAATTTCTTTCTTCCTACTTTCCAGTTAGAGTAGGTAATACAGTCATATAATTCAAAAGTCAAAAGAAAGAAGAGTATTCCCCAGTCACCTAGACATGGAGTTCTCCCACCTAGCAGCAACCAATATACATTTCTTATGTATCTTTCCAAATCTTCACAACTAATTTGAGCACATAAAAAACAAATACATGTACTTCCCCTCCCTTTTTTTTTTCAGAAACAATAGCATACTATTTGTACTATTATGCAACTTGGCTTTTTCACTTGACAATAGCTCTTGGAGATCTTTCATATCACTTCACAAAATTTTCTCATTTTCTTTTTTACTGCTGCTTCTCCAATTGTATGGACAGACCATAATTTATCTGAGACATTTCCTTGTCATGAATATTTATATTTTTTCAAGTCTTTTGCAATTACAGAAGCAAAATATCCTATTTCTATGCCATTTTATACCTGTGTGAGCATATATTTTGGATAATTCCTATTGTAAAATTATTAGGTAAAAAAATTTTTTTGATATTGACAAAATGACCTCCAGAAAAGGTTCTAAAACTCTTTTTTTTTTTGACCCATATTTTCTTTAAAGTGCATAATAGTAAATTTTCTGTGTCAACTTGATAGGATCAGGGGTGTCCAGATACCTGATTATTATTTCTGAGTGTGTCTGTGAAGGTGTCTGCGGATGTGTGTATGAAGAGCATTTGAATTGCACTGAATAGCATATGAATTGGTGGACTCAGGAAAGAATATTGCCCCCCCTCACCCCCAATGTGTGTATCAACTACTCCACTAAGGGCCTGGACAGAACAAAAATGTGGAGGAAGGAAGAAATTGCCTCTTTTTTCCCTGCCTCATTGCTTCATTTGGGACATCTCTTTTCATCTTTTTTTGCTCTCCCACTGGGATTTGTATCACTGGCTCTCCTAGTTCTCAGGCTGTCAGACCTGGATTGAATTAAACTACTAGCTTTCCTGGGTCTCCAGTTTACAGATGGCATATCTTGGGACTTCACAACCTCCAGAATTGTGTAAGCCAATTCATCATAGTAAGTTTCCTTTTATATCCTATTGGTTCTGTTTCTCTGGAGAACCTTGACTTATAAAGAATTTATTAAAATAAATATACTATATATATTGTGCATACACACACACACACACACACACACACAACTTTACTTCCAGAGAAAAATGGCAGGATCACAGAATTTCTCTCCCATTAAAATCTTAATAAATCAATAAGACACAGAAACAGCACACTCACACACAGTCATCAAACTAGAGAGGAGCAACATTTTTCTTTATGTTCTTTGGAAAGCATTATTCAGAGACAGAAGTTTGCAGAAATCCTTAAGAGATCTTCATCTGCTTTCTCAGAAGTAGTGTTTGTCATTTCTCCATTCACCCACTCAACAAAGACATATTGAGTGCCTGCTATGTGCTAGAATACCAGACTTGTGATAGATTTTGCAGATGCGAGAGTGAGAGACAAGAAAAAAAGCAAGGGGAAGATGTTGAGACAAAATTCTAATCTGTGACTAACACATCTACTTTGGAACCGAGTAGAACTGATGGTGATGGGGAGTGTGAGAGGAGGCAGCCCAAAGAGAAAGACATAGAAAGCTGCTCTAGAGTGGAAGTCCTGCTCCTCACAACAGGTAAGCCGTGACTCAGTGAAAGCCAGACACAGTGCCAAACACGTTGGCTTATTTTTCTCTTGTTGGGAAGAAGGTAGAAGAGAAATTCGGGTCTAGTAAGGGAAAACTATCTCTAAATAAAAGAAGTCTTGACAAATGGAATAAAAAAAAGAAAATAAATTTAAAACTTCTGGAGACAGGGGCGCCTGGGTGGCTCAGTCGGTTAAGTGTCTGCATATGCTCAGGTCATGATCCCGGTGTCCTGGGAGTGAGCCCGGCATCAGAGTCCCTGCTCAGCTGGGAACCTGCTCCTTCTCCCTCTGCCTCTCACCCCGCTCGTGCTCTCTCTCTATCTCTCTGTCTCTCTCAAATAAATAAATAAAATCTTAAAAAAAAAAAACAACAAACCTCTAGAGACATAGATGGTACATGGAAAGTCCCATGTGAAACCATTCTCTGCTCTACAGTGTCTTAGCCTGAAGAAATCTTACATTTTGCACTTTACCTTTTGGTTAAGAGAAAAGCTTGGGATGTGGCTGGTGGATAAAGAGTGGACAGCACAATACTCCTTCAGGGCTAATAGTTTCTGACAGTATCAAAAGCATCAAAAAACCTGAATTAGAGGTATAATCAGGAAATAGAGGCTTGCCCCTCCCCCCAGAGCCCCTGCTCTAAATACGAGAACAGAGAGAAGTACACATGATCAGGAAGAATGAACTCTGGTGCAGTTCTTTAAACACAACCATAGATGTGAATGCAAAGACAAAAGTCTACCAAATTTACCAATTGTTACTGTGCCCAGATCTGGGAACTTCCAGTTGAGGCAACAGAAAGGCAGAATACAGAATACAAAAATGTTGAAGCCAAGGCATTAGGCTGGTTAATATATATAAGACAAGATGATCGATTTCTTTGTTAAACAAGAAATCTAGTAGAGTCATGGGTATTTATTCATTTTATTCTATAGACAAGAGAAGGGAAAAAATGCCAGTAATCTACTGACTTGCTAGAACAATCTCACAAGTATTCATACTGTATAGGAAAATAGAAACGTCAAACATGACATTAAGAGAACATCAGATTATTATTGAGAAGATAACTCATGAGAATTACAGGGTACTGTGGAGATTAAGAATACAGCAATGACTTCCGGAATCTTTATTCGCATTATTCTTCCAAGGATAAATTTATAATAATAAAGAACAGAACAAGTTAGTATAGTTATAAATATTCACACAAGTCTCAATACCACATGAGATCACATTCTTTGAACATGTTTTATGACACAAGGATGGTCATTCTTCTGTAGCTGCAGGGGAGAGATCACCTCTCCTTCAACTGTCCCTTGGGCTCCTTTTGCTAATTATGAAGACGACATTTTTTAAGAGCCAGCTCTGGAATTTTATTTGTTACTTAAAGCAAAACCAGGCCTGTGGAGCTCAATTTTACTTGAGGAAACAGAGAAAAAGATGAACATGATATCATTAAATAACAGTGGAATAAGCTGAAGCTTATTATAATGAGAAGATGCAACTGGGCCTTGATAATGAGAAAGAATTAAGGAGAATCACCTCACTGTAAGTGGAAAACTAGAAGGCCCAAATAAATAGCCAAATTATTTCTAGACTAAGTAGCCTTTAAGACAAATTGTGTGATTCAACCTCAACTCTATGGTCAACTAATCTTCGACAAAGCTGGAAAGACTATCCAATGGAAAAAAGACAGTCTCTTCAACAAATGGTGTTGGGAAAATTGGACAGCCACATGCAGAAGAATGAAACTGGACCATTTCCTTACACCACACACAAAAATAGACTCAAAATGGTTGAAAGACCTAAATGTGAGACAGGAGTCCATCAACATCCTAAAGGAGAACACAGGCAGCAACCTCTTCGACCTCAGCTGCAGCAACTTCTTCCTAGAAACATCGCCAAAGGCAAGGGAAGCAAGGGCAAAAATGAATTATTGGGACCTTATCAATATAAAAAGCTTTTGCACAGCAAAAGAAACAGTCAACAAAACCAAAAGACAACCGACAGAATGGGAGAAGATATTTGCAAATGACATATCAGATAAAGGGCTGGTATCCAAAATCTATAAAGAACTTCTTAAACTCAACACCCAAAGAACAAATGATCTAATCAAGAAATGGGCAGAAGACATGAACAGACATTTTTCCAAAGAAGACATCCAAATGGCCAACAGACACATGAAAAAGTGCTCAACATTGGTCAGCATCAGGGAAATCCAAAACAAAACCTCAATGAGATATCACCTCACACCAGTCAGAATGGCTAAAATTAACAAGTCAGGAAACAACAGATGTTGGTGGGGATGCAGAGAAAGGGGAACCCTCATATGCTGTTGGTGGGAATGCAAGCTGGTGTAGCCACTCTGGAAAACAGTATGGAGGTTCTTCAAAAAGTTGAAAATAGAGCTACCATACGATCCAGCAATTGCACTACTGGGTATTTACCCCAAAGATACAAATGTAGTGATCCGAAGGGATACGTGCACCCCGATGTTTATAGCAGCAATGTCCACAATAGCCAAACTGTGGAAAGAGCCAAGATGTCCATTGACAGATGAATGGATAAAGGAGAGGTGGTATATATATACAATGGAATATTATGCAGTCATCAAAAGGAATGAAATCTTGCCATTTGCAATGATGTGGATAGAACTGGAGAGTGTTATGCTGAGTGAAATAAGTCACTCAGAGAAAGACATGTATCATATGACCTCACTGATATGAGGAATTCTTAATCTCAGGAAACAAACTGAGGGTTGGTGGAGTGGTGGGGAGTGGGAGAGATGGGGTGGCTGGGTAATAGACATTGGGGAGGGTATGTGCTATGGTGAGCACTGTGAATTGTGCAAGACTGTTGAATCACAGATCTGTACCTCTGAAACAAATAATACATTATATGTTAAAAAAAAAAAAAAGAAGATAGCAGGAGGGGAAGAATGAAGGGGGGAAATCGGAGGGGGAGATGAACCATGAGAGACGATGGACTCTGAAAAACAAACTGAGGGTTCTAGAGGGGAAGGGGGTGAGGGGATGGGTTAGCCTAGTGATGGGTATTAAGGAGGGCACATTCTGCATGGAGCACTGGGTGTTATACGCAAACAATGAATCATGGAACACTACATCAAAAACTAATGATGTAATGTATGGTGATTAACATAACATAATTAAAAAAAAGACAAATTGTGTGATTCAGGATAAACAGGATAATTTATTATTATGAAAGGTTCATTTTGACTTAAAAATTTCAACTTACAATGAGGAATTCTTAATCTCAGGAAACAAACTTAGAGTTGCTGGAGTGGTGGGGGGTGGGAGGGATGGGGCGGCTGGGTGATAGATATTGGGAAGGGTATGTGCTATGGTGAGCACTGTGAATTGTGCAAGACTGTTGAATCACAGATCTGTACCTCTGAAACAAATAATACATTATATGTTAAAAAAAAAAAAGAAGAAGAAGAAGATAGTAGGAGGGGAAGAATGAAGGGGGGGAAATCGGAGGGGGAGATGAACCATGAGAGACGATGGACTCTGAAAAACAAACTGAGGGTTCTAGAGGGGAGGAGGGTGGGAGGATGGGTTAGCCTGGTGATGGGTATTAAAGAGGGCACGTTCTGCATGGAGCACTGGGTGTTATATGCAAATAATGAATCATGGAACACTACATCAAAAACTAATGATGTAATGTATGGTGATTAACATAACATAATAAAAAAAAAAGCAATGGAAAAAAAATTTCAACTTACAAACTGATAGAACTATTAAGAGAAACAGACAAATCCACACTTTACTGTGGTATTTTAATATAACCACTCAGTAATTGATAGAGAAAAACAATTCTTAAAAATATACATGATTTAAACATCATGATTAATGTTTTTGACCTAATAAACCCATATTGAGTACTGTATATAATAAGCACATTCAAAACATTTATAAGAACTGACTAAATAATTTTAAAGCAATCCTAAGCAAATGTCATAAGATTGAAATAATAAGTATATTTTTCCTAACATAATATAATGAGTTAGAAACAAACCACAATTCAAGAAAATCTTCATATGCTTGGAAATTAAATAGATATCCAAGTAACTCATGGATCAAAGAAGATATAGTTGAATTAAAAAAATAGTTCGTGGGTGCTTGGGTGGCTCAGTTGGTTAGGCATCCAACTCTTGATTTTGGCTCAGGTCATGATCTCAGGGTCATGTGATTGAGCCCATATCAGGCTCTATGCTCAGCGTGGAGTCTGCTTGAGATTATTTCTCTTCTTCTGCCTCTGCTCCTCCCTCTGCTCACACAAACACTCTCTTTCTCTCTCAAAATAAATAAAAATAAAAAATCTGTAAAAAAATAGTTTGAACTGAGCGATAATTAAAATAGTACATATAAAAACTTACAAGATTCAGCAGAGGAATACTTAAAGGAAAATTATGGTGTAAGATATTCATATTAGAAAAAGTCTAAAAATTAATAAACTAAGATATAATTTAAGAAATTAAAAAAAGAACAAAATAAACCCAAAGAAAGTAGAAGAAAGGAAATGTTAAAAATAAGAAGAGGTCAATTAAATAGAAAACCAACAGAATCAATAAAACCAAAGACTGATTTTTCAAAAAACCTAATAAATTAACATCTGATGAGATCAATACAAAAAGGAGAGTGACAGCACAAATAACCAATACCAGAAAAAAAAGGCCATTAACATAAAAGCTAGAAATACTAAATACAGAATAAAAAGTCATTATGAACAATTTTATGCCATTGAATTTGAAAATGTAGATTAAAGGAACAAATTTTATCAAAGTGCAATTTACACAAACTGTCTCAAGAAGAAATAGAAAAACTGAATTGTGCTAAAACCTAAATGATCTTTCAGTGAAGTTGAAGAAATTGAATCAAGGAAAATTTGGGGCCCTAGATGGCTTCACATTAAATTGCCACGGTGAAGGAATAAATAATTCTGAACTATTCTGATATTATAGACAAACTCTTTCAGAGAACAGAAAAAGAGAGAACACTACTTATCTCACTTCATGAGGCTGGCATAAACTTGACAACAAGAAAGAAAAATTATAGTCCAATTTCACTTGCGAACATAGAACAAAAATTGTAGCAAAAGTATTGGCAAATTAATCCAGCAACCTCCAAGATGGTCCCCAATGATCCCCACCTCTGGGTAGTTCACTCCCAACATTGGATTAAGGTTGGTGTATGTGACCAATAGAATACAGCAGACATGATCACTTCTGAGATGTGGTTATCAAAGATGCAGAGTCTCTGCCATAAAGAACAGTACAACAAACAGCTATACTAAGATACAGCATAGAAACAAAAGTTTGAAAAACATCTGGAGTATACAGGAAGGAGATCTCTTTACTAATCTCAGAGCATGTGCTGGAGGGGCAGGATCTTTGGGACACTTCTCAAAGAACAAAAGAGCTGGTGGGTGCCATTTCCCTCCCCCTCCCCCCAGCCTAGATACATGGACACCTGTGGGAACCATACTGTGCAAACACTCCACCTAGCTTGCTAACCGCATGCCCTGCCCCTGCATGCTTCTGCTGATTTGCCTCCTCCAATCTACTTGGCCTTGGCAGTAGTTCCCCCCCTTACCCCCTGGAAGCTGTGACTGCACCTCCCCACCTCCAGTGGCCTGTGTGGTCCTTCCTGGCACAGCATGCCATACCCCCAAATTCTCCTGTGGACCTGCCCCCTCAATTATGCCCTTGGCCAGAGCCCATCCAAAGTGGTCCCATAAGCCTGGCAGTATGCAAGCAAACTCCTGCCTGGGAACAAAAGGAAGATAACCACACACACCAGTCTGACTGTGGCCCCCACAGCGGGATGGAAACAGACATCATTTCTGACTGCAGGGCCCACCCACCAATAAAATCTTCTCAGGGATAACAAAGGGAAAGCACCCTGCAGTTTGAAGCTACTGCATCTCTGGCAAATGCCTTGTCTGACTCAACTTAAGTCCAAGTCAGCCCCCCAGACTGGCCCACTAACAACATAGGGACCCAATCTTGCTCACAACAAGCAAAGAGAACCATTGCAGACAACTGGACTGAAGGCAAATGCAGCTCAGCCACAACAGTAGGGCATATGCGACACACATAGGAGATACCCCTGAAGTGCCATGTTCTGGTGAACAGGGGACATTGCACTGCAGGGCACTACAGGACCTTTTCTTCATAAGGCCACTACTTTCAAGAGCAGGAGATTGGCTGACTTTCCTAACACCTAAAAACAGACACACAGAGTTAGACAAAATGAGGAGACAGCGGAATATGTCCCAAATGAAAGAAGAGGACAAAGTCACAGCAAGAGAGGTAAACAAAACAGAGATAAGTAATATACCTGATAGAGAATTTAAAGTAATGGTCATAAAGATATTCACTGGATTTGAGAAAAGTGTGGAGGACTTCAGTGAGACCCTCAACAAAGAGATAGAAAATATAAAAAAAGAACCAATCAGAGATGAAGAACTCAACTGAAATTAAAAATACACTAGATGAAGGGGTGCCTGGGTGGCTCAGTTGGTTGGGGGTCTAACTCCTGATTTCAGCTCAGGTCATGCATGATCTCATGGTCATGGGATTGAGCCCTGTGTCATCGGGCTTCCCACTCAGTGGGAGTTTGCTTGAGATTCTCTCTCTCTTCTGCCTCTACCCATCCCCCCACTCATGCTCACACACACTCTCTCTCTTTCTAAAATAAATTAATAAATCTTAAAAAAAATACACTAGATAGAATAAATAGTAGACTAGAGGAAACAGAAGAACAGATCAGTGACCCCGAGGACAGAGGAATGGAAAATAATCAAGGTGAACAGGAGAGAGGAAAAAAGATAATAATAAATGAAAACAGCCTAAGGGAACTTAGTGACACCATCAAGTAAAATAACATTCACATTACAGGGATTTGAAGAGAAGAGAGAGAAAAGGGGGCAGAAATTTATTTGAAGAAATAATAGCTGAAAACTTCCCAAATCTGGAGAAGGAAACAGAAATCCAGATGAAGGGGGCACAGAGAGCCCTCCAACAAAATTAACCCAAGGAGGTCCACACCAGGACACATAGTGACTAAAGTGGCAAAAAGTAGTGCTAAAAAGAAAAAATTTAAAAGCAGCAAGAGAAAAGAAAACAGCTACATACAAGGAAAACCCTATAAGGCTATAAGCTGAGTTTTCAGCAGAAACTTTAGAGGCCAAGGGCACCTGGGTGGCTCAGTCAGTTAAACATCTGCCTTTGGCCCAGGTCATGATCTCAGGGTCCTGGGATCAAGCCCTGAGTCAGGATCCCTGCTCAGCAGGGAGTCTGCTTCTCCCTCTGCCCCACCCCCTGCTCGTGCAAATTCTCTCTCTCCCTCAAATAAATAAAATCTTAAAAAAAAAAGAAAAAAAAAGAAACTTCAGAGGCCAGAAGGGAGTGGCATGATATATTCAAAGTGCTGAAAGAAAACAACTTGCAGCCAAGAATACTCTATTCAGCAAGGCTATCATTCAGAATACAAGGAGAGATAAAGAGTTTCCCAGACAAACAAAAATTAAAGGAGTTCATCACCACTAAACCAGTCTTTTTTTTTTTTTTTTTTTTAAGATTTTATTTATTTGACAGAGAGACACAGCAAGAGAGGGAACACAAGCAGGGGGAGTGGGAGAGGGAGAAGCAGGCCTCCCGCTGAGCAGGGAGCCCGATGCGGGGCTCGATCCCAGGACTCTGGGATCATGACCTGAGCCGAAGGCAGACGCTTAACAACTGAGCCACCCAGGCGCCCCACCACTAAACCAGTCTTACAAGAAATGTTAAAGGGGAGTCTTTGAGTGGAAAGACCATAAGTAAGAGTAAGAGAAGTAGGAAACACAAAAGCAGTAAAATTAAGTATATGTATAGAAATCAGTCAAGGAATTCACAGAATAAAAGGATGTAAAGTATCACACCATATACCTAAAACATAGTGGCGGGGGGGGGGGAGGAGTAAAGAATGGGTTCAAACTTAAGTGACCATGAACTTAATATAGACTGCTATATGCATAAGATGTTATATATAAACCTAATAGTAACCACAAATCAAAAATTGGTTAAGAGATATGCAAAAATTAAAGAGAAAAGAATCCAAGTATATCACTAAAGAAAGTTAGCAAGCTATGAGAGAAGAGAACAAGGGAATAAAGAGACAGAAGAATTACAAAACCCCCCATAAAACAATTAACAAAATGGCAATAAATATATACCTATCAATAATTACTCTGAATGTAAATGGACTAAATGCTCCAAACAAAAGACATAGGGTGATGGGATGGATGAAAAAGCAAGACCCATCTACATGCTGCCCATAAGACACTCATTTCTGACCTAAAAACACATGTAGATTGAAAGTAGGGGATAGAAAAGCATTTGTCAAGCAAATGGAAGTGAAAAGAAAGCCAGGGTAGCAATGCATATATTGGACAAAATGGACTTTAAAAACAAAGACAATAAAAAGGGACAAAGGAGGACACTATATAATCATAAAGGGAACAATCCAACAAGAAGATAGGACAATTGTAAATATTTGTTCACCCAACATGGGAACACCCAAATACATAAAGCAGCTAGTAAAAAATGTAAAGGGAGCAATCGGTAGTAATACAATAATAGTAGGGGATTTTAACAGCCCACTTAACATCAATGGATAGATCATCCAAACAGAAAATAAAAAAGAAGACAGTAGTTTGGAATAACACACTGGGCCAGATGGACTTAATAGATATATTCAGAACATTCCATCCTAAAACAGCAGAAGACACATTCTTTTCAAGTGCACAAGGAACATTCCCCAGAATATATCACATATTAGGCCACAAAATAAGTCCCAACAAGTAAAAAAGATTGAAGTCATATCATACATCTTTTTTGACCATAATACTATGAAACTAGAAATTGACCACAAGAAAAAGTCTGGAAAGAACACAATACATGGAGGTTAAATAACATGCTACTAAACAATGAAAAGTCAACCAAGAAATCAAAGAGGAAATCAGAAAAATACATGGAGACAAATGAAAGTGAAAACACAATGGCCCCAAATCTTTGGGATGCAGCAAAAGCTGTTCTAAGGGGAAAGTTTATAGCAATATAAACCTACCTCAAGAAGCAAGAAAAATCTCAAATAAACCACCTAAACTTACATCTAAAAGAATTAGAAAAAGAAGAACAAAGTCCCAAACTAGTAGAAAGAAGGAAACAATAAAGATTAGAGCAGAAATAAATGATATAGAAACTTAAAAAAAAAATCAATGAAAGATCAAAAAAAGATCAATGAAACCAGGAGCTGGTTCTTTGAAAAGATCAACCAAATTGTTAAAACTTTAGCCAGACTCATAAAAAGAGAGTGAGAGAGAGGACTCAAATGAACAAAATCAGTAATGAAAGATGAGAAATAACCAACACCAGAGAAATACAATGGATTGTAAGAGAATATAATGAAAAATTATATGCCAACAACAATGCGGGGCTTGATCCCAGGACCCTGGGATCATGACCTGGGCTGAAGGCAGATGCTTAACTGACTGAGCCACCCAGGCACTCCTAGATCAAATAATCTTAAAATTATATGGAAACAGAAAAGATCCTGAATAACCAAAGCAATCTTGAAAAAAGAAGAATAAAACTGGAGATATTATAATCCCAGATATCAAAATATACTACAAAATATACTATAGTAATCAAAACACTATGATAGTGGCACAAAAATAGACACATAGATCAATGGAACAGAATAGAGTCCAGAAATAAACCCACAATTATATGGTCAATTAATCTTCAACAAGGGAGGCAAGAATGTCAGTCTTGCCTGGGAAAAAGATAGTCTCTTCCACAAATGGTGCTGGAAAAACTGGACAGTTACATGTAAAAGAATGGACTACTTTCTTACACCATACACAAAAATAAACTCAAATGGATTAAAGACCTAAATGTGAAACCTGAAACCATTAAAATCCTGGAAGAGAGCATAGGCAGTAATTTCTCTGACATGAGCTGTAGCAACATTTTTCTAGATATGTCTCCTGAGGCAAGGGAAATAAAAGGAAAAATAAACTATTGGGATTATATCAAAATAAAAAGCTTCTGCACAGGAAGGAAGCAATTGACAAAACTAAAAGACAACCTACTGAATGGGAGAAGATACCTGCAAATGACATATCCAATAAAGGGTTAATATCCAAAATCTATAAAGAACTGATATAACTCAACACCAAAAAAACCCCCCAAATAATTCAATTAAAAAGTGGGCAGAAGACATGAACAGACATTTTTTCCAAAGAAGACATACAGATGGCCCACAGACACATGAAAAGATGCTTACCATCACTCATCATTAGGAAAATTCAAATCAAAACCACAATGAGATATTACCTCATACCTGTCAGAATGGCTAAAATAAAAAAAACACAAGAAACAATAAGTGTTAGCAAGGATGTGGAGAAAAAGGCACCTTTGTACACTGTTGGTGGGAATGCAAACTGGTGCAGCTGCTGTGGAAAACAGTATAAAGATTCCTCAAAAAGTTAAAAATAGAATTATCATATGATCCAGTAATCCTACTACTGGGTATTTACCCAAAGAATACAAAAACACTAATTCAAAAAGATATATGCACCCCTACGTTTATTGTGGCATTATTTACAACAGCCAAATTACGGAAGCAGCCCAAGCCTCCTTCGATAGGTGGATGGATAAAGAAGATGGGTGTAGATATATACAATGGGATTATTACTAAGTCACAAACAAGAATGAAATCTTGCCATTTGCAACAACATGGGTGGATCTAGAGGGTTTAATAGTAAGTGAAATAACTCAGTGAGAGAAAGACAAATACCACATGATTTCACTCATATGTGGAATTTAAGAACAAAACAAACAAATAAAAAAAGAGGCAAACCAAAAAAACAGACTCCTAACTATAAAGAACAATCAGATGGTCACCAGAGTGGAGATGGGTGGGGGAATGGGTGAAACAGGTGAAGCCGATTAAAGAGCACACTTATGATGAGCACTGAGTAATGTACAGAGTTGTTGAACCACTATATCGTGCACTTGAAATAAATATAACACTCTATGTTAACTACCCTGGATTTTTTTTTAAAAAGTGTAAAAAAATTAAAACTTCTATATAGCAAACAGTTCCATGTTTTAAAAAAGAGTGAAAAAACAAGCCACAGAAATATTCCAAACTCAATGTCAGCATCTGCTTCTTGAGAGCCCAACCTGTGACATACTACTTATTATATTTCAAAGTAAACAAAACAATATACGATATTATCTGTAGTAAATATTTATAGAATAAAATTCAGAATGGTAGTGGTGTGGGTGGTAGAAATAGACTTCAGAAGAAGTAGTCTTTGAACTTCAAAATTATCTGTAATACTTTATTTCTTAAGCCAGTGGTGGGTGGGCTTCAGTATATATATATTATATGGTGGTACTTACTATACTTACCATTTTTTGTACCCATGGTGTTTAAAAAATAAATAAAAGATTATGAAAAATTAAACTCTCAGATTTATGATCTCTTAGAAATCAAAGAAAAATGAAAGTCATCATTTTGTATTTTAACACACAAGTATTAGATTTATAAATAAAACATCAATATCTGTAAGTTGAATTTGCAGGCTTGAATAAACTGAATATGAATTAAATCACAGTAATTATGAATATGTCATTCTGGCCCGCAGCCTCTTTTACACATTAAAAACTCACTGAAAAGGATTTCTCCTATTTACAAATGAAATATACCTCTATTTTCTCTAAAGCATGAGACCCACCAGTCCACTTATTGCAAAGCCATTAAGATGAGCTGAGTTAATTAATTTCCCAAACTGAAAGATTCATATTTTATATATTAAGCAAGCTTTTAAAGTTAGACTTACATATACACTTTATCACTCCACAAATATTAAATGCATTTTTATGCCATGAACTATTTTCAGATGATATGGATAAGCCATGAACAAGAAACACAAAGTGCTCTTAAATCATTAGCATGATTTGTTTTTAAAGTATCTTCTTACATTACCAAAGTATCTAACTGCTAATGTCTGACTCAGGTAAAATATTTCTATTTAAGTAGTCAAGCTATTACAAATTAAATAGTACACTGGGGGTCGGCGGGGGAATTCCCTCAAAGACTGCACAGAAAATTAAGGAGTTAATTCTGTTTCTGTTCAATGTGGTAATGGAATTTTTTCTTCCAGACTATGTGCACATGTCTATTTCACATAAAGCACCAGATTATAAATTTGGAATCAAAGGTTTCTGACCATAAAAGTTAACTACCCAAATCTTTAAACACATTTAAACCTGCACGAGGTCCAGGCAAGGAAAAATTCACAAACAGCAATATTTATTGAAGTAGTAACATAAATTATGAGCAACCACCTAGACACCTTAAAATAGAGCACAGTACTCCTAGTTTTCTGAAATTGTTGCTGTTCTTCTTACTATACTTACCACCAGTAACACTTTCCATTTTAAGGTTTTTGTAGTATTTTCTTTATTTTTTTAAAAGATTTTATTTATTTATTTGACAGAGAGGGACACAGCAAGAGAGGGAACACAAGCAGGGGGAGTGGGAGAGGGAGAAGCAGGCTTCCCACGGAGCAGGGAGCCCGATGCGGGGCTCGATCACAGGACGCTGGGACCATGGCCTGAGCCAAAGGCAGACACTTAACTGAGCCACCCAGCGCCCCTGTAGTATTTTCTTTATTTTTAAAAAAGCTGGAGAACTCAGTCAAAGCCAAAATTGAAAATCACTTTAATTTTTCAAAAGCATGAGTGAATAAATTTTTTAACTTTGGAAGGTAGAAAGGATGTCATAGGAATTTGAGGTTGACATGCATATTTTGGTTACTTAATATTGATGAATGGCATGAAAAACTAAACATTTTAGTAAAACAACCCTTTGAGTAATTTAGTATCTCCTAATAAACAATAAAAACCTAAACTGAATTTTGTTATTTTTTCTTTTAATTGTTAAAATAGACTCATGGAATAATAATTTTGCATCTACACATTTCAATCCATATGCTAAATGTACTTATGTTTATTTTTTGGCTATTTTCATAGTTATTCATACAACGTACACTTATTGGGTGCCAATTATGTCCCGGGTACTTTTCTAGGCCCTGAAGTGAACAAATACAGACATGATTCCTGTCTTCATTTCACTTCTAGTCAAGTAGGGGAGAGAGACATTAATCAAATGATCACCAAGCCAATAAAGTAGTAGGACCATCACAAGAGCTAAGAAAGATAGTTACATAGTGCTAGTCATAGTCCGTAGACAGGTGTTTGAGCTGGTCAGGGAAGGATCAGGGCAGGCTTCTTAGAGGAAGTGGCCCTTGAGCTGAGACCTGAAAGGCACTTGGAGTTAATCAGGTAAAGAGGGGAGGGGAGAGGACAGAGGGTCCTAAATGCATGTGTAGAGTTCTACGGCTGGAGCTCCGTATGAGGTTCCCAAAGACACAGGATCAGCAGTAGCCTGTGCCAGATGAGACCCAGGAGGTAGGTAAGGACCAGATCATACGGGCCTTGCCGGCCATATGAAGAGTTGGTCTTCCTCCTCACACGTGTGCATCTGCGAACACTCCTTCTGTCTGCAATGTGGAGAACAGATGAGAGATGGAGCAGAGTGAAGAGAGCAGGAGACCAATTAGGAGCTAATGCCGACAGTATGAGTGAGGGATGGCAATGGGGGTGGTGTTGGTGGTGGAAATAAATACTTCGGAGGTGGAGTTGGCAGGACTTTGTGATGATGAGAAAATGATAAGAAATCTGAAATGGATTTGTCGTCAGGAGTGCTAATAATGAAATATAATTAACTATACAATTAGAGCCAACAATGAAATCATATTAAGTCTAATTAGTACACATAAATCTTAGGGTTAAAAGGCTAAATACTATCCGAGATGGCATTATTTCTGTAAAAATGACTTTGGCCACATAGTATCATTTGAGTTGGAAAGCTTCTTTTATTAAAGAAAATTTATCTTTACCACATTGACAAGCTTGTGTCCCTCTTCTCTAAATTTTCCATGTAAAACTAAAATCAGGCATGCCTGGGTGGTTCAGTCGGCTAAGCATCTGACTCTTGGTTTTTGGCTCAGGGTGTGATCTCAGGGTTGTGGGATCGAGCCCTGCATTGGGCTGTGTGCTCAGCTCCGAGTCTGCTTAGGACTCTCTCTCCCTCTCCCTCCCACTCCTCCCCACCTCTCTCTCAAATAAATAAATAAATAAATAAAATCTTTAAGGCTAAAATCTGTATCATTACATTTGTTTTTTTGTCAGTGATAGATTTTGAAAACATCAGGAACTTTGGGATTATATTTTTACTATTTGGCTTTGTGTGAAATTCCCCCATTTAAAACATAAACTCCTGATTTTATAAACTACTATAATTGAAATGTCACTAAATTAAACACAAATCCCATCAAACAAAGGCAAATGTATTCAATTGTCCTTATTCACCAATATACACAAAACTATAGAAACTTTACAACTGGACTTGTCTTTTAAACCCAGAAATTTTTCAATGCATTTGCAATAGCTCCTGTGTCATTCAGGACTATAAGCTTTAACATAATGTAATCTATTCTTCCTTTCCTGTTTGGGACTGAGTCAACTTGAATGCAAATGACTTGTATACTAGGGAGAGCAAGCAAATGTAATGTGAAAGCCAGCAACAGCAAGGCCAGGGCTTACCAGATTCCAGTCTCCATTAATTGTCATTAAGACCGTGTGCCAGGTAGGCTTTTCTTCTCCCATCAACCCCCTTTTTACTCCCCATCTTCCATCGTGGGAGGGGTCTTTAAAGTGGAGAGAAGAGGGGCGCCTGGGTGGCTCAGTCGTTAAGCATCTGCCTTCGGCTCAGGTCATGATCCCTGGGTCCTGGGACCAAGTCCCACATCGGGCTCCCTGCTCAGCAGGAATCTGCTTCTCCTTCTCCCTCTGCTGCTCCCCCTGCTCGTGCTCTCTCTCTCTGAAATAAAATAAATAAAATCTTTAAAAAAAAAAGCTTTTTTTTTTTTTTTTAAAAAAGAAGCAGAATGTAACAGCCCTCTACATTGACATTATAAAGGTGATCAGTATCAACCAGGAAAGAGAAAAGAGTTGGTCTGGTGGATGTTTTCCCTTCTCGGAGGGGCCTACAATCCTCTTCCAAAGCACAGATGCTGCCCTGTCAGCCTTACTGAGGAGAACACCAAAGGGATCAATTGACTGGGATTGGGATAGGGTGAGAGCCTGGACAGAGAGAACAGACAGAAGGAACAGATTACCCAACGTTTCCCTGATGACCTTTCAGTGTGCGTGTTTATGTATTTGTATTGGATTACATAATAAGACTTTTTTCTTTCCCATAAGGTATAGTATCTTCATACCCTTCCAGATGTTATAGGCTTAAGCAATGGTTTACACCTACTATTAACGCTGTAAATTACCTTGACTTTTTCCAAAACCCTAGATTTAGAATCTGACACTCCATTTTATAGTACCTAGGCTGATCTTTCTATCTTGATATCTTGTTTTATAATGCCTTGTATTATTATTATCTTTACTTCCAGAGTCACCCTAAAGATTCAGTACCCTAGAAAAAGTACAACACATGGTTTATTCTTTAATCAAACATGATGTTTGTTCTGTTCTACACTTAGTAACTCAAAACTTAGCATCCTAGGTAGTTCCTGGTATAAAAATATGAAATAATACCAATCACTGGATGAAAGCAAGCTATAGAAGTGAACTAGACAGACCATGAAACTCTAGGGAACTGACACGTACAGACTCCTTGGGACAAAGCAACCCTAACTGCTGCTGATGCATAGGCTGTCAAGCTTCATGTCATTTGATCCTGTTGCCTCGGCCACAATTGATTAGACCCTGGAAATCCACATACACCAGCCAAGAAAGGCCTTTCATACTGGATTGAGACTAATCAGCTCAGCCAGTTTCTCTCTCACTGGGAACTTGTGCTCTAGATGCCCAGAGAGTTAAAGTAGATAGGAAACAGCAGAGAGAAGCTGTGTCATGAGTATGGTGGGGCCACCAAAGTAGGGGGCATTTGAAGCCCCCCAGACTGGATCCCAGTCTTGAGAGCTATCAAACACCAGGAGTTATCCCTAGGATAGCAGGGTCCTTCATGTCTTCCCCCCAGCTTTATAGAGATAGAACACTGTGTAAGTTTAAGGTGTACAACATAATGATTTCATATGTATGTATATGGCAAAATGATTACCATAATCAGGTTAGTTAGCACATCCTTCACCTCTCATAATTACCATTTTTTATTGTTGTTGTTATGGTGAGAACATTTAAGATCCACTCTCTTAGCAACTTTGAAGTATACAATACAGTTTTGTTAACTACAGTCACCATGTTATATGTTAGATCCACAGAACTGTTCCTCATCACTGGAAGTTTGTACTCTTGGACCAACATCTTCCCATTTATCCTAAACCCACAGCCCCTGGGGCAACCATCCTACTCTCCATTTCTATGACTTCAGCGTTTTTAGATTCCATACATGAGATCATACAGTATTTGTGTTTCTCTGTCTGTTTTATTTCACTTAGCATAATGCCCTCAAGGTTCATCTATGTTTTCATAAATGGCAGGATTTTCCTTCCCTTCTCATGGGTGAATAATATTCGTGTGTGTGTGTGTGTGTGTTTGTATCTCACACATTTTCTTTACCCATTCATCCACTGATGAACTGATATAGTGATTTCATTTCTTTTGGATAAATATCCAGAAGTGGGACTGCTGGATCATATGGTTGTTATATTTTAATTTTTTGAGGTACCTCCATACTGTTATTCATAGTGGCTATAACACTTTACATTCCCACCAGCCAGTGCACAAGCGTCCCCTTTCTCATTGGAGAACTGGTCATGAAGAGTTCAAACTATAGTACAAAGCTATAGTAATCAAAACAGTATGGTACTGGCATTAAAAAACAGGCATATGGACCAATGGATTAGAATTGAGAGCCTAGAAATAAACCCATGCATATAAAGTCTACCCAGAAACAGCATCAGATTCCACAGGTTCAAGACTTAGTCCCACAAAACTGCTCCCCACTTCAAATGCCAATCACAAGTCCAGGTTGTCAGGTGTGCTTCTGACCTACTGGCTACACATCAGAAGTTCCCATGACCCCCTCCTTGGGTTCAATCAATTTCCTATAGTGGCTCACAGAACTCAGGAAATCAGTTCACTCATCTGACTATCAGTTTATTATTTAAAGGATATAATCAATAGCCAGATGAAGAGGTACATAGGGTAAGGCCCCAAACAAAGGAGCTTCTCTGTCCCTGTGGAGTTTGGGGGCTGGCATGATGACATGAGTCAGTGCTCTGGTTTACTAACTTAGAAGCTCTCAAACCCCCTCCTTTTGGGTTTTTATGGAGGCTTCATTACTTAGGCATGATTGATTAAATCACTGACCACTGGTGATTGATTCAACCTCTAGTTCTTCTCCCCTCCCGGGAAATCAGGGGGTGGGACTGAAAATTCCAACCTTCTATTCATGGTTGGTTCCCCTGGCAACCAGCCCTCGTCTATAGGTGCTTTCCAAAAGTCACCTCATTCACATAAACTCAAGTGGGGTTGAAAGAGGTTTGCTATGAATAGTAAGACACATTTATTGCTCTTTCACTTAGGAAATTCTATAGGTTTTCAGAACTCTGTGCCAGAAATGGGATGGAGACCAAATCACAATATCACAAGAACCTATACAAGATGAATTTTTACCATTGTTTTCTGGAAGCAGTTATTTTAAAGACTGGGAACAAATCTCATTTGTAAAAGCTAATTTGTAAAATAAGCTTTTTGCTTTTAATTTTAAAAATTAAAATTTAGCACTCATTTAGGTTTTTCAGAAATATAATAATATCTCAAAATAAATCACAGTGTTAAGCAAAGCATACAATTCTAAAGTATTATAAACCTCATTGTGAAAGTGATAAAATTGTGTAACATGTTACTTTAATAGCAAAGCATGTGAAATTTATGCAGAGAGCCCATACAAAATAGTTATAGTAACATAGTAAATGATATAATTAAATCACATATCCATGTCATGTCCACAGATATTTATTTTGTTATCTGGAAATATGTTCTCTTAAAAAATATTTGATCTTAAAAACTATTAACTCATGCACATTAACCCCTTTCTGATCACGGCTGATTATAATGTTTGTGCCTAGAGGGTTTCACTATTACATCCTGTAAGAAACTATCTGATTGGGATACCTGGGTGGCTCAGTTGGTTAAGTGTCTGCCTTCAGCTCAGGTCATGATCCCAAGCTCCTGGGATCTAGTCCCACATCGGACTCCTTGCTCAGCGGGGAGCCTGCTTCTCCCTCTGCCTGCCACTCCCCCTGTTTGTGCTCACGTGATCTCTCTGACAAATAAATAAATAAAATCTTAAAAAAAAGAAAGAAAGAAACCATCAGATTGTAACATCGAGAACTGAAGTTATTCTTCTACTCATACCTCTGTTCAGAGGACTCAAGAATGGGAGTCCTTTGAAAGCGGGGACTCTGCCTCATTCATCTGTCCCCAGCATTTAGGTTATCAGTAATAGATGCATATTTGGGAGCTCACAGGGGAAATGGCAGGGGCCAAAGCAAGGAGAGGATTGGCAGGTATGGTTAGGATATAATTCTGCAGGCAAATCATGGGAAAAAATGTTGCAAAGCTTAGTGTATGAAATATTAAAATACCAGGTTTTTTTGTTTTGTTTTGTTTTTGTTTTAAGCAGGCTCCACTTCCAGCATGGAGCCCAACATGGGGTTTGAACTCATGACCCTGAGCTCAAGACCCGAGCTGAAATCAAGAGTCGGCCGCTTAACTGACTGAGCCACCCAGGCACCCCAAAAATATGAGTTATTTTTTAAAGTGAGTCATAGATAACAATTGAAATTAATGAGCCATTGTTGATCACAGAACAGTATATCTTGAGGGTGGTACTCAGTATTTTTAAATGACTCGAATGACAGAATATTAGATAAAACAAAATAATCTGAATGGCCCCTTGGAATTGTGCCAGAAGGTCAACTTAGGTGGTCTGTGAGTACCTGCTTTTGGGTATGAGATGTGGGGTTTCTTTTTTTTTTTTAATTTAATTTAATTTTATTATGTTATGTTAGTCACCATACAATACATCATTAGTTTTTGATGTACTGATCCATGATTCATTGTTTTCGTATAACACCCAGTGCTCCATGCAGTACATGCCCTCTTTAATACCCATCACCAGGCTAACCCATCCCTCCACCCCCCTTCCCTCTAAAACCCTCAGTTTGTTTCTCGGAGTCCATAGTTTCTTCATGGTTCATCTCCCTCTCTGATTTCCCCCCCTTCATTTTTCCCTTCCTTCTCCTAAGTCCTCCATGCTATTCCTTATGTTCCACAAATAAGTGAAACCATATGATAATTGACTTTCTCTGCTTGACTTATTTCACTTAGCATAGTCTCCTCCAGTCCCATCCATGTTGATGTAAAAGTTGGGTATTCATCCTCTCTGATGGCTGAGTAATATTCCATTGTATATATGGACCACATCTTCTTTATCCATTCATCTGTTGAAGGGCATCTAGGCTCTTTCCACAGTTTGGCTATTGTGGACATTGCTGCTATGAACATTGGGGTGCATATGGCCCTTCTTCTCACTACATCTGTGTCTTTGGAGTAAATACCCTGTAGTGCAATTGTTGGGTCATAGGGTAGCTCTATTTTTAATTTTTTGAGGCACCTCCACACTGTTTTCCAAAGTGGCTATACCAACTTGCATTCCCACCAACACTGTAAGAGGGTTCCCCTTTCTCCACAACCTCTCCAACATTTGTAGTTTCTTGCCTTGTCAATTTTTGCCATTCTAACTGGTGTAAGGTGGTATCTCAGTGTAGTTTTGATTTGAATTTCCCTGATGGCTAATGATGATGAATATTTCTTCATGTGTCTGTTAGCCATTTTATGTCTTCTTTTGAGAAGTGTCTGTTTATGTCTTCTGCCCATTTTTTGACTTGATTATTTGTTTTTTGGGTGTTGAGTTTGAGACGTTCTTTATAGATCCTAGAAATCTGTGCTTTGTCTGTGGTGTCATTTGCAAATATCTTCTCCCATTCTGTGGGTTGCCTCTTTGTTTTGTTGACTGTTTCCTTTGCTGTGCAGAAGCTTTTTATCTTGATGAAGTCCCAAAAGTTCATTTTTGCTTTTGCTTCACTAGCCTTTGGAGATGTATCTTGAAAGAAGTTGCTGTGGTCGATGTCGAAGAGGTGACTGCCTATGTTCTTCTCTAGGATTTTGATGGATTCCTGTCTCACATTGAGGTCTTTCATCCATTTTGAGTTTATCTTTGTGTATGGTGTTAGAGAATGGTCGAGTTTCATTCTTCTGTATATAGCTGTCCAATTTTCCCAGCACCATTTATTGAAGAAACTTTTTTCCACTGCATATTTTTTTCTGCTTTATCAAAGATTATTTCTCCATAGAGTTGAGGGTCCATATCTGGGCTCTCTATTCTGTTCCATTGGTCTATATGTCTGTTTTTGGGTCAGTACCATGCTGTCTTGGTGATCACTGCTTTGTAATATAGCTTGAAATCAGGCAACATGATGCCCCCAGGTTTGTTTTTCTTTTTCAAAATTTTCTTGGCGATTCAGGGTCTTTTCTGACCTAGTGGGATTTATCCCTGGTATGCAAGGGTGGTTCAACATTCACAAATCAATCAATGTGATAGAACACATTAATAAGAGGAGAGAGAAGAACCATATGGTCCACTCAATTGATGCAGAAAAAGCATTTGACAAAATACAGCATCCTTTCCCGATTAAAACTCTTCAGAGTATAGAGATAGAGGGAACATTCTTCAAGTTCAAAAAATCCATCTATGAAAAACCCACAGCAAATATCATCCTCAATGGGGAAAAGATGAGAGCCTTTCCCTTAAGATCAGGAACACGTCAAGGATGCCCACTCTCACCACTATTGTTCAACATAGTACTAGAAGTCCTGGCAACAGCAATCACACAACAAAAAGAAATAAAAGGTATTCAAATTGGCAAAGACGAAGTCAAACTCTCTCTCTTCGCAGATGACATGATACCTTATGTGGAAAATCCAAAAGACTCCACCCCCAAATTACTAGAACTCATACAGCAATTCAGTAATGTGGCAGGATACAAAATCAATGCACAGAAATCAGTTGCTTTCTTATACACTAACAACGCAACTGTAGAAAGAGAAATTAGAGAAACAACTCCATTTACAATAGCACCAAAAACCATAAGAGGCCTCAGAATAAACCTAACCAAAGAGGTAAAGGATCTATACACTAGGAACTACAGAATACTCATGAAAGAAATTGAAGAAGACACAAAAAGATGGAAAAACATTCCATGCTCATGGATCAGAAGAATAAACATTGTTAAAATATCTATGCTACCCAAAGCAATCTATACCTTCAACGCCATCCTGATCAAAATTCCTATGACATTTTTCAAAGTGCTGGAACAATCCTAAAATTTGTATGGAATCAGAGATGTGGGGTTTCTTAAGCATACAATTTAATAGATATGAATGAAGAAACCAAAGTACTGCAAAGTCAGAAGATAATTCTCTGAGCATAGTTCAGCCTTCTTAGTACACTGCTGGGTGGAAGAACAGGACCAGGGCTCCACCTCTGTTGTTTGTGTTTCTAATGGATGCAATCCATTATTGTTCTCCTCTACGAAGCTTCTCTTGACCTGTCTGCCTTTTAGCTTTCTCCTTGGTGCCCCCATTACCCCTTATAGAATTCTATCATCATACCTGCAATTCTTTTTTCCAAGTGAAAATAGAATATCAATATCTTCTTGTATTTTACAAAGTCCTCATTTTAAATATGCACACAATCCACAAATAGCATTAAGAAGAAATCACAAATCCCCTGACATCCCACTGGTAGTCATTATTAACTAGACCTCTCTCCCACAACAGACAGGAGGTTTTTGAAAGCAGTGACCATTTGTCCTTAAATCTGTATCCAAGGTGCTTCTAACATTATAGTTGCCCAATTAGTGTTTAGTGATGGAATGAATGAGTGAATGATCAACTTTGCTAAACTCCGGATATGCAGAGAATAATTAGATCCATTGATTGCCCTCGAGGAACTTGTAGTCAGTGGGAGAAAAAACAATGAAATAAGTAAAATTCTGGGAAATAGGACCAGAGTGCTATGGGGTCAGCTCAGACATAGTGATCATTTCTGCCTGGCAGGGCAAAACAGACAGGACATTGAAGCTGGTTCTCTATGATGAATTGTGTTTTGCCAAATTAAAAACAAAGAAAATATCTGAGATGATGTTTAAGAGTGGATATGAAAAAAGACACAGAACTGTTATGAGCACAGCATGCTCCAGTCTGGTGTGGAGAGAATGTAGGGCTCCAGGGAAGGGGAATTGAACGGTAAGGCAATTAGCATTTGTGAAACACTTAACGTGCCTGGTCCTAGGTACTTTGTTTCATTAACTCTCCTGCAAGAATGCTGTGAGGTAGCAACGCAGCACTTGGAAGACAGTTACCAGGTATGGATGAGGAGGTGCTAGAGGGGGTAAGCCCATTTTGCAAAGGGCCTCGAAGGTTATTCAGTCAGGGTTAAATAAGATTTTATGTGGAGAAATGATATAATCAGTATCATTTTTTAGTTTATAACCACTTTAACAAGACATACTGTTTTTTCATCACCATTAGTGATCAAGTTCACAATTCCCCTCCCACAAATTGAGTCCCCAGTATCTCATATCTAGAAGCAGAGCTTAATGTTATTTCATTTATTATTTTTTTACAGATCAGAGATATCTTTGACAACACTGTGCCTATTTGCCTGGGTTCCAGACCTGTTTATAGGACACCCGATAAATACTTATTTTAACATTTCACTTTTTAAGCATCTTCTCACTTTTAGGCTCTTCTTTTATGAACTCCCCTCATTTTATCTGGGACCTGTTACTTGTGTTTCAAATTGAACGAGTCCAAATGCTATTTCTTTTCGATTATATTCATTCATCATCACAGGAATCTTACTCAAAGCCTTCATATTCCATAATTCTCTTTACAGTGCAGCTTTGATTCTACTTTTCTGTTGTTCTTTTGTCTCTGCATCCAAACACCACCCTGTGTCATCTATTACAGAGATTATTACGACTTATCATCATCGGCGTATTTAATTCTAACTGCATCTGTGAACTCATGGACCGTTATCCTTCATAATAAGAAATTTCTCTGCCTTACTGTTTGCTTTGCTTTCTTTCTTTTCTATGTTGTTGCTTCAAGCTGAAGATCTGCTTATCTTTACAAGGCATCTGTCTTTATTGCTCATATCTTCTATTTACTTACTGACTTATTATCTAACTCTCAGGAACAAACTGATTCTAATGGACTCACGCTGCTCTTCTCTTCCTTGTAGGTGGCCACTAAGAGGATGTGAGATCAAATTTTTTCATGCAATTATCAAATGAATAAGGGATATAAAACATCTGGACTTTGGTGTAAGCATTTGGTAGCATACGCATTAGAGAAATGGAAATGAATTCCTTTAGTTATTGATACCATGAAATGGATCTCAGATAGGACTGTAAACAACGGAGAGCTTAAAATCAAGCAGCATGTGGTTGAATGATTGTGGTTTAGATTAGCAGACCTGGTAGAGTTTAAGGTCAAACCCAGCTTTGTTTAACATGTCCGTAAATAATCTAGAAGACTTCGATTTTAAAAACCCTTTAATTAGGTGTTTAGGTGAATTCAAGCTGGGAGGTGTTACACATGATATAAGAAAAAGAACTAGAAGAGATAGAATGATAAATGCTCCTTCCCCCATTCATCATGAAAAGAATAAAATGAGAGCTTAGTGTGAGAACAGTTTGAAGTTATTAAAAGGAAAAAAACCACACATAAAGAAGAACAATGTTGCATGAGGCCACAGAGAGCAATCTGTAACACGGCATAGAAGCAACAATGGTCATTATTACACAGACGTCTCTTTAAAATAACTGATTTCTATCAAGGGTACATATAATTTGCTGACCTGATGATACAGAATCATGCATTTTTATATTTAATTTTATATTTATATATATTTATTTTATATATATTTATTTTATTTTAAAAATGCATTTCGTATTTAATTTTTTGATCATTTTATTTTAAAAATTAACATATAGAAAAATTGATTTTGAGGGGAGTGAACAGTGTGGTGTGGGTTTTAACACATGTATAGATTCATGTAACCACCACCACACTCAGGGGACAGAAGAGCTCCATCGTCCCTGAATACTTCCTTTTGCAACTCTCTTCCCACCCCAAACTTCCAGCAACTACTTAATGTCTCTGTTACTACACTTTTGCACCTTTTTGAAGGTGTCATATAAATGGAATTATATATAACTTTATTGTTGTTCTTTGAGGCAGGTATTTTTTATTGTGGTCAAAAACACATCACATAAAATTTACCATCTTAACCATTTTAAAGTGTAGACTAAGTAGTATTAATTATGGCCACATTGTTGCAAAATGTATCTCTAGAACTTTTTCATCTTGCAAAACTGGAACTCTATACCCACTGAACAATTCTCCTTTTCCCCCTCCCCAAAGGCCCTGGAAATTATCATTCTACTTTCTAAGAGTTTAACTATTTTAGATTCCTGATATAAGTGGCATCATGTAGTATTTGTCCTTCTGTGACTGGCTCATTTCACTTACTGTAATGTCCTCAAAGTTCATCCATGTTGTAGCATTTGACAGGATTTCCTTCCTTTTTTAAGGCTGAATAATAAATATTCCATTGTATGTCTATACTACATTTTCTTTATCTATCTGTTGATAGACAGATTGCTTCCACTTCTTGGCTGTTGTGAATAATGTTGTAATGAACATGGGCGTGCAAATATTTCTTAAAGATCCTGTTTCAATTCTTTTGTGTATATATCCAGAAGTGAGATTGCTATATTATATGGTAATTCTATTTTTAACTTTTTTGATAAACCTCTATACTGTTTTCCATAATGGCTGCACCACTTTATATCCTCATGAACAGTGCACAAGAGTTCCAATTTCTCCTCATTCTCACCAACAATTGCTATTTGCTGTTTTGGTTTTTTTATATAACGGTCACCCTAATGAGCATAATGTGATCTCTCATTGTAGTTTTAATTTACATTTCCCTAATATTAGTAATGTTGAACATCTTTTCATATGCTTTTAGTCATTTGTATATCTTCTTTGAGAAATGTCTATTCAAGACCACTGTCCATTTTTAAATTAGGTTATTTGATCTTTTGTTGTTCAGTTGTAAGAGTTGTTTATATACTCTGGATATTAACCCTTTATCAGAAATACAGTTTGCAAACATTTTCTCCCATTCCATAAGTTGTCTTTTCATGCTGCTGATTGTTTCCTTTGCCGTGCACAAGTTTTTAGCTTTGAGGTTTTTTTTTTTTTTTCTTTTGTTCCCATGTATGCTTTTGGTGTCATAACCAAGAAATCATTGCCAAATCCAATGTTATAAACTTTCCCCCTATATTTTCTCCTAGCAGTTTTAGGGTTTCAGGTCTTACATCTAGGTCTTTAATCCATTTTGAATTAATTTTGTATATGGTGTAAGGTAAGGATCCAACTTTTTTTTTTTTTTTTTTTTTTGCATGTAGCTATCCAGTTTTCCCAACACCATTTGTTGAAAAGACTGTCCTTTTCCTATTGTATAGCTTGGCACCTTTGTATATGGTCAACAGTGTTGTTCAAGTCCTCTGTTTCCTTACCGATCTTCTGTCCGGTGACTTATCCCTAACTGAAAGTAGGTATTGAGATTTCCTACTATTATTGTTTTCACCCTTCAATTCTGTAAATGTTTGTTTCATATATTTGGCTACTCTGCTGTTAACTGCCTAAATATTTATAGTTGTTATATCTCCCTGGTGAATTGAGCTTTTAACATGTTGTTCGAATATATACTATATAATGTCCTTTTTTGTTTCTTGTGACAATTTTTGACTTGAGGTCTATTATGTCTGATATAAGTCAGATATGGCAACCTCTTCTACCTTTTGGTTACAATTTGCATAGAATATCTTTTTCCATCCTTTGACTTTCAGCCTGTATCTGTCCTCATATCTAAAGTGTCTCTTGTAGGGGTCCTGGGTGGCTCAGTTGGTTAAGCATCTGCCTTCGGCTCAGGTCATGATCCCAGGGTCCTGGGATCAAACCCCACATTGGGCTCCTTGCTCAGCAGGGAGTCTGCTTCTCCCTCTGCCCCTCACCCTGCTCATGCTCTCTTTCTCACTCTCTCTCTCAAATAAATAAACAAAATCTTTTAAAAAAATAAAGTGTCTCTTCGAACCATGAGAGACGATGGACTCTGAAAAACAAACTGAGGGTTCTAGAGGGGAGGGGGGTGGGAGGATGGGTTAGCTTGTTGATGGGTATTAAAGAGGGCACATTCTGCATGGAGCACTGGGTGTTATGCACAAACAATGAATCATGGAACACTACATCTATAACTAATGATGTAATGTATGGTGATTAACATAGCAATAAAAAATTTAAAAAAAAATAAAGTGTCTCTTGTAGACAGCATGTAATTGGATTTTATTTTTTTATACACTCAGCTACTCTATGCCTTTTGATTGGGGAGTTTACTCCATTTACATTTAGAGTAATTATTGGTAAAGAAGCATTTAATATTACCATTTTGTTTATTGTTTTTTAAATGCCTTGTAGTTATTTTTCCCCTGTTTTCCTCTCTTGCTGCCTTCCTTTGTGTTTTGTTAATTTGTTCCTTTTTGGTGACATGTTTTGATTCTTTTCTTATTTTATGTTGTGCATCTTCTTTAGGTATCTTCTTTGTGGTTACCATGAGATTACACAGAATATCTTATAACAAGCTATTTCAAATTGATAACAGCTTAACTTCAATCACATATAAAAACTATTCCTTTATATCCATCCCTGCCACTCTCTGTTATTGATGTCACAAATAACATCTTTTTATATTTGTGTCCATTAACAAGTTTTTAGTTATAGTTATTTTTATGCTTTCCTCTTCTAAATTCTATACCTAACTTGAAAATGATTTACACACCATCATAACAGTAATATAGGATTCCGTATTTGTCTATATATTTACCATTACCAGAGAGTTTATATTTTCATATGCTTTCATGTTGCTGTCTAGCATCCTTTAGTTTCAGCTTGAAAAAGTCCCTTTAGCAATTCTTGTAAGGCAGGTCTAGTGGTGATGAACTCCCTCAGCTATTTTTTTTTTAAGATTGATTGATTGATTGATTTTGGAGTGGGAAGGCAGAGGCAGAAGGAGAGGGGAAGCAGACTCCCGCTCAATCCCATAATCCTGAGATCATGACCTTGAGCTTAAACCAAGAGTCAGACACCCAGCCGACTGAGCAACCCAGGCGCCCCAGCTATTGTTTCTTTTAAAAAGACTTTTTTTTAGAGCAGTTTAAGGTTAACAACAAAGCTGAGAGGATGATACAGAGATTTCCCACATAGCCACTTCCACACCCTACATGCATAGCCTCCCCCATTATCAGCATCACTCACTAGAATGGTGTATTTGTTACCAAGAATGAACCTATATCAACACATCATAATCATGCAAAGTATATAGTTTACCTTAGGGTTCACGCTTGGTGCTGTACGTTATATGGGTTTGGACAAATGTATAATGACATATATTCATAATTAAAATATCATACAGAGTATTTTCACTGCCCTAAAAAATCTCTGTGCTCTATTCATCCTCCCAGTCCAGCAACCACTGATATTTTCATTGTCTTTATAGTTTTGCTTTTTCCAGAATATCATATGGTTGAAATCATACAATATGTGCCAGATGGGCTTCTTTCACTTAATAATATGCATTTAAGAGTTTTCCATGTCTTTTCATGGCCCAATAGCTCATTTGTTTTTAGCACTATATACTATTTCATTTACTGAGTATACTAGAGTCTATTTATTCATTCACCTACTGAAGGACATTTTGGTTGCTTCCAAGTTATAGCAAGTATAAATAAAGCTATTATAAACATCTATGTGCAGGGATTTTTGTGGGCATGTTTGTGACCTCTTTGGTACATCCTAAGGATCATATGGTAAGACTATGTTTAGTTTTGTAAGAAACTGCCAAACTCCCTTCCAAAGTAGCTATACCATTTTGTATTCCCACCAGCAATGCATGAGATTTCTTGTGGCTCCACATTCCTTGACAGCATTTGGTGTCGTCAATGTTCTGGATTTGGGTCATTCTAATAAGTATGTAGTGTTATCTCGTTGTTTAAATTTGCAGTTCCCAGGCCTCCTGGGCAGCTCAGTCAGTTAAGCGTCCTGTTCGACTCTTGATTTTGGCTCAGGTCATGATCTCAGGGTTGTGAGATTGAGCCCCAGGGTGGCTCTGTGCTGGACATGGAACCTGCTCAGATTCTCTCTCCCTCTCCCCCAATACCCCACTTTCCCACAGAGTGCTGCACACTCTCTCTCTCAAAAAAAAATTAAATTTCCCTGATGACATAGGATGTGGAGAATCTTTCATACACTTATTTGCCACCTGCATATCTTCTTTGGTGAGGTGTCTATTTAGGTCTTTGGCCCATTTTTAAATTGGGTTGTATGTTTTCTTAATGTTAAGAGTTCTTTGGGCGCCTGGGTGGCTCAGTCCCTAAGTGTCTGGCTTTGGCTCAGGTCACGATCCCAGCGTCCTGGGATCAAGGCCCACATTGGGCTCCCTGCTCAGCGGGAAGCTTGCTTTTCCCTCTCCCACTCCCCCTGCTTGTGTTCCTTCTCTCGCTGTGTCTCTCTCTCTGACAAATAAATAAATTTAAAAAAAAAATTTTTTTTTAAAAGAGTTCTTTGTATGCTTTATCAGATAGTATTGTTTGCAAATATCTTCTCTCGGTCTGTGGCTTACCTTCTCGTTCTCCTGACATTGTCTTTTGCCGAACAAAACTTTTTTATTTTAATGAAGTACAGCTTATCAATTATTTCTTATATGTAAATGCCTTTGGTGTATCTAAAAAGGGATCATCATACCCAAGGTCATCTAGGTTTTCTCTCTATGTTATTTTCTAGAAGTTGTACACTTTTGCATTTTAAATTTAGGTTTAGGAGCCATTTTGAGTTAATTTTCTGTGAAAAGTGTAGGT
Organism: Phoca vitulina; assembly: GCF_004348235.1. Classification (NCBI taxonomy): domain Eukaryota; kingdom Metazoa; phylum Chordata; class Mammalia; order Carnivora; family Phocidae; genus Phoca; species Phoca vitulina. The sequence continues at coordinate 22,763,012 of NW_022589736.1, forward strand.
TCTGTGTCTAGATTCATATTTTTTGCATACGGATGTCCAGTTGTTCCAGCCTCATTTTTTGAAGGAACTATCTTTGCTCCATTGAATTGCCTTGTTCCTTTACCAAACATCACTTGACTATATTTATGTGAGTTTACTTCTGAGCTCTATTTTCTGTTCCATTGATCTATTTGTCTATGCTTTCACCCAACACCACACTATCTATACCACTGTATCTTTATAGTAGGTCTTGAAGTCAAATGTCAGTCCTCCAACTTTTTCTCCTTCAATATGGTGTTGGCTATTCTGGGTCCTTTGCCTCTCCATATGTACTTAAAAATTTGTTTATTGATATCTATAAAATAACTTGCTGGGATTTTAATTGCATTGAATCTATAGGTCAAGTTGGGAAACACTCACACCTTGATAGTATGTGTCTTCCTATCCATCAACATGGAATATCTCTCCATTTATTTAGTTCTTCTTTGATTTGAGCCATCAGAGTTTTAGAGTTTTCCTCATATAGATCTTGTGTATGTTTTATTAAATTTATATCTAAGTATTTCATTAATTTTGGAAGCTAATATAAATTGTGTGGTTTTTTTAGTTTAAGTTTTAGTTAGTTAACATACAGTGCAATATTGATTTCTGGAGTAGAATTCAGTGATTCATCACTTACATACAACACCCAGTGCTCATCACAACACATGCCCTCTTTAATACACATCCCCCATCTAGCCCATCCCCCACCACCTCCCTCTATCACCCCTCAGTTTGTTCCCTATCATTAGGAGTCTCTTATGGTTTGTTTCCCTCTCCTTTTTTTCTTTTCCTCCTTCCCATATGCTCATCTGTTTTCTTTCTTAAATTCCACATTTGAATGAGATAAAATGGTATTTGTCTTTCTCTGACTGATTTATTTTACTTAACATAATAGCCTTTAGTTCCATCCACATTATTGGAAATGGCAAGATTTCATTTTTTGGATGGCTGAGTAATATTCCGTTGTGTATATATACCACATCTTCTTTATCCATTCCTCAGTCAATGGACATTTGGGCTCTCTCCACAGTTTGGCTATTGTTGCTAATGCTGCTATAAATGTACACCTGAAAATCAGTGTTTTGTATCCTTTGGGGAATTTCTGGATCATAGGGTAGTTCTATTTTTAACTTTTTCAGGAACCTCCATACTGTTCTCCAGAGTGACTGCACCAGTTTGCATTCCCCACAACAGTGTAAGAGGGTTCCCCTTTCTCCACATCCTCGCCAACACTTGTTGTTTCTTGTGTTGTTAATTTTAGCCTTTCTGACAGGTGTGAGGTGATATCTCATTCTGGTTTCGATTTGTATTTCCCTGATGATGAGTGATGTTGAGCATCTTTTTATTTGTCTGTAAGTGATCTGAATGTCTTTTTTGGAGAAATGTCTATTCATGTCTTCTGCCCATTTCTTAACTGCATTATTTGTTTTTTGGGTGTTGAGTTTGATAAATTCTTTATAGATTTTGGATACTAACCCTTTATCAGATATGTCATTTGCAAGTATCTTCTCCCATTCCATAGGTTGCCTTTTAGTTTTGTTCATTGTTTCCTTTGCTGTGCAGAAGCTTTTTATTTTGATGAAATCCCAATAGTTCATTTTTGCTTTTCTTTCCCTTGCTTCTGGTGGCATATCTAGTAAGAAGTTGCTGCAGCCGAAGTCAAAGAGGTTTCTACCTGTGTTCTCCTCTGGAATTTTGATGGTTTCCTGTCTCACATTTAGGTCTTTCATCCATTTTGAATCTATTTTTGTGTACGGTATAAGAAAGTGGTCCAACCAATTTCATTCTTCTGCATGTTGCTGTCCAGTTTTCACAACACCATTTGTTGAATGTAAATTGTGTTTTTAATTTCTAATTCCACGTGTTCCTTGTTATATATATATATATAAAAGCAACTGACTTTTTTGTATACTAACCTTGTATCCTGCAACCTTGCTGTAATTGCTTATTAGTTCCAGGAGGTTTTTGGTTGATTTTTTTGGATTTTCTACGTAGACAAGCATGTCATCTGAAAACAGTTTTATGTCTTCTTTTCCAATCTGTATACCTTTTATTTCCTTTTCTTGTCTTATTTGATCAGTAAGGACTTCTAGTATGATGAAAAGCAGTGGTAAGAAGGGACATCCTTACACTGTTCCTCATCTTAGCTGGAAAGCTTCAAGTCTCTCACCATTACGTATGATGTTAACTGTAGGTTTCTTGTAGATATACTTTATCAAGATGAGGAAGTTCCCCTTTATTCCTAGTTTACCAAAAGCTTTTGTCATGGATGGGTGTTGCACATTAATTTTTTTAAAGTTAAAATTTTTTAGATTGAAGTTATTTTTGCATATTAATATAAATAGCATTCATATGCAAAAAAAATCTGTAGCCTACGCTATCACTGAAATCTAAGACCTGACTGGTAAGAATGAGGCAGCTATGGTCAGTTCTCCTTATAAGAATGCAGTCTTTCTTTTAGTTGCTCATTTCCTCACAGTCCCAATTCTATATTGTGAAAAGTCACAGGATGCTGAGATTTTTATCAAGAAACCTAGAATTTACCTCTAACTCTGGCTACTCCTTAAACTCATCTCCAGTCAAATAATATAACTTGAAGTGGAACCAAGGAAGGAATCTTGCTCCTTTTATTCATTAGGCTTGTAGCTCAGAGTCCTAACCAGACTTTGAAATACTAGAAACATTCCAGGCAAATATTCTAGGGTGTAGACAGTTTCAACACTGTTTGTTGAAAAGACTAGCCTTTTCCCCATAAAATCACCTTTGTACCTTTGTCAAAAATCAATTGAGTGTATTTATGTGGGTATATTTCTGCTCTATTCTGTTCCATTGACCTATGTGTTCTAGTGTGATTCTTTTTTTTTTTTTAATTTTTTTTTTTTAAAGATTTTTTATTTATTCATTTGAGACAGAGAGATACAGAGAGAGAGAGAGAGCATGAGCAGGGGGAGAGGCAGAGGGAGAGGGAGAAGCAGACTCCCCGCTGAGCAGGGAGCCCGATGTGGGGCTCGATCCCAGGACCCTGGGATCATGACCCGAGCCGAAGGCAGACGCTTAACCATCTGAGCCACCCAGGCGCCCCTCTAGTGTGATTCTTATGACTGTATTCTTTTTTCCAAAACCATTTCAGCTATTCTAGTTTCTTTGCCTTTCCATATAAATTTTAGAATCAGTTTATGTATATCTACAAAACATTTTGTTAGGCTCTGGTTGGAATGGTGTTAAATAGAATTGACATCATTACTATATGGAGTCTTCCAATCCATTAATACAGTATATCTCTCCATTTATTTGTATCATCTTTGATTTCTTTGTTGTTTTGTAGTTTTCAGCATGCAGATTCTGTACATGTTTTGTTAGATTTATGCCTAAGTAATTTTTTTGAGCTCTTGTAAATGGCCTATTTTTTAAAATGTTCAAATTCCAATTATTCATTGTTAATATGAAAACACATGATTGATTTTTATCTTTTGACCTTGTGTATCCTGCAACTTTGTTAAACTCACTTATAAGTTCTAGGAGGGTTTTTTTGTAAATAAATTTGGATTTTCTACTTAAACAATCATGTCATCTGTGAACAGGGACACCTGTTCTGCACCAATATCCACTCTAGGTTTCAGGCTGCCTTAAGTCTAGGCCAACAGACTCTGCAGGGAGAAAAATGGTAAACCCACTGACAATTCAGTGTTATTTTAAATTCAGGTCTTCTTCTCTAATTTACCTGCTACTATTTACTTTTCAGAGTGCCCAAATAGCAGCTCCACGCATTCTTTCCAGGTTTCATAGCTGCATTCAGTGAAAGACAGGGTGGAGTATGCTTACTACATCTTTTCTGAAGCCAGAAGCCTTATAATTTATATTCACCATTATAAATTATAGTCTTTATTAGAAAAATTTCAAATTAAAGTGCTATTATTGCTACCCTTAAGATAATTTTCATGTCTTGCTTTTCTCTTCCTTCCTGACCTACTTAACATTATCTACCTAAATCACCAACCCAAATATGTATGGCAAAGGAGGAAAACACCTAGAATCAAAGAGTGAAGGGGAAAGTTAAGGGCACCCAGAGTCTTTAAAAGGCTGGTAAAAGCAGGCAATGTAAATTGTGAAGCATATTTTTAGTTAGAACACTCAAAGGTTTAAAAATTCTATTTTCATAGGAATGAGATTCTCATTAGAGGCTCAAAAAAAAAAAAAAAAAAAAGAGGCTAAATAACCACCTGGTATAGATGATTGCAGGGAATGGAAGCCCTTAAATAGGAGGTTGTATTAGTTAAACTTTCAGGTCTCTCCTAGACTTTTCTAGGATAGAAACTGCATTAATGATTTTTTAAAAGTCATAAATGAGAGTAAACAATCATATTCACCTATCAACAGAAATTTCTTAATTAGCCAGTATTTATCTAGCAATTGGTTGGGTGCTGGTCCTACACAAGTGAATATACATTCCATTCTTCAAGGAATTATGAAAGGAGAGAGACAAATAAATAAGCAATTATGAGTCCATCTGTCAAGTACTGTAGCAAGGGTAGGTACAAGATGTTAGAGAGTCTATCAGAGGGCTTCTACACTTAGGAAGCAGGGAAATTTTCATAGAATGGGAACTTCTAAACAGAAGGTCCAATGGGAACCAACCAAGCAGAAGGAAGGAGGTCAGAGGGGCTGTTCTAGGAAGTAAGAACAACCTGTGCAAAGTCCTTGAGGCAGGAGAGTGTGGTGCACTCTTGGAACCACAAGCACTATAGGCATGTCAAGTAGTACCATCCTTTTCCAGTAGGCTGGAAGCCACCATTTCATTTTTACCAGTTGTTTGGATGTACATTTGCATATTTGAGAACAATGGCAGATTGCTAAAACATGTGCACAGTAGTCTTAAACCTTATACATTTTAATTTTTCTTTTGACCTTTTCTTGTCATATCTACACACAACCTATGACTAAGTTTTTACAAATATCAACTGTAGAGTCTTCTTATTAGGAAGTTTGATTCACTCATATTTATTGTGATTTTTAATTTCATTTTATCTTATTTCATGCTTACTATTTATCATAGTTTATTTAAATTTCTTTTTTTCCTCACTTTACTCTTACTGAAACTAATTATGCTCCTTTTAATTTTTTTAACCTTCCTGAGAATTTAGAATACCTATATTTTTGTGCTTATGTTAGGTTTTTTTTACTATTTTTTTCTTAGAGGCTTACCTACAAAGTTTTATCTCACTATTTTTAATGGTCATATTTGAAGCATTATTTCTTTATAAGTACGACAAAATCAAATACTTATTCCTTCCTCTAACTAGAAGCCATTTTTTCCCATTTGCTTTCTGCACTGAGATAAGACTTTAGAACATTTTAATTTCCCCAGACTCTATCTCTGGCCTGATCACCCTCATCCAACACTCTCCACCAAACAAATGAACGAGTAAAATGCCACCTTGGTTTTGCTAAGATAATTCATAACATTGGTTTCAGGTCTTTATCAAGTTGGTTGGTAAGCAACCTCTTCACTTAAACATTCATTCAACAATATTTATTGAATATTGGTTGGTAAGCAACCTCTTCACTTAAACATTCATTCAACAATATTTATTGAGCACCCACTATATGTCAGACACTGTTTTAGGCTCTACAGATACAGCCATGTATATGTATTGTATAGCCACATACAAGGACAGTGAGAGAGTTAGATAAAAAAACAAATAACTAAAATGTGAAGAAAAACAGGCTCATAGGAAGCCTACATGATAAGAAGTGACAGGGTGAGTGGATGGGTGTGTATAGGGCAAGTTAGCTCTGAGAAGATCTCCTTGTAAAGGTTCATGTTTGGGCAGAGACCAGAATTAAAAGACGCCATAAAGAGACCTGTGGGTGGAGCACTCCTGGCAGAAGGAACTGCATAGTCAAATGGTTCGAGATTGGTCTTGGAAGTGGTTTTCAAAGGGTTTAGGGGCTCAGGTAAGGAGTTAGGACTTTTATTCCAAATGTAATAGGAACTCATTTGGAGTTTATTTTTTAAGTTTATTGAGGAAAATTTCAAAAAGACACAAAAGTAGAGAGGATAGTGTAAAGAACCTTCATATATCCATCAACCAGCTTTAATAATTATTCCCACACATGGCCAATATTGTTTTATTCATACCTGCAATTACACCCCTCTGAGATACTTTGAAATGAAATCAAGATATCATTTCATTCTTAAGTATTTCAGTATGCATTCTTAAAAGGTAAGGATTCTTTTTACTATCACACTTCAAAATTAATAACATTTCCTTAATATAAACAAATATCCAGTCAGTATCCAGGATTCCCAATTGTCTCATAGTTATTTTTTAGTGTTAGTTCAAATCAGAATGCCCCGAAGATTCATATATCACAATAGCTTGATAGGTCTTTTCAGTCCCTGTAATGTTTACACATCCCTCTTTTTTTTCTCCTTGCAATCTATTTACTGAAGAAACTGGGTTGCTTGGCCTATAGTACTTCCTGTAGTATAGATTTTGCTGATTGCTTCCTCAGTAGTGGTGTTTAACATGCTCCTCCTCATTCCTCAGCATTCCTATAAATCGGCAGTTATAGATAGAGGCTTCACATTTAGGTTTGATTTTTTTTTCTGATAAGAATATTCCATCAGGAGATACATGTCTGGTCTTCTGTCTTGTGATGTTATCAGCCATCGCTTAAGTGCTTAACCAACTGAGCCACTCAGGCGCCCTATATGTATATTTTTATTTTTTGTTTCCTTTCATTGTATTGTATGTTATTTTATATATATATATTTTCCATTGTCGTTGTTGTTATTGTTTTTTCCCTTTCTTTCTTCCTTTCTTTTCTGGACAAAATGATGAGGTGGAGAAATTCACACCAAAAGAAAGAACAGGAGGTAGTACTCACTGCCAGGGATTTAATCAACACAGATATAAGTAAGATGTCTGAACTAGAATTTAAAACAATGATTATAAAGATACTAGCTTGGCTTAGAAAAAGCATAGAAGACACTAGAGAATTGCTTACTGTAGAAATAAAAGAACTAAAATCTAGCCAGGCTGAAATTAAAAATGCTATTATCGAGATGCAGTCCCAAGTGGAGGCTATAAAAATGAGAATGAATGAAACAGAAGAGTGAATCAGTGATATATAAGATAAAATGATGGAAAATAAGGACGCTGAAAAGAAGAAAGAGAACTATTAGATGATGAAGGGAGACTTAGATAACTCAGCAATTCCATAAAGTGAAATAATATCCGTATAATAGGGGTCTCAGAAGATGAGAAGCAGGAGAAAGGGGAAAAAGGTTTATTTGAACAAATTATAGCTGAGAACTTCTCTAATCTGGGGAAGGAAACAGGCATTTAAGTTCAGGAGGCACAGAGAACTCCCTTCAAAATCAATACAAATAGGTCAACACCTTTACAACATATAATAGTGAAGCTTGCAAATTTCAAAGATAAAGAGAAAATCCTGAAAGCAGCTTGGGACAAGAGTTCCTTAACCTACAAGGGTAGACACATAAGGCTGGCAGCAGACCTATCTACAGAGACCTGGCAGGCCCGAAAGGACTGGCATGATATATTCAACATGCTAAATGGGAAAAATATGCAGCCAAGAATACTTTATCCAGCTAGGCTGTCATTCAGAATAGAAGGAGAGATAAAGAATTTCCAGGACAAACAAAAACTAAAGGAATTTGTGAACATTAAGCGAGCCCTGCAAGAAATATTAAGGGGGATCCTTTGAGCAGAGAGAGCCCAAAGGTTACAAAGACCAGAAAGTAACAGAAACAATCTACAGGAACAGTGACTTAATAGGTAATACAATGGCTCTAAATTCATATCTTTTAATAATTACTCTGAATGTAAATGGGCTAAATGCTCTAATCATAAGACACAGGGTATCAGAATGGATAAAAAAACAAGACTCATTGATATGTTGCTTACCAGAGACTCATTTTACACCCAAAGACACCTCCAGATTGAAAGTGAGGATGTGGAGAACTATTTATCATGCTAATGGACATCAAAAGAAAGCTGGAGTAGCCATCAGACTACTAGATTATATCAGACAAACTAGATTTTAAACCAAAGACTGTAATAGGAGATGAAGAAGGACGCTATGTCATAATAAGAGGGTTTATTCAACAAGAAGATCTAACAATTGTAAATATTTATTTACTAACTTGGGAGCACCCAAATATATGAACCAATTAATAACAAAATTAAAGAAACTCATTGATAATAATGTAATAATAGGAGGGGACTTTAACACCCCACTCACAGTAATGGACAGATCATCTAAGCAGATCAATAAGGAAGAAGGGCTTTGAATGACACACTGGACCAGATGGATATATATTTGGAGCATTTCATCCTAAAGCAAAATACACATTCTTCTTGAGTACACATGGAACATTCTCCAGAACAGATCACATAATGGGTCACAAATCAGGTCTCAACTGGTACAAAAAGACTGAGATCATACCATGCATATTTTCAGACCACGGTGTCTTAAAACTTGAAGTCAACCACAAGAAAAAGTTTGGAAGGACCACAAATACGTGGAGGTTAAAGAGCATCCTACTGAAGAATGAATGGGTCAACCAGGAATTAAAAGAAGGATTTTAAAAATACATGGAAGTAAATAAAAATGAAAATATGAACCTTTGGGACGCAGCAAAAGAAGTCCTAAGAGGGAAGTATATAGCAAAACAGGCCTTCCTCAAGAAATAAGAAATGTCTCAAATACACGACCTAACTTTACACCTAAAGGAGCTGGAAAAAGAACAACAAATAAAGCCTAAATCCAACAGAATAAGAGAAATAATAAAGATTAGAGCAGAAATCAATGAAATAGAAATTAAAAAAAAAAACATAAAACAGATCAATGAAACTAGTTGTTTCTTTGACAGAATAAGATTGATAAATCCCTAGCCAGACTTATCAAAAATGAAAAGATAGGACCCAAATAAATAAAATCATGAATGAAAGAGGAGAGATCACAAGCAACACTGGAGAAATATAAACAATTATAAGAGAACATTATGAGAGATTGTATGCCAGCAAATTAGGCAATCTGGGATTCTGGGATAAATTCCTAGAAACATATAAAGTACCAAAACTGAAACAGAAAGAAATAGAAAACCTGAGCAGACCACAAGCAGCAAAGAATTGAAGCAGTAATAAAAAGTCTCCCAAAACACAAGAGTCCAGGGCCGGATGGCTTCCCAGTGGAATTCTACCAAACATTTAAAGAAGAATTAATACCTATTGTTCTGAAACTGTTACAAAAAATTGAAATGGAAGGAAAACTTCCAAACTCATTCTATGAGGACAGCATTACCTTGATCCCAAAACCAGACAAAGACCCCACCAAAAAGAATTACAGACCAATATCCCTGGTGAACATGGATACAAATACTCTCACCAAGATACTAGCTAATAGGATCCAACAGTACATTAAAAGGATTATTCACCATGATCAAGTGGGATTAATTCCTGGGCTGTAGGGGTGGTTCAGCATCTGCAAATCAATCAATGTGATACACCACATTAATAAAAGAAAGGACAAGAACCATATGATCCTCTCAATAGATGCAGAAAAAACATTTGACAAAATACAGCATCCTTTCTTGATAAAAATTCTCTGCCCTATGGGGATAGAGGAACATACCTCAATATCATAAAAGCCATATATGAAAGATCCACAGCAAATATCATCCCCAACAGGGAAAAACTGAGGGCTTTTTCCCTAAAGTCAGGAACACAACAGGGATGTCCACTCTCACCACTGTTGTTCAACATAGTACTGGAAGTCCTATTCTCAGCAATCAGATAACAAAAAGAAATAAAAGACATCCAAATCAGCAAAGAAGTCAAACTTTCATTCTTTGCAGATGACATGGTACTCTATGTAGAAAAGACAAAAGAGGGGCGCCTGGGTGGCTCAGTCGGTTAAGCACCTGTGCTCGGCTCAGGTCATGATCCCGGGATCCTGGGATCGAGCCCTGCGTTGCGCTCCCTGCTCAGCAAGGAGGCTGCTTCTCCCTCTCCCTCTGTCTGCTGCTCCCCCTGCTTGTGCTTGCTCTCTCTGTCAAATAAATAAATAAAATCTTAAAAAAAAAAAACCCAAAAGACTCTACAAAAAATTGCTAGAACTGATACAGGAATTCGGCAAAGTCGCAGGATATAAAATCAGTGCACAGAAGTCAGTTGCATTTCTATACACTGACAATGAAGCAGAAGAAAGAGCAATCAAGGAATCGATCCCATTTACAATCGCACCAAAAACCAAAAGATACCTAGGAATAAACCTAACCAAAGAGGTAAAGGATTTGTACTCTGAAAACTATAGAACATGTGAGGAAGACACAAAGAAATGGAAAAATATTCCATGGTTATGGATTGGAAGAACAAATATTGTTAAAATGTCTATGCCACCCAAAGCAATCTACACATTCAAAGCAATCCCTATCAAAATGCATCAGCAGTTTTCATAGAGCTGGGACAAATAATCCTAAAATTTGTATGGAACCAAAAAAGACCCTGAATAGCCAAAGCAAAGTTGAAAAAAAAAAAATCAAAGCTGGACGCATCACAATTCCGGACTTCAAGCTCTATTACAAAGCTGTATTCGTCAAGACAGTATGGTACTGGCACAAAAACAGACACACAGATCAATGGAACAGAATAGAGAACCCAAAAATAGACCCTCAACTCTATGGTCAACTAATCTTCAACAAAGCTGGAAAGACTATCCAATGAAAAAAAAAGACAGTCTCTTCAACAAATGGTGTTGAAAAAACTGGACAGCCACATGCAGAAGAATGAAACTGGACCATTTCCTTACACCACACACAAAAATAGACTCAAAATGGATGAAAGGCCTAAATGTGAGACAGGAGTCCATCAAAATCTGAGGAGAGCACAGGCAGCAACCTCTTTGACCTTGGCTGCAGCAACTTCTTTCTAGACACATCGCCAAAGGCAAGGGAAACAAAAGCAAAAATGAACTATTGGGACTTCATCAAGATAAAAAGCTTTTGCACAGCAAAGGAAATAGTCAACAAAACTAAAAGGCAACCTACGGAATGGAAGAAGATATTTGCAAATGACTTATCAGATAAGGGGCTGGTATCCAAAATCTATAAAGAACTTATCAACCTCAACACCCAAAAAACAAAAAAATCCAGTCAAGAAATGGGCAGAAGACATAAACAGACATTTTTCCAAAGAAGACATACAAATGACTAACAGACACATGAAAACATGCTCAACATCACTCAGCATCAGGGAAATACAAATCAAAACCACAATGAGATACCCCCTCACACTAGTCAGAATGGCTAAAATTAACAAGTCAGGAAACCACAGAACTACCCTATGATCTAGCAATTGCAGGACTAGGTATTTATGCAAAGGCTACAAACATAGTGATTCGAAAGGATATATGCACCCTGATGTTTATAGCAGCAATGTCCACAATAGCCAAAATATGGAAAGAGCCCAGATGTCCATTGACAGACGAATGAATAAAGAAGATGTGGCAAATATACATATAATGGAATATTACTCAGCCATCAAAAAGAATGAAATCTTGCCATTTGCAATGACATCGATGGAACTAGAGGTTATTATGCTAAGTGAAATAAGTCAGTCAGAGAAAGACAAATACCGTATGATTTCACTCACGTGGAATTTAAAAAACAAAACAGATGAACATAGGGGAAGGGAAGGAAAAATAAAATAAGATGAAAACAGGGAGGGAGGCAAACCATAAGAGACTCTTAATTAACTCTAGGAAACAAACTGAGGGTGCTGGAAGGGAGGTGGGTGGGGGATGGGGTAATTGGGTGATGGGCATTAAGGAGGGCACTTGAAGTGATAAGCAATGGGTGTTATATGCGAATCACTGACTTCTACCCCTGAAACTAATAATACAGTATATGCTACCTAAATTGAATTTAAATAAAAAATTTTTAAAAAGCAGTCAAGTTCACTTCTTTATTTTGCTTTTTGTTTTGGGGGATTGCTTGTTTTAATTTTTGTTTTAAAGTTATATATTCACATATTTACCAAGTTCAAACTACAGAACAATGTAGATCCACAGATATATTCACCACCCTCCTCCCTTTCTTCTCATAGATAATTTTAAAATTTGATTTTGCTTCCACTTGAGGTAAGTGCTGGTGAGGATGTGGAGAAATTGGAACTGTCATACATGGCTGGTGAGAATGTAAATAGTACAGCTGCTGTGGAAAACAGTCTGATGGTTCCTTAAAAAAAATTAAACACAAAATTACCATTTAATCTGGTAATTTCATTCCCAGGTATGTACCCAAAACGAAAAGCAAGTACTCAAAGAGATATTTGTGCACCAATGTTCACAGCAGAATTATTCACAATAGTCAAAGTTGGACACAAGACAAGTGTCCATCAACATGTAAATGGATACACAAAATATGGTATGTATGCATAATGAAATATCACACAGCCACAAGAAAGAATAAAAGTCTGATACAGACCACAACATGGATGAGCCTTGAAAACACTATACTAAGTAAAATAAGCCAGACACAGGAGAGATAGTATATGATTCTACTTATATGAAATATCTAAAACAGGCAAATATACAGAGATAAAAAGTAGACTAAGGATTATCAGCAGCTGTGGGGAGGGGAGAATGAGGAGTTACTGCTTGATGGGTATAGAGTTTCTTTTTGGAGTCATGGAAAAGTTTCAGAAATAGATAGTGGTGATGATTTCATGACATTGTGAATATTATTAATGTCATGGGTTGTACAGTAAAAATGGTTAAAATGGGAAAAAATTGGTATTTAAAAAAACTATCCTTCCAGTTTTACATAAATAGTAGCATATTCTCCACACTTTCTCCATCTTGCTTTTTTTTATTCCATCTTGCTTTTTTTCACTGAACAGTCATCTATAGTAGTATATAGAGAGATTTCTCATTTCTTTTATAGCTGCAGAGTACTCTCATATAAATACATCATAGTTTATTCAAGTCCTCTAAAGATGGAAAATTGGGTTGTTCATTGGAGACTTTAAAGTAAAAAAGTGATATAATCTGATTTACATTACAAATAGATCACTCTGGGGGCCCTGGTTGGCTCAGTTGTTAAGCGTCTGCCTTCGGCTCAAATAGTGATCCCAGGGTCCTGGGATCGAGCCCCACATCGGGCTCCCTGCTCCGCAGGAAGCCTGCTTCTCCCTCTCCCACTCCCCCCTGCTTGTGTTCCCTCTCTTGCTGTGTCTCTTGTCAAATAAATAAATAAAATCTTAAAAAAAAATAGATCACTCTGGCTGATATGTGGAAAATGTTTTATTGGGGGGAGTCGGGTAAGAGTGGAAGCAGAGATAAGGCCTTTATAAACATCCTGAAAAGATGATGGTTATTTGAATGAAGGTGGTAGTGTTGGACATAGAGAAAATCCGTGAATTCTGGATGTGATTGTGGTAGAGACTACAGAATGTTTTGATGGGCTGGATGTGGGAAGTAAGGGATAAAGAAAAGCAAAGGTGAATCCTAATTTGGGGGCTTCATAAGTTAGGTAGATGGTGGTGCTATGGATGGAGAAGACTAGGGTAGGGGTTAGTTGTTTTGTTTGCATATTTTTTGTTTGCTTTTGGTCTTTTGTGAGGAGAGAAATCAGGAGTTCTTCTTGGGATATCCAGGTAGAGTATCAAGTAAGGCATTTGGAATATGAATCTGGAGTTCAGTGGAGATGTTAGGTGTTAAACATTTTGGACGTTATTGGCATATAGGTGGCTTTTAAAGCCATGGGGTTGGAAGAGCTTACATAGGAAGTAAATGTAGCTGGAACCAGGAAAGAGGTCAGTATGCTAGCTCTGGTCCATGCTAACAAAGGAGGATGAGCAAGCGCAGAAACCTGAGGATCAGCCCCTGAGGTGGGAAGGGAGGAACCTGAAAAGTATGGTGTCATTAAATCCAAAAGAAGAAGGTTTTTTATGAATGAGGGAGCTGTCCATGTCCATAGCCATGTTCAATGCTACAAATAGATGAATTAAGATGGCTAAAGGAAGTAACCATTGGCTTAGGCAATAAAGAGGCTATTGGTGATTTTCACAAGACATTTAAGCAGAGGGATGAGAGAATGGGAGGTGAGGAGTAGGAGACAGGCAGGTCAAAGAAGGGTTTTAGATGGGAGGTTCGCTGGCATGTTTGTAATGCTTTCCTTGTGAAGAAGGATGACAGAAAAAGGAGAGGGCTAGTTGGGGTAGAAACATCTGTAAGGTGCACAATCACTTAATAGTTACACTACAGTAATTAGGCACATTATCATCAGCTATCTAGATTTAACTAGCAGTATCACAAGACTCCAAGGCCCCTTCTACTCCTTGTACTTTTTATTTCCTCCTATCTGGAGATATTCTTTGATTCAATTTGTTTGCAGTTCTTCCTTAGGTAGTTTCCTCAGAAAGAGAACATAGTTGTATATTTTCCTGAGCTCTTTGTGGGTTGAAAATGCTTCTTCTTTTGCCATCACTTGGCTGTGTCGTGGATTCTTGGATCACCTCCTGTCCTCTAAATGTGGTTTTTCTATTTTCTAACTTCCAATGTTGAAGATGAGAAGATTCACACTGATACTTGTTTGTTTCTCTTTCCCTTAGACAGTAACCAGTTCTCTTTGAATGAAAGCTTGCAAGACTTCTTCCTTGAGATATAGGAATTTCACCATGATATGGGTAACTTTTCTCATTATTTTGGTCTTTAACTTGATGATCTTGACCAAACCAAAGACCCAAGTCCTTCCTCATTCTTTTCCTTATGGGACTTCTAAAATTTGTCATTTTTTTTTTCTTTGTGGCTCATGAATTTGCTCTCGGTGGTGGAATGTTCTCATTTAAGTCTACTTAAACTCTGATGGAGGGTTTAGCAGTGACCATTTTGTTTTCAATTCGTTGAATTTTTAAATTTTAAGTACACAATTGAGTTCTGCCCGTTCAGAAAACATCTATTGTGCTTTAATTACATGTCCTTCAACAACCCCTACATTATAATTAAAGTCACTTAAGTCTGCCTTCTTAGGCACTAACCGCTTTGATTATTTGGTAGCATGCCTCCTTTAAGTTATAGTATCTTCCTAAATGGTTGATGGTCTTTTTGGCTGGTTCATATCTTTAGATATGAAATCCCTCAGTAGGTGGAGCACTGTGTTTTACTGGCCAATGTTAGAAGAGAGGTGTCTGCTCAAGACCACTGGTGCCCCTCACCTCAGGTGCGATGGGATCTATTGTCTCTACTCCTGGCCCACCCTAGAAACAAGGCTTTTTCACAGCTTTTTAAGTCCTAACTTAAGATACAGTGATGTACTAAGCTTGTAATTTCTGCCCCGGAACTCAAGGCCTCAGCTGTATTTGGGTGCTCCTCCTGGCTTCAACAATAGTGGACAGTTGTTTGGGTGGCTTTGGAACCAAAAGGGAACAGAGTCAGGAATTTGAGTTCAAAATCCCCTTTAATTTGATTTGATTTGATTTTTAAGTCTGTAACTCTTCGACCATTGCCCCCAAAGTGCAAGAACAAAATTTTGGCATTTAATATACATACTGTGCTGTAATATAAGGTTATATGATGTATGATTATTGGTATAGCTGTTAAGTATACATAATTAATTGAGGTGGATGATTAGTTGGAGTCATAATGAGAGTTTTGAAATAAATTGAATCCTAACTACTTTTTTTTTGTTTGTTTCAAGTGCCATGAAATATCACATGTATTTTAAATGTCCCATTAGGGATTAAGGAGTATGATTATAATTCAGGCTAGAGTTTGCAGTCTAAAGTTACCACATGAGAGAACCTGTGTGCTAGTTTCTGAAGAATTTTTACTTAAATTTAGCGAGCACCATCAATAAGCTAAGATGGAGGGTGGAAATTTAACAGATCAGATGGTTAGAGTCCGATAGACATTTAGGCACACTGGAAAAGTGCAGAGATGCTGAGTTACTCATCCTGAACTCTGCTAATTAAAAAAGTTTTAATCACCATGGTTCAATTAATGTCTCTAAAGAAATTATAAGTTAACAAAATGTTTGTCAGGCCAAACTGATCCAGGCTTGCCTTGGTGTGATGCAAACGCTGGCCGGGGCCCAAGGACGCTTCGTGCTCTCATGCTGAAATACGAGCTGGGCTCCGCGAAGACCAGAGAAGCCTAAACAAACATCTGGGCCCTTCTAACTGCTTACTATTTTCAGTTTTTATAACAGTCTTCTCTGGATTTCTATATAAAAACAAAATACACTGCACGCTTTTCCTTAGCAGAGGCAAAAAAATCTTGAAATTGCAGCGCCAATTTGGTTTCAATCAGTACTGACGCTTCTCTCTTTTTAACAGATTATCTTTTGCCTCTGCAGTTTTTCCATTTTCATGATCTCTCCTCTCTTTTTGTTTTATTATTTTTTTTTCTTTCTGCACTTTGATGGCTCATCAAATTACTACGAGGTATTTGATTAGGAGCAATTAATGACAAATCTATGAATAGGAAAATCCATCCCTCACAATAGCAGTTGGTGTGCTTGGATCACCAACAATTTAAGATACTGAACAGATTCCACATCTAGAACTAGAGCCTGGCCCTCTATCATTGTCAGCCTGCGGCCTGCGGATGTGCTTAGTTTGGCCAACTCGGTGTTCTTTTAAAAAACAGAATATGAATGGGGGTGCTGGTCTGGCTCAGTTGGCATAGCATGTGAGTCTTGATTTCGGGGTCATAAGTTCAAGGCCCATGTTGGGCGTAGAGCTTACTTTAAAAAAAACAAAAAATAAATAAAAGAGGTAAGTAAATAAATAAATAAATAAAAACCCCTGACTGTGAATGACTTTAAATGAAATGCACTTTTTCCAGCTGACCGCAGGCCAGCAGCCTTAAACTTCCTCTCGCTTTTACCCTACTTGAATGGCCTGTGAGTCACCTAAGTTTGTACCTGGTGAGAATTTTCGTGGAGAAAGCCCCCAAAGCCTCATTTCTCAAATGTTCTTCAAGGTGTTCTGAGGTGGGCCCCAGGGCTGTGCCTGTTTAAGGAGCATTTCAGGGGGTTCTACCAAGGGGATCCTGGGCCCCGCTGAAGAAACATTACCTGAAAGATTTTCCAAATAGTCTTTGTGTGTGTGACAAAAAAAAAAATCAAGTCAAATCAAAGGATTTTCTGCACTCAGATACTATTATAGAAAATTGACAGAGTGGATAAATGAGAATGATGTATCTCATTAATTCATGGGTTCTCCTTTTGCTAAATTATGCTGAAGTTTCTATGAAGGAAAATAAAAAGTGAATAATTAAAAATGCAATTTTGTATGGAAAGCAGCAATTATACATATGTATGCATAGGCAGCAGTGGTAATGCTACCAAATTTCAAAACAATTTTCTTTCCTAGCTCTTCCAAAGATGACATAATATATTTTTAGTTTAATTTTCCAAAAATTCATTTAACAGAAAAAAATTCTACTCATGGAGATGGTTTTTTAAAAAAAGCAAAATTCTTTCAACTTTGTAATAAAGGTTTCTGAATAGTTAAATTGTTACCCTTAATCCAATTACCCTAAATAAAATTATTGATTTGTTAGGTACTAATGAGGTGAACTAAATTACCATTAAATCTAAACTAGGCAATGTCCTTGCACTATTAAAACACACAGTTTACTACTACCATTCTTCTGAAAATTCTGGACGATTTTCTTTAAAATTGGTCTAGACTTTTTTCTTTTAAACTTAGCAAGGTAGGCAATCCCCTTCTTTTTTAAGAAAATTTTTTCCTCTGATTTTTAAAAGTTGTGTATAAAGTCATACAAAATAGAAAAGTAGAAAATGCAAAACATTATCCATAACTTCACCCGCTTAGAGAGAACGTTTAATAAAGTATAACATAATATGAAAGGTGATAAAATTATAATATAAATACAACATAATGTAAAATATTTATAAAATAAAAAAGGCCATTTTAAAAAATTAAAGAAATATTTGTGTACCACAAAAAGCCACAGTTAAACAAAATGCAAATTTCACAGTACTGCATAATAAAGAGTACAATTCTTCTTTCTCAATTCAATCCTGATAGTTGGCTCTTTTTCTTCTTTTTTTTGAAAAAGTTTTTCCAGTAATTAACATACCTTTAAATAATATGTTTAGTACTTTAATTCTTTTTTTTCTTTCAATTTAGGTATAACTTGTATTCAGTAAGTTAACATAGTTAACGTACAGTGCAATATTGGTTTCTGGAGTAGAATTCAGTGATTCATCACTTACATACAACACCCAGTGCTCATCCTTAATGTGCCCTCCTTAATGCCCATCACCCATCTAGCCCATCCCCCACCAACCTCCCTCCATCACCCCTCAGTTTGTTCTCTATAGTTCGGAGTCTCTTATGGTTTGTTTCCCTCTCTCCTTTTTTTTCTTTTCCCCTTTTCCCACATGTTCATCTGTTTTCTTTCTTAAATTCCACATATGAGTGAGATCATATGGTATTTGTCTTTCTCCGATTGACTTATTTCACTTAGCATAATACACTCTAGCTCCATCCACATTGTTGGAAATGGCAAGATTTCATTTTTTTGATGGCTGAGTAATATTCCATTGTATATATATATACCACATCTCCTTTATCCATTCTTCAGTTGATGGACATTTGGGCTCTCTCCATAGTTTGCCTATTGTTGATTATACTGCTATAAATGTCGGGGTGCATGTACCCCTTTGAATCAGTATTTTTGTATCCTTTGGGTAAATACCTAGTAGTGCAATTGCTGGATCATAGGGTAGTTCTATTTTTAACTTTTTGAGGAACCTCCAAACTATTATCCAGAGTGGTAGCATCAGTTTACATTCCCACCAACAGTGCAAGAGGGTTCCCTTTTCTCCACATCCTTGCTAACAGCTGTTATTTCTTGTGTTGTTAATTTTAGCCATTCTGACAGGTGTGAGGTGATATCTCATTGTTCTACCAAATTTTTAAATAAAAACTAATACCTATTCTTGAATTTTTCTGAAAAATAGAAGAGAAAAAAAACTTCCAAATTCATTCTATGATGCCAGTATTATCCCGGTACCAAAATAAGATAAAGATAGTACAAAAAAAGAAAACTACAGGCCAATATCTCTGACAAGCATAGGTGCGAAACTCAACAAAATACTAGCAAACTGAATTCAAGAACACATTAAAAAAATCATTCATCATGATCAAGCAGGATTTATTCCAGGGATGCAAGGGTGGTTCAATTTTCATAAATCAATCAACATGATGCATCACATTAACAGGACAAAGGATAAAAACCATGTGATCATCTCAACAGATGTAGAAAAGCCTTGATAAAATACATCAATCCATGACAAAAAATCTCAACAAAGTGGGTTTAGAGAGAACATACCTCAACTTAATAAAGGCCATATGTGAAAACCCACAGCTAATATCATATTTAATGGTGAAAGACTGAGAGCTTTTCATTTAAGATCAGGGACAAGACATGGATATCCACTCTCACTACTTTTATTCAACATAGTACTGGAAGTACTAGATGCAGCAATCAGACAAGAAAAAGAAATAAAAGGATCCAAATTGATAAGTAAGAAGTAAAACTGTCACTACTTGCAGATGACATGATACCATACATAGAAAACTGTAAAGACTCCACCAAAAAACTATTAGAACTGATAAATGAATTCAGTAAAAGTTGTAGGATACAAAATTAATATACAGAAGTCTGTTACATTTCTATACATGAATAACAAAGTAGCAGAGAGAGAAATTTACAATTTCCCAATTTATAGTTGCAGCAAAAAAATGACACACTAGGAATAAACTTAATCAAGGAGGTGAAAGACCTGTACTCTGAAAACTATAAAACATTGGTGAAAGATATTGAAGGTGACACAAACAAATGGAAAGATATCCCATGCTCATGGATTGGAAGAATTCAAATAATTAAAGTCCATATTACCCAAAGCAATCTACAAATTCAATGCAATCCCTATCAAAATACCAACAACATTCTTCACAGAACTAAACAAATAATAATAAATTTGAATGGAACCACAAAAGACCCCAAATAGTTAAAACAATCTTGACAAAGAAGAACAAAACTGGAGGTAACCCAATTCCAGATTACAAAATACACTACAAAGTTGTAGTAATCAAAACAATATGGTACTGGCACAAAAACAGACACATATGTCAATGTAGCAGAATAGAGAGCCCTGAAATAAACCCATGCTTAGATTGTCAATTAATCTATGACAAAGGAAGCAAGAATATATAATGGGAAAAAGACAGAGTCTCTTCAACAAGTGGTGTTGGGAAAACTGGACAGCTACACGAAAAAAATGAAACTGGGCCACTTTCTTATACTGTTCACAAAAATAAACTCAAAATAGATTAATGACCTAAATGTGAGACCTAAAATCATAAAATTCCTAGAAGAAAACATGGGCAGTGGGGCGCCTGGGTGGCTCAGCTGTTAAGTGTCTGCTTTCAGCTCAGGTCATGATCTCAGGGTCCTGGGATTGAGCCCCACATCAGGCTCCCTGCTCAGTGGGAAGCCTGCTTCTTCCTCTCACACTCCCCCGCTTGTGTTTCCTCTCTCGCTGTCTCTCTCTCTCTCTGTCAAATAAATAAATAAAACCTTAAAAAAAAAAAAAAAAAGAAAACATGGGCAATAATCTCTTTGACATTGGCTGTAGTAACATTTTTCTAGATATATTTCTTCAGGCAAGAGAAACAAAAGCAAAAATAAAAACAAACAAACAAAAAAAGCAAAAATTGGGCTACACCAAAGGAAAATTTGGCACAGCAAAAGAAACCATCAACAAAATGAAATGGCAACATACTGAATGGGAGAAGATATTTGTAAATGATATGCCCAATTAGGGGTTAATATCCAAAATATATAAAGAACTTACACAAGTCAACATCAAAAGAACAAACGATCCAATTAAAAAATGGGCAGAGGACCTAAATAGACATTTTTCCAAAGAAGACATACAAATAGCCAACAGACATGTGAAAAGGTGCCCAACATCACTAATTATCAGGGCAACAGAAATCAAAACCACAATGAGGTATCACCTTATACCTGTCAGTTGGCTAAAATAAAAAAGACAAGAATAACAAGTGTTGGTGAGGATGTGGAGAAAAGGAACCCTTGTGCACTGTTGGTGGGAATGCAAATTGGTACAGCCCACTGTGGGAAACAGTATGGAGGTTTCTCAAAAAATTAAAAA
The DNA here is from genome assembly GCF_004348235.1 of Phoca vitulina. Taxonomy (NCBI): domain Eukaryota; kingdom Metazoa; phylum Chordata; class Mammalia; order Carnivora; family Phocidae; genus Phoca; species Phoca vitulina. Next base: position 22,784,277 of record NW_022589736.1, read on the forward strand.
TAGAATTACCATACAATCCAGGAATCCCACTTCTGGGTATTTACCCAAAGAATATAAAAACACTAATTCAAAGTGATATATGTACCCTTATATTTATTGCAGCATTATTTACAGTAGTCAAGATACAGAAGCAACCCAAGGGTTGCCCCCACACACACACACACACTGGAATATTATTCAGCTATAAAAAAGAATGAAATCTTGCCATTTGTAACAACATTGATGGACCTGGAGGATATAATGGTAAGTGAAATAAGTCAGTCAGAGAAAGACAAATACCATATGATTTCACTCAGACATGGAATCTAAAAAACAAAACAAATAAACCAAAAAACAGACTCTTAAATACAGAGAACAAGCTGGTGGTTGTCAGAGAAAGTTGGGTGGGGAGGATGGGTGATTAGACAGAGAGGATTAAGAAGTACAAACTTCCAGTCATAAAATAAATAAGTCACAGAGATAAAAAGTACAGCACACAGGACACAGTCAATGACATTGTGATAATGTTGTATGGGACAGATGGTGACTACACTTGTGGTGAGCATTGAGTATGTATAGAATTATTGAATCACTATGCTATACACCTGAAACTAACATAATATTGTATGGTAACTATACTTGAATAAAAAAATTTTTCTAAAAGCCTCATGTCAAGAACTGAAGGGTCTGGAATTTTACTCTACTTGAAGGTAACAAAGTTAGCTTGCCACCATTGCTTGCAATCTGACACAAGATGCCTGGGTCATGATGAAAGACTTTTTCACTCATGACAAAAGCAGTATCTAGAGTATCAACATGTTTGTATCAGTACAAGCCCCAGTTTGCAGATGGGCCTAGATGAACATCTGCACACACAGTGGGTCATGTTACAGGAGAGAAACACTGAGCTTGGGGAACTTTCTGCTTTATAGCAACCAGTAAGCAAGTCTTCTTATCCCAAAGCAGACATGATCTTATTCCTCAAGGTTTCTTACTGCAAATACAACGGTCAGGGCTTTGCATTCTTGGCACACCCAGCAAGATGTGTAGGAAGAGGAGAGCCCTATGGAAGAGCATTTCCCAACACTATCCACCCCTGACTTTTACATCATCTTGGCTTCTGGCCTGACCAGGGCCCCATGGACATGGGCAGGTTGTGTTCACTGGCAGGCTTTACTCTGGGTTTGTATGGGCACCAAAAAGGAGGCAAGCTACCCTCTCTCAACCCCAGATGCCAAATTAGGATTGCTAGTAATTGGTCAAAAGAGGACTTGAGTTGGATGTCTTTCTAGGGCAAAGCTGCTTTGCCCTTTTGTCCCTTCTATTATCCCTTGTGAGAGTCTGGAATTATTTCCCCATTCTAGGAGCCCCAACAGGCTAATAACTGTCTTTAGAGGGCAGTTCTAGGACCTCTGTCCTGACAAACCAGGATGCTCTGGAAAGAGGGGAGAGCAGGGCAAGGGAAGTGCCCTGCTCAGTCTCAGTATTCTGAATAGCTCATCGGTTAATTTATGGGTTAGTGGCCAGCTCTCTCCCACGGTTCATTTGTTGGGGAGTCATGAGCTGGAGTTGTCTTGGGAAGGGTTGGTTTGGGCTAATGTTTTACTCTGCTCTATTTTCTTCAAGCTTCCTATCCTGCTGCTTCCTCATTCAGGATTTCCTCAAACTTCCTGTTCTTGTTTTCTTGGTTATGTTTTCATTTCTTAAAAAAAATAAATTATTCCTGCTATTTCAGTGGGAACTTGGGAGACAGGAGAAGTAAACAGGAAGACTCATTTCTTTGTCTTGAACTGGAAGCCTATAATTTTTCAAGGACTCAGCATCATAGAAAGAGCATGAGATCCCTTTTACCTCCCCATCCTTTTTTTCCCCTTCACTTTCCCTCTCTCCCCCTCTGTACTTCCATACACTCAGCCCACAGGCTAACTTCAGGACAACAAAAGCTATTAAAATAAAAATAAAATAGAACAACGATTTTTATGATATATGTTATCTCTTTCACTGATTCAAAAAACATTTGCTAAGTGTCTCCTCAGGGTTTGGCATTAATGTAGGCACTAGGAATACAAAAGAACTGTAGTCCCTGACTTCCTAGGGGTCTAAAGACCAGTAAGAGAAAAGAAGGCAAACAAAGAATAGCCAATCGGGTAAGTGTAAAATTCACATTATGTACTCTCTGCAAGGGCAGACCTGGAGTCTGGAGAGCAACTCTGACCAAGGATGATGACTGGGAAGAGAATTTGCCAAGGGTGGAGGGTGGGGTGGAGGGAAGGCTTCCCCATGGAGATCATGTACCAGCTCAGTCTCAAAAACTCAACAGAATTGTCCCAGACAGACAAAGGGAAGATACTTTAATATGGCATAACCCATAAAGCATATAGCATATTGGGGGAAATATAGCATATTTTGAGCATATAGAGTTCAAATGTTTAAGGGGAAACCTCAGAACAGGAAATTTTGAAGGTCCTTGTGAGTCACACTGAAGAGTTAGAATGTGGTCAGTGTTTCCCAAAGTGTGGCACAAAATTATTTTAGCTCACACATGCGCTTTTTAAGAAATAGTTTTGAGTTAATTATGTATGTTAGAAACATAAGCCAACATATTAAATCCATGATTTTACACTTAGGGTAAGCCTAGCAGGTAATGCTGTTGGGATTCATCTCAGGCAAGCCAATGTATACATAAGTGCTCAGATATACTCATAAATGTTCCAAGCCTTCAGTGACCACCAAACTTAGAGAAAATAGACACCACTAGTGTTAAGGAGCTTAATATAAGAAAGGAGAAATAAAAGTAACAACAACAAAAAAAGTAAAAGTAGTAATCTCTCTACTCCTAAATTCATTTTCCCATTTACTATGTATTTGTTGGGATTTGATGGATTTGGGGCTGATCAAGGAAAAAGATGACCATAAGAAGTAGTAGCACACAACTAGCTTTATTGGGTAGTGCTTAGGGTTCCATGTGGGTAAGTCCTTCACCGAAGAAATCTGTCCAGAGGCTCTACTGTGGGGGGCCACCACCCAGAAGGGGAGGAGGGCAGAGGGACTTCTAGGGGAGAGGGAGGCCAGTGTCTAGATGATGTCACTCAGCAGCATGGCAGGGAGTCTGGGTCAGAGAGCTTGAAAGGCCAGCCATAACAGCTTGGAGGCTTATAGCCATGAGGCTCTACCTAACCAATGACAGCAGATGGGGGGTGAGGTTTTATGGAGTACGCAAAGCAGATGGGACCTAAATGGCTTAAAATCTGATTATTTAGGCTAATTTTTAAGTAATTAGATGTGTAAAAATTTGAATTTGGCACTGGTGGGCTTTTGAGCTAACAAGTCTCAGCCTTGAGTGAAGAAATAAACAATGGAGTCAAGACTCAGAGGCCATCTTTGGCTCATGTATACAACAGTGTTTGTTCCATGGAGCTCCTGAATCCTGTAGTTTGGGAACATGATTTATAGCAACGTATTTAAGTGAGTGAAATCACATTACAACAAAACAGGGCTCCCCTTGGAAGCTGTATTTATTTTCATTTAGTATAATTCAAAATAGACCCAAACAATTTAATTTAATTTAATTTCAAAGCAATTTGCACTTAGTTTAAACTATGGAGCCCATGTGGCAGTTAAGGGTATAGATTGGAGTCAGAAAGCCCTGAATGCAATGTCTAGCTTTACCACCCAGTAACTTCTATCTGCTTCAGTGTTCCTGTATGTGAAATGAGGATCCTGGCCTCTACGTCATGATAAGCTTCGGATTAAACGAGGTAATGCAGGGAGAACAGTCTGGTAGACTCTTCTGACCTCGATGTCAACGGAGAGGACTAGACAGAGGACATCAGAGTCTCAATGTGAGTGGGAGGCAAGACACCCCCAACCCCGCCAAGGGCAGAATTTACAGTGGGGACACAGGAGTTAGTCGTCAATGACTAAACTCCCTCACCTGCTTAGAGGACACAGGCTACAGTGTGGAAGAGTTTTGTGGGGAGATTGTTGAAGAATTTATTTGGAGAGGGGGGCTATACAGCTTGGAGTTCCCACACCATCTCTCTGCATGGAGGGGCAAAGGTGTTACTTTCCAGTGTTAGGTTGAGGGGGCCAGGTTTCGGAGGAATGACGCAGAGCGCACCGAGCTGTCGCCTGCATTTCTGAGACAAAGGCAATTGGATCACACCTTTGCTTAAAGTGGACTGAGGTCTCTCTCAGCTGTGGAGCCCAGAAAGAGAGAGGCTGACTGGCCTGTCACTTTGATGGCAGAGCTAGGACAGGGCTGTTGGGTTTGGACCTGCCTCCACTCCTAGAGGTTGTTGGGGCCAGGCATGCTATAGGATCCCTGGTGGACCAGATGGTGGGGTGCTATAGGAGAGAGCTGAGTCCTAGACAACAGGGCTTCCAGAAAAGTGAAGAGACACCAGGTGAGGACGTTAGAGCTGTCCCAAGGGACAGTACAGAAAGTACTATTTAAATCTGTGCTGCCCAGTATGGTAGCCACATTTCTGGCTATTGAGCATTTCAGATGTGGCTAGTCTGAATTGAGATGGAAGTGTAAACTACATGCTGAACTTCAAAGACCTGGAAGAAAAGAATGTAAAACCGTTTCATTAATAATTATATATTGATTATATGTTGAAATTGTAATATATTAGATATATTTCACCTTTTAAAATGGGGCTCTAAAAAATTTAAAATTACACATGTGACTCACATTATATTTCCATGGGACTGTGCCTGTTTAGTCCTTACTGAGTGTTTTCCTCTTAGTTATAAAATGACTCTGAGATTTTCAAACAAGTCTCATCACAAGCTCATGTCTCCCTCAAAATATGGCATTTGTCAGCAAGACAAATTCTCTCTGCAGCACAATAAATGTGGGCTCATCAGATGACCAACAGAAAGAAAACTGCTATCACAAGTTTTCTCCAAATATCTGCCACAAAATGCTACCAAGACAAAACTACTGCACAAGGCAGGATAACGTGAAACGAAAGTAGCAGGTACTAACTTGTAGATGAGAAACCAAATGAGCCTTTGATTAATATATTTTAGCAAGCTTTCAAATACTTGTGCTTGTTCGAATATCTGATTTTAAAAGTTTACAAAAAGCCAATATTCCCCTATGGCTAGCAAACACTTTTATTCATCCCATATATGAACGCTTTGAAGTTCACTGCTGACTGGGGTATTCTATAATGAAGGCAAGTCTTTGTCTTTGTGGTTCCTTCCCATTGAATGTCCAAGTGTGTTGGTCACAAGGGAGGCTGCCCAGAACGTGTCCATCTCAGGATGGAACATGGATGAAAATCTCTGTCACTGTGCAGTTTATGGAAACCCCACCAAACAAGATGCCACAGGTGACTTCAGAGTAGCCTTGCTTCAGAGTGATGTTAATGTCTCAGAAAGTGGTAAGGATTCTGGTCCTGGCAAGGGGTAGCGGCCTGACACAGGACAACTGTGGTGGGCAAGTCCCTGTCCAGAGCGCTCCTGCGGGTGGGGAAGGCTTTTTCAGCTTGTATTTATTGGACTTCTCCTTCTGCCCAATCTCTTTCGTTTCCTTCCCCTCCACAGATGTTAACCCCTAATAAATATCTTGCATGCCCAATTCAGGCTCAGTGTCTGCTCCTGGAATACCCAATTTCTGACATCCCCATGCAACCTGAGATAGGGTCTTACCTCATACCCATTCCCATATCCCATTAACCTCCAGAACTGGTCTTAGGGGCGGAAAGGGCATAGCAGACTGGGGTGCCATGCTTGTAAGTGCCTCAGCTCCTCTCCCAACTCCCCGCAGTACATGTACAAGGAGTAGGATGAGGTATCTGTTGAGCTGGTGGCATGTCCCTGTGTGTGGGACATGCCCAATCTGGAAGCACTTCTTGGTACACTCTGTGATGCTGGCCATGCTATTTTTCTTGCTCTACAGTTGGGACAAATGCCTGCTTCAAGTGTTCAAAATGGAGCTTTCATGATGTCAGCATTTTCTTCCCTGGCCCCTGGTCCCCTACCATGACAGGTCTCTGTGTGTCCCCAAGGGAGCAGCCAAGCCCTCAGGGGAAGTCTCCAAGCTCCATTTCCAACCCCTCTTTCCCTGCCCAACCCCTGCCAGCATCCTTGAAGATGGAGGACCTGCATATCTCCCAATGGCCAGCTTACCAGAAGAGAACACAGACCCCCCAGCACTGTGTTTGCTCTGGGTTGCCCCCTCCTTCTTCCCCTGTTCCCCTATGTGGCTTGGACTTCAACATGTTCTCTGAAGCTCTCTCAAGACAGCAATGCCTAATGAATGCATTTGACTGAAAGCCAAGGAAATGTTTAAAGTTCTGTCTTATGATACAGCTTTGAGAGTGGTGGCAAGAGAACATCCAGACCCTGGAAAATAACCTTGCCCACTACTCTTTCCACTCTTGTCAGGGGGTGGGGGGGTCCTCTGATTAACATTTGCCTATTCATGAGAACACTGACAACCATAAATATTAACACAGAACTTGGCCACAAAAGAATTGGAGAAATGGCAATATTTCCTGTCCAACCAGGTCGTATGCCCATGGACATTTATTTCCTTATCGGGAAAGTGAGGGGACTCACCTTTCTTGCAAAAAGGGAGATACACTCAATTATACCCTGAGGCCTGGGAAGGGGGAAGAACAAGGCAGAGGGCAGGAGCTACAGCTAGAACCTACTAAGTAGAGGTTTGCAAGGTCTGGGATCCCTTCTTGTCCCGGAAGGATGGGCTGGAGATTGAGAACACAGGCTGCTGGTAAGAGCCTCACTGCGCGTGAAATGCAAACATCTTCATTGTTTTTCCACGCTGGCTAATTAAGATAATTCTGTTTGAAGTTACAGCTCCTGGCTCAATTCTAAGAGGCCCGCTCTTATTTCTTGAATCTGTGCCCACACTTTGTAGGTTTTCTGCATGACTTGCCTGGCTGGGTGACTCTGGACAATGTTTCCAGGAGCTGTCAGGCGTGTGCAGCAGTGAAAGAGGCAACTGTGTACGTGCAGAAATTTCACAACATGGCAGCATCTCATAGATCATAGATGATATGATTTTTCCAAAGACCCTAAATTTAAAGCTTACTCTGGAAAGCTTGGGAGCTGTTTGGACGTGGTTTAGGTGTCACATATGAGGCGAGCTGAGGGTTGATGAGATCATGACTTCTCTGGTTTGCAATGATTTTTTTTTCTTTTTTTAAGTAGGCTCCATGCCCAGCATGGAGCCCAATACAGGGCTTGAACCCACGACCCTGAGATCAAGACCTGAACTGAGACCAAGAGTCAGATACCCAACCAACCGAGCCACCCAGGCACTCCTGGTTTGCACTGATTTTAAGGGTGGGTTTTGGAATTAAATCAGCACGGTTGGTCAGGCCACAGCCCTGCTCAAAGCCAAACACTGCATAGGCAATAGGAAGAGGAGCAGTTACAGTGGAAGGGGATGACTGTTACCTCTTGCCCCCAAAGTTCTTCCAGACCAAGATGATCTCTTGTGCTTAGGGTGCAAAATTTAGGGTTTTCAACCAATACCAATGAGCATCTGAGCAGAGGCAAAATGCTTCCCAAGCTGGGGCAGCCACTATGGAAAATAGTATGGAGGTTCCTCAAAAAATTAAAAATAGAACTATCATATGATCCAGCAGTCCCACTTCTGGGTATATATCCAAAGGAGATGAAATCACTATCTCAAAGAAATATCTGCATTCCCATGTTTATTGCAGCATTATTCACAATAGTCAAGATACAGAAACAACCTCAGTGTCTGGTTAACAGATGAATAAACGTTTTATATACAAACACACAATGGAATATTATCCATTATCCAGCTATGAGAAAGAAAAAAAATCTTGTCATTTGTGACAACATGGATGGACCTTGAGAGCGTTATGCTAAGAGAAATAAGTCAAATAAAGACAAATACTGCATGGTATCACTTATATGTGGAATCTAAAGAAAAAGCCAAATTCATAGAAACAGAAAGTAGAAAAGCAGTTGCCAGGGCCTGGGGGTGGAGGAAATAGGGAGAGGTTAAAAGTATACAAACTTTCAAAACTTTTCTTGCCCTTTATCTAGGTGGTCTCTAAATAACCCATGGCTATCCTTCCAGGGACTCCCTGCACCCAGGTTCCTCATCTGTAACAGCCACAGTAATAATATTGACCTCCCAGGGGGGCTGCTGTGAGGAACGATGAGATGACACATGAAGACTATTTAGAATTGCATCAGGCGCAGTTGGCTATTTATAGCACTAATCATCATTGTTCAGTTATCTGGTATTTGCAAATGACACTGGTCACCAAGTGACAGCTATCTAAAACTGGCCCAAAGCTTCATTATCAATATGTGAGAGGTATATGTTAACCAGTCATGCCTTGGTTCTCTAGTTCTTTTTTTTTTTTTTTTTTTAAGATTTTATTTATTTATTTGACAGAGAAAGACACAGCAAGAGAGGGAACGCAAGCAGGGGGAGTGGGAGAGGGAGAAGCTGGTTTCCCGCTGAGCAGGGAGCCCGATGCGGGGCTCAATCCCAGGACCCTGGGATCATGACCTGAGCCGAAGGCAGATGCTAATGACTAAGCCACCCAGGCACCCCGGTTCTCTAGTTCTAACCCTTTGTTACCAGACAACCAGAAAACCACAGACTTGGACAAGTTTTGACTGTCTATATTTAATTATTTCTATTCCAACTTATTCTACCAAGGATTTGAAACCACATATGTATAATGAAATATAAGTTCTAAAAATTCATATTCAGACATTCTAGCTATGGACTAAATAAGTCACAGGGATGGAAGGTACAGCATAGGGAACACAGTCAGTGGTAGTGTAATAGCGTTGTATGGTGACAGATGGTGGCTACACTTGTGAACACAGACATATAGACTTGTCGGATCACTATGTTGTACACCTGAAACTAATGTAACATTGTTGTCAGCTATTCTTCAATTAAAAAAAATTGTTTTAGGGGCACCTGGGTGGCTCAGTTGGTTAAGTGACTGCCTTCGGCTCAGGTCATGATCCCGGAGTCCCAGGATCGAGTCCCACATCAGGCTCCCTGCTCGGCGGGGAGTTTGCTTCTCCCTCTGACCCTCCCCCCTCTCATGCTCTCGCTCTCTCTCTCTCTCATTCTCTCTCTCTCAAATAAATAAAATCTTTATAAAAAACAGATTTAAAAAAATTGTTTTGAAGAGTCAATCGTTTTGAATATTCTTGAACAATTCCCCACCTACACTTCTAATCCATCTTGAATGGTCTTCAAATGAGTATTTGGGAAACAACACAAAACAAAACACATTATATCCAGGGAAAATATAGATGGGGAGATAAATTATATATATATACATATTTTAATGTTTATATAACAATATGTAATTATATATTTTGTATCTTTTATATATAATATATAACTTAAATTATATAATTTACTTAAATTAAAAATAAAATTGAGTGTTAAAATAATAGTACACAGATATGATGGACATAAAAATAAGGGTGGGATGCAAATTTGCTTCTAAATTTCCTGATAACCAAAGAAAAAGGAAATATCATTGGCTATATATCTATATTGTCCAAAAGAAGAAAGTACACCATTTCCTCAGGAATACAAACAAACAAACAAGTACATAAAAAGATTTTCCTGACACTTGGGTATTAAAAAAAATGATCTGCCTGGTTTTTCATATGTGAATACTGAGACTTGCTGTGGGCTACAACAGCTAATGTCCTCATCATATCTGGACAATGAATGTATTCACTGACTCAATATGAGTGTATTATAATGTCCTTCACTACATTCCAAGTGAATAAAGCCAAACATGGTGAAGGCAACTGTGGAAGCTCAAGACAAGGTGTTCCAATTTGAGACCTCTCTTTTTGATCTGGCTTTATCTAGGAGAAAACATAGACCATGAAGAGCAAGAGGAGATCTTCAGGTCCTTTAAACTCTCTTCCATTTTATATAGTTCCTCTCAACTGTTTTGGCAAAAACAAAAACAAAACCCCCCAAACCTCAAAACAAGCAAGCAAACAAACAAAAAACCCCAGAAGATAGCAGCAGACAGTTTCAGATTATACTTTTTGGAAAGGGGCCAGACTGGATTACAGTTTAATATTTTGGATTGCCCTTTTCTGGGCTTTGGTATTAGATAATACATGATAATTTTGCTGCATCTTTTAATGACTGCTTTTAAAGACATTCATAGTTTTTGATGTCCTTTTATTAGATTTACTTGATCCATTTTTTTAGGACTTCGCAAGGAAGAAGTCGATAAACTGGGATGCTTTCAGTCATTAGATAGCCAGAGTTTGATGCCAGAAACCCAGAGGTAAATTTTAAATTTAATATCAGTAGCTCTCCTTCACCTGGGTTTTCTAGAATAACTATCTTTCTCTCACCTTACTTTGATCTTATCCTGTTACCATGGTTAGAACGGTTCTATACTATTTATGTCATTTATTATAAACCACCTCAGAATGTTTTTTGAAAGAAGATGAGGCACAAGTTTAAAATCAAGTGCACAACAGCATTTTATGATGCAAAGGGGGAGCATTTAAAATGTATTCACTAAATGTATCAATCAATATTGTTTTTGTCTGAGTAACAGGATCTGACACCACTGTGGCTTACAGCCTTTACTATACACATTAAGAAGTCTAGAGAAATGCAGTCCAGGGCTGATATGGATGCTTAATGATATAACCAAGGACTCAGGGTCTTTCCATCCTTCGGCTCCACCATCCATTACGTGTGGCTTTCATCCTCAGGGTCCAAGGCAGCTGCTGCACCTGTCACCCTCCACATATCAGGTATGCACACCAGACAGGAAGAAGAGGGAAAGGACAAAAGGACAAAAGTAACATGCCTGCTGAGTCTGTTCCTTTGTAAAGCTTTCTCAGAAGCTCCACCACCACCACGACCGGCAGCACCACCTCTCCTTATATGTCACTAACCTAAAACAGCGTCACATCACCATCCCCAGCTGCAAACAGCTCCAGGAAGGTGAATATTTTAGCTGGGAACATTGCTCCTTAAGCAAACTCACAGTTCTATTAGTAACAAAGAAGGGAAGAGTGGATATAAGGTAGGCATTTAAAAGTGTAAACCACAACAAATGTTTGTAATATAACATTAACAGAAAAAAAAAAAAACCAGAAAACAAATCATCTCTTGTGTAGCACCTCAGCTTTATAAACCAATAGACACAACATGAGAAAAATTACCAAAATGTTAAGGGTAACTGTCGATGGGTGGGAGAATTATCAATGATATTTATTCTCTCATAGGTAGTTTTCTGTATTTTCTTTGTTTTATTAAATTGTTTGCCAGTTTATAATGAGAAGAATAAATTAGTATTTACAAAATAAAATGTATTTTATGTCTATGTTTTTCTTATTGCTAGACTTCTCTGATTAGTCATTCACCAGCATCATCCTGAACATTACATAAGAATATCAGGAATCGGGGTGCTGGGTGGCTCAGTCGGTTAAGTGGCAACTCTTGGTTTCGACTCAGGTCATGATCTCAGGGTGGTGAGATTGAGCCCCACATCCGGCTCCGCAATCAGCGGGGTGTCTGATTGAAATTCTCTCCCTCTACCCCTGCCCCTGCTTGTTTGCTCTCTCTCTCTCTCTCTCTCTAAAATAAATAAATAAATCTTTAAAAAAAGAATATCATGAGCCATTTTTTATGGACACCAATAGGTTACATAGTCTTTCTCATCTAGTTAAAAAAAAAATATGGACCCCCCCCAACTTTACAAGCTTAAATATGGTGGATTATAGATTAAATTATATGACACAAGCAGAAAATTGGCAGGATGGCAGGGTTTGGCTCAGCTGAAAGAACACTCAACCAGCAGGCAGAGATAAAATTCCATTGGTGCACTGCAGGATCCGTGCTATCTTGGGTAATATAATTAACTTCTTTGAGACCCGAAGACCTCATCTATAAAATGAGGGCTTGAACTATGTGACCTCTAATAGTCCTTTTTGACCTTGGCATTCTGCTTCGTTTAGCTACATGTCAACATCTCTCAGAGCTCGTTTTTATGGCCTTCTGAAGCATTTGTCTTGGTTGTTTACCCTCACACTGAAACTGCCATCTCATGAGTGACGCTCCCCTTGCCTGTTTCTCCTTCTACTTTTTTTGAATATTTCTCTCTTCTTTTGTGATTTAGTTTCCTCCTTCAGACCTGGAAATGTGAATAATGCTCAAGAATCAGCCGTGTTCTGATCAGGCTCTTTTTTGTGGCCCCCTTAGCAGTTTCATCTGCTTTGATAACTGTTGTATGGATGAGTCCCAAATCTATGCCCTTGGCTCCGACATCTCTAGGCTTCAGACTCACATTTCCACCTGCTTGAGATCCATATGTCATTCAGATAAATGTCACCGGCAATTCAACCTGTTTAAAACCAAGCTCATCCTTTCCCTAGTCAACATGGTTTCCTGCCCCTTGACTTTTTGTTATTTCTCTGATTGGCACCACTCTTTTCTTAGTTTTTTAGGCCTGAAACCTTAAAGGATGTCTTTGATTCCCTCCTTCAGCTTACCTCTCATATAAAATCATGGAGAAATCTTTTTGGTTCCAGTTCAAGATGGCAATGTAAGATCCTGAAATCGCCTCCTGCTATGGACACACCAAATCTACAGCTACGTATGGAATTATCTCCTCAAAAAAACCCTTAAAACCTAGCTGAGGGAATACTATACATCAGGCAAATTAGAAAAAAACCCACATAGAAATAGGTAGGAGAGGCTGAGATACAATCTTGCCATAAACCCCACCCCTGGCATGGCAACCCACAATCAGGAAAGAACTCAAAACCCAGGGCTTCTCCCTGAGGAGTAAAGAGTTTGAACCCCACATCAAGAACCCCAACTTTTAAGACCTGCACCTGAGAGATGAGCCCCTAAACTATCTAGCTCTGAAAAACAATGGGGCTCATGCCCACAAAACCCTTAAGGCTATAATGAACTGAGAAACAGCTCTTAAAAGGCTTGTGTACTCAGACTCACCTACCCCAAGGACCAGCAGAGAGGCAGCCAATTGAGAGGTACCAGGCTTTACGTGAAAGAGGCTTATTTGTTTATCCTAAAGCATTGGCCTGAGGGGCAGGGATCTACATTAACATACATCTGGGGCCTGCTGGGGTACTCTTGGGGGATGGAGGCTGGCATGCACCGTCTTTGCATTCTCTTTCTGCCTCGCTCCAGCCGTATTTGTGCTCTCCCTCTGCCTCAGTTCAGCTCACAGGTGTCTTCTGGAAAGAAACTTGTATCCTCCTCTGGTGCCATGATTTTTTTTGTGTGGCTACTCCCAGGAGATGCCTCTAGATCACCCAGCTCTGATGGCCAGTGGGGCCAACATCTGTGGGTCCCAAAGAAGTGTAACCAATGGAGAAAGAGTTCTAAATGGCTACCACCCCCAGGGCACAGAAAGAGGCAAGGGTCTGGGGAGCCCAGGATTTCTGTGAAAGATGCTTATTAACTTATCCTCATAGCTGTGGCCTGAGGAGCAGGCTTCTAATTAAACACACATTTAAGGGCTGACTGTAACCCTTTCCAGAGACCTCAGAGGGGAGGTGATATCTTCCTGCTCCCCCTCTGCCGTGCTCCAGAGCACCAGTATCTCCTGGAGGGGAGCTTCCATATAATGTCTAGTGCTCTAGTTTTTGCAGCTGCTGCCCAGGGGCTGCCCCTTGATAACCTGGCTCTGGTGACCAGGAGGACTTGTGTTCCTAGGTCTCACAGGATTATAACAATCAGATAGAGAGTCACAGATAGCTGACTAAAACACACCCCCAGTCTTTCTGTGAAAGGGGCCTATTTGCTTATCCTGGAGATTTGGCCTAAGGGGCAGACTTCTAATTTGGCACACATCTAGAGGCCTAAAGAGGTTCATTCTGGGGATGGAAGCTGCTGAATTCCACCTTTGTGCTCTCCCTCTGTTTCACTCCAGGTCACCAGTATTGCCCAGAAAGGAGCTTGTACACTCATCTGGCACCCCAATTTTTGTGATTACTTCCCTGGGGACACCGCTAGATCACCTGACTCTGGTGGCCAGCAGGACTTATGCTTGAGGTCCCACAGTAATATACATATTTGCATACTTTAAAAGCTACTGCCTGAGGGTCTGGCTTATAATAAGCTTGAATGTAGGTGTTGACTGAAATCATCCCCTTTATGACACTGACAGGTCTTGGCACACCCTCAACTACTTGCTGGAAGCCACTAAAAATAAAATTGGCTGTTTGGATGCTCACAAAGTTTTAAGACACAACCAAGAACTAGGACAGGGTTGAATGATTAGGTTCATCTCTGATATGAGGCTACTCTTTCAAGACTGGGAGAGGTGGCTATTTTACCTATTGCATAGAAACCAACACATAGAGTTTGAAGAGACAATGGAATATGTTCCAAATGAAATAACAAGATAAAACTTCAGAAAAAGTCCTTAGTGAAATAAAGATAATTTACCTCATAAAGAGTTCAAAATAATGGTCATAAAAATGCTCACCAAAATCAGAAGAGTGGATGAAGTGAGAATTTCAACAAAGGGATAGAAAATATAAATACCAAATAGAAATGACAGAGCTGAAGAATATAATAACTGCCCCAAAAAATATACTAGAGGGGTTCAGTATCAGACTAGAGGACACAGAAGAAAGGAACAGATAACTCAAAGACAGGGCAGTGGAACTCACCCAACTAGAGCAGCAAAAAGAAAAAAGAATGAAAAAAAGTAACTAGCTTAAGGAACTTATGGGACACCAAGCAGACCAACATTTGCATCACAGTGTTCCTGGGGGGGGGGGGCGGGGTGTGCAAAAAGTTAATTTGAAGAAATAATGGCTGAAAACTTCCTTAAGTTGGGAAAGGAAATAGATATCCAGATCCAAGAAGCCAGAGAGTACAAATAAGATGAACCCAAAGAGACCCACACCAAGACACATTATAATTAAAGTGTTAAAATTTAAAGACAAGGAGAGAATCTTAAAAGCAGAAAAAGTAAAAGAGTGTACTAGAGAACCCCCATAAGATTATCAGTGGATATTTCAGCAGAAACTTTGCAGGCCAGAAGAGACTGGCACAATATATTCAAAGTAGTGAAACAAAAAACAGCCTCCAACTAAGAATACTCTACCTGGCAAAGTTGTCTTTCATAACTGAAGAACAGATAAAGAGTTTTCCAGACAAGTAAAAGCTAATAGAGTTCATCACCACTAGACTGGCCTTACAACAAATATTAAAGGGATTTCTTTAAGCTGAAAAGGAAGGGCACTAATTAGTAACAGAAAAACATATGAAAATACAAACCTCACTGGTAAAGGTAAATAGATAGTAAAAATCAGAATAATCTAATGTTGTAAAGGTGGTGGATTAATCATTTATAAAGGTTGTATGAAGGCTAAAAGACAAAAGTAGTAAAAATACCCATAATCCTGATAATTCAAGAGATACACAAGATTAAAAAATGTAAAATGTAACATCAAAAACATAAAACATGGGGGGAACAGTAAAAATGTACAGTTTTAGAATGTGTTCAAACTTAAGTTGTTAGCCACTTAAAATAGACAATTATAAGTTGTTATATGTAAGCCTTGTGGTAACCACAAAGCAACAAGTAGATAGACAAAAGATAAAGGAATATAGACATACCTCTAAAGAAAGTCATCAAACCACAAAGGAAGAGACAAGGAAAAGAACAGAGAGGAACTACAAAACAACCAGAAAACAATTTAACAAAATGGCAATAAGTACATACCTATCAATAATTACTTTAAATGTAAATGAACTAAATTCTCTAATCGAAAGATGTAGAGTGGTTGAATGAATAAAAAAAACAAGACCCATTATATGCTGCCTACAAGAGACTCACTTCAAATGTAAGGACACACATGGAAAGAAAGTGAAGGGATGGGAAAAAATATTCCATGCAAATGGAAACCTAAAGAAAGCTGGGGTGTCTATACTTACATCACACAGAAATAATTTTTTAAAACAAAGACTGTAATAGTCTTTGTTGGATGTGGATGAACTGAGGGGCATTACATAATAATAAAAGGGTCAATCCAACAAGAAGGTCTAACATTTGTAAATATTTATGCACCCAACCTAGGAGCAGCTAATTATATAGAGCAAATGTTAACACACCAAAAGGGAGAAATAGACAGCTATACAATAGTAGTAGGGGACTTTAAGGCAAAGTACACCTCACTTACACCAATGCATGGGGCATTCAGACAGAAAATTAATAAAGAAACCTCAACCTTAAATGACGTGTTGGACAAGATGGACTTAACAGATATATACAAAAGATTCCATTCAAAAGCAACAAAATGCACATTCTTCTCAAGTGCACATGGGATATTCTACAGGACACATCATATGTTAGGCCACAACACAAGTCTAAATAAATTTAAGAAGATTGAAATCATATCAGGCCTCTTTTCTGACCCTGGTATGAAACTAGAAGTGAAGAAAACTGGAAAATTCACAAATATGTGGCAATTAAACAATGCGCTACTATACAACAAATGGGTCAAAAAGAAATCAAAATAGAAATAAAAAAATACCTTGAGACACAGGAAAATGAAAATACAACATGCCACAAATTTGGAGATGCAGCAAAAGCAATTCTAAGAGGGAAAGTTCACAGTGATAAATCAAGAAACAAGAAAAATCTCAAACAACCTAACTTTTTACACCTCAAGGAACTAGAAAAAGAACAAATAAAGCCCAAAGTTAGTAGAAGGAAAAAAATAGCAAAGATCTGAATAGAAATATGAAATAGAGACTAAAGACAATAGAAAAGATCAATAATCTAAGAGCTGATTCCTTGTTATTTTTTTTTAATAAAATAGCCTTTGTTAGAGCAGTTTTAGATTCACAGTAACACTGAACTGAAAGCACAGAGAGTTCTGATATAACCCCTGCCCCCCCCATACTCAGCATCCCCCACTATCAACATCCCCTACCAAAGTGGCACATTTGTTACAGTCATGAACCTTCATGGACACATCATTATCACCCAAAGTCCATAATTTATATTATGGTTCAATCTTGGTGTTAACAGTACATTCTATGGGTTTTGACAGTGAATAATTACATGTGTCCACTGTTTGAGGATCATACAGAGTAATTTCACTGCTCTAAAAATCCTTCATCCCTCCTTTTCCCCAGTCTGGCAACCACTGATATTTTTACTGTCTCCATGGTTTTGACTTTTTTAGAATGTCATATAGTTGGAATCATACCATATGTAGCCTTTTCAGATTGGCTTCTTCTACTTAGTAACATGCCTAAGAGCTGGTTCTTTGAAAAGATAAACAAAATTGATGAACTTTTAGCTAGACTCACCAAGAAAAAAAGAGAAGAGTCAAATAAATAAAATCAGAAAAAAAAGAGGAGACATTACAACTTATACCACAGAAACACAAAAGGATCATAAGAGACTACTATGAATAATTTAGGCTAACAAATTGGACAACCTAGTAGAAATGGAGAAACTCCTAGAAACATACAACTGACCAAGACTAAATCATGAAGAAATAGAAAATCTGAACAGACCAATTACTACCAAGGGGATTGAATCAATAATCAACAACCTCCCAACAAACAAAAGTCCAGGACCAGACAGCCTCACTGGGAATTCTAACATTCAAAGAAGCATTAACACCAATTCTTTTCAAACTCTTCCAAAAAACAGAAGAGGAGGGAACACCCCCAAACTCATTTTGTGAGGCCAGCATTACCCTCATATCAAAACCAGAGAAGGACACCATAAGAAAAGAAAATTATAGACCAATACCTTTGATGAACATAGATGCAAAAATCCTCAAAAAAATTAACAAACAGAATTCAACAATACATTAAAAGTATCATACACCATGATCAAGTGGGATTTATTCCAGGAAAGCAAAGATGGTTCAACATTTGCAAATCAATCAATATGATACACCATAGTAACAAAATGATTGATAAAAAAAATCATACAATTGTCTTAATAGATGCAGAAACAGTGCTTGACAAAATTCGCCCTGCATTTATGATAAAACTCTCAACAAAGTGGGTATAGAGGGAACATACCTCCACATAATAAAAGCCATACATGGCAAACCCACAGCTAAAATCATACTCAATAGTGAAAAGTTGAAAGCTTTTCCTTTAAGATCAGGAACAAGACAAGAATGCCCACTCTTGCCACTTGTATTCAACAGAGTATCGGAAGTCCTAACCAGAGCAATTAGGCAACATAAAGAAATAAAAGTCATCCAAATTTGTAAGTGAGAAGTAAAACTATTACTATTTGCAGATGACATATTATACATAGAAAACCCTAAAGACTCCACGAAAAAAACCATTAAAAGCTAATAAACAAATTCAGTTTGAAAATCTGTTGCATTTCTATATATTAATCTATATAACAATAAGAAAGAGAAATTAAGAAAACAATTCCATTTGCAATCACATCAAAAAGAAAAAAATGCCTAAGAATACATCTAACCAAGGAGGGGAAGGACCTGCACACTGAAAACTGTATGACATTAATGAAAGAAATCAAAGACACAAGTCAATAGAAAGATAGTTCATGTTCATGGATTGGAAGAATTAATATCATTAAAATGTCCATACTACCCAAAGCAATCTATAGATTCAATGCAATCCCTATCAAAATTCCAATGGCCTTTTTCACAGAACTAGAACAAACAGTCCTAAAATTTGTATGAAACTGGAAGACCCCAAATGGCCAAAGTAATCTTGAGAAAAAAAGAACAAAATTGGAGAACATCATGTTCTCTGAATTCAAATTCTGTTACAAAGCTATAGTAATCAAAACAGTATGGTATTGCCATAAAAACAGACATATAAATCAATGGAACAGAACAGAGAACCCAGAAACAAACCCATACATACAGGGTCAATTAATTTACAACAAAGGAGCCAAGATTATACAATGGGAAAAAGACAGTCTCTTTAATAACTAGTGTTGGGAAAACTGGACAGCCATGTGAAAAAGGTTGAAACTGAATCACTATCAAATCACCATACACAAAAATTAACTCAAAATGGATTAAAGGCTTGGACATAAGACCTGAAACCATTAAACTCATAGAAGAAAAATAGGTGGTAAGCTTCTAGACATTGCTCTTGGTGATAATTTTTTGGACCTGATACAAAAACAAAGGCAACTAAAGCAAAAATAAAGAAATGGAAGCACATCATACTAAAAAGCTTCTGCACAGCAAAGGAAACCATCAATAAAATAAAAAGAAAACTTGCTGAATGAAAGAAAATATTTGCAAATCATATATCTGATAAGGGGTCAATATCCAAAATATATAAGGAACTCATTCAACTCCATACCAAAAAAAATCTGATCAAAAAATAGGCAGAGATTCTGAATAGACATTTTTCCAAAGATTTACAGATGGCCAACAGACACATGAAAAGACACTTAGCATCACTCATCATCAGAAAAATGCAAATCAAAACCACAATAAGATATCCTTTGCACTTGTTAGAATAGCTATTATCCAAAAGAAATGAAATAACAAGTGTTGGTGAGGATGAGGAGAAAAGGGAACCCTTGTGCACTGTTGGGGGTAATGTAAATTGGTGCAGCCACTATAGAAAACAGCATGAAGTTTCCTCAAAAAATTGAAAATAGAACTACCTTATGATCCAGCAATTCCTCTTCTAAGAATTTAGACAAGGAAAATGGAAACACCAACTCAAAAAGATATCTGTACCCCCATATTCATTGCAGCACTATTTATAATAGCTAAAATATGGAAACAACCTAACTTTCCAGCAACAGATGAATGGATAAAGAAAATGTCTCACACACACACACACACACACACACACACACACACACACACACTGGAATATTACTCAGCCATAAATAAGAATGAAATCTTGCCATTTGCAACAACATGGATGGGCCTCACGGGCATTATGCTAAGTGAAATAAGTCAGAGAAAGACAAATATTATCTCACTTATATGTGGAATAAAAATAGAAACAACAGAAAACCAAGCTCAAAGATAGAACAAATTGGTGGTTGCCAGAGGTGGGAGCAAAGGGAGGGCCAAATGGGTAAAGATACAAATTTCCAGTTATAAAATAAAGAAGTTAAGCCATAGGGGTGTAAAGTACAGCATGGTAACTATGGTTAATAATACTGTATTGCAATTTGAAAATTGCTAAGAGCATAGATCTTAAAAGTTCTCATCACCGGAAAAAAATATTTTGTAACTATGTATGATGATGAATGTTTACGACACTTACTGTCATGATCATTTGCCATATATACAAATATCAAATCATTATGTTGTACATCTGAAAATAATATAACATTATATGCCAATTATACCTCAATAAAAAAGTCATATAGTCAAATCTGTTAGTCTTTTTATTTATGATTTTGAAATAAAATTTTTATAATAGTCCAAGATTATAAAATTGTCATCTTAGTTTTCTTTCAGTACTTTCTCATTTTACTTTTTAAGCTTACACTGTAGTCCCAACTTGACCTGGAGTTCCTGACATAAACTCCAGGATAGCACATCTAACACGTCCACTTTGGTTTCTGACCCGCATCTCACAGCTGCCATGGTTAAATCAAGATTTTGTGTCCCCCTCCACCAATCTGCTTTTCCCTAGTCTTCCTGGCCTTTAGTAGATGACACTGCAATTTCCCCAGCTGCTCAAACCAAAAACCCATCCGTAACTGTGCAGTCCTCTCTTTCTCTCACTTCCAGCATCTAAGTTATCAGCAAGATCCAACAACTCTACCTTCAAACCACATCCCAAATCCATCTGTTGTCCTAGTTGCACTGATACCACCTAAGTCTAAGCCAGCAGCATCTTTTTTTTCCTGGACTGTTGTGACAATCTGGTCACTGAGGTCACTGTTTCCATTCCCTCCACGACCACACACATAATTGATTCTCTACATAGCAGCCAAGGAGATTTTTAAAAACAGAACAGCAAGTTACATAACTCCTTTGTTTTTTTTGTTTTTTGGTTTTTTTTATTATGTTATGTTACTCACCATACATTACATCATTAGTTTTTGATGCAGTGTTCCATGATTCATTGTTTGCATATAACACCCAGTGCTCCATGCAGAACGTGCCCTCTTTAATACCCATCACCAGGCTAACCCATCCCCCAACCCCCTCCCCTCTAGAACCCTCAGTTTGTTTCTCAGAGTCCATAGCAGATGTTTATAGCAGCAATGTCCACAATAGCCAAACTCTGGAAAGAGCCAAGATGTCCATGGACAAATGAATGGATAAAGAAGATGTGGTGTATATACACAAGGGAATATTATGCAGCCATCAAAAGGAATGAAATCTTGCCATTTGCAGCGACGTGGATGGAACTGGAGGGTACTACACTGAGCGAAATAAGTCAATTAGAGAAAGACATGTATCATATGATCTCACTGATATAAGGAATTCTTAATCTCAGGAAACAAACTGAGGGTTGCTGGAGTGGTGAGGGTTGGGAGGGATGGGGTGGCTGGGTGATGGACATTGGGGAGGGTATGTGCTATGGTGAGCACTGTGAATTGTGCAAGACTGTTGAATCACAGATCTGTACCTCTGAAACAAATAATACATTATATGTTTAAAAAAAAAAAAGGAAGAAGAAGATAGCAGGAAGGGAAAAATGAAGGGGGGGAAATCGGAGGGGGAGATGAACCATGAGAGACATAACTCCCTTGTTTAAAAGTCTACCATCACTGAGGACACAAGATCTACAGTCCTTACCATAGACTTCACGACTCCAAGTGCCCTGTGCCACCAATGCCTGAGACCCCAGCCCTTCTTCTCCCCCTGGCTCCAGTGTTTTCCAAGTATCTGCTCTAGGGCCTTTTGCTATTTCTTCTTCCTAGACTTAACTTCCCTCAAATCTTCAAATGGCCAGCTGCTTCTTTTCAATTCAGATCCCAGCAAAAATGTCGCCTCGTCAGCAAGGCTCTCCCTGAGCCTATATAAAGTACTTTCAGTCATTTTCTCCCCCTTTCCTGTTTTGTTCCATCACAGTACTTACCTTCACCCCCTATTTTCATTTGTATACTGGTCAGAGTATAAAACAAATGAAAACATTCTACTACACATGGGCCCAGTCAGAGCTCTAAATACAGGCCACCCCAACGGGATTGGCCCCTTGGAAGGTTCACTCAGGCTGTAAAGGGGAAGGCAGACCTCAGTGGGACGGAAGCAAAAGCAGGGGGAGACGGCTGCAAGGCAAGGAGGCCAGTGGTGAGCTTGCAGCTCTCAAAGTCAAGCTCTGTGCCTTACAGCCAAGTCAGATAAGGTACTCCCCACCAAAGTCCAATTTAACCTCCTAGAAAAGTGCTCAGAAAGAGCCAACTGCTTCGTCCCATGGAACTGTGACCGATGGGAAAGATAGTAGCAGAGCTAACAAGACCCGCCGGGGAGGAAGCCCTGTATTTCCTCTGTGTTTTTGTTGTTGTTTTTTTTTAAGTCTCAAACTTAGAAGGGAAAAAACCCGATAAATATATTCTCTTCTGAATTTCCTGGCTGCCCTTAGCCAGCTCTCAGCAAGAGAGGCCAAGTTCTCCTAACCTCTGTGAGGAAGGCCAATAGGCTGACAGCTGGATATCAATATTTACATTCTGTTATCACATCTGCTGAGGAACCCCAGGCCTAAGAAGCTAAACTGAATTATTCTAGTTTTATCTCTCTACTGTTGGGTTCTGAAAAAACACTTCCTCCTTTTGAAAGCACAGGGTTTTTTTTTTTTAAGGCCAATATAATTTTTTTTCCCTAAAATATCATAAAGACTTCTCACCCCAAAAGTTAACCCTTCCCTAGCTCAGTTGGCACTCAGTATATCTGAAGTGCAAACTGATTGACATGACTTGTTATAAGCCAACATTAAAACAATCTGCCATCTGCAAGACACATCTCCAACACTTGGGTAAACAACAAGAAAAACAGACTTTAAGTGACCACTGACATGAGTCAGCTGTGAGCAACAGTAAAGGAAAAACATGTAAAGGGCGGGGAGGCCTTTCTGGGACTTAGATTTTGTTAAAAAGGAACTACCAAGTGAAACTTTAGGAGAGTCGGCTGACCACTCGGGGTAGAGGTAGTGCTTTATTTGCATCCCACAAATCACGGGAAGGCTGCCAGATACCCACTTTCATTGGGAAAACAAAAACAAAAAACCCACAAAACCCGCTATGACAGATAGGCTTGGCTAGATATTGCACATGGTATCCAACGTCAGATCGCTCAAATAGTTTACCTTTCTCCACCGTCATACTTTTTCTTTTCTTTATTTTCCCTTTTCTTCTCTCATTGTAATCTTTGTGAGATGCACAGATGCAGTCTGGAACAATCCAGATTTATTTAAAGTGTACTTATTTTCTGTACCGTAAATGGGTTGGCTTACATGGGGTCAACGCTTAGCAGGTAGCTCTGCTAAAGGATTTCTTCCTCTTGCAAATTATGTAAACATCCAGATGTCGGTTTACAAAATATGAAGACGGAAGAAAACATCTTTGGTCTTTTAGTTTGGCCTTTTAACTCGTTTCTTATTTGCATACACAGTGTCGTTTCGAGCGTGTGGACCCCATGTTCACTCTCCCTTAACCCCACGTTCAAGGTTCCCACAGCCGCCCACTAAGATCTGAGTGGAGCTTGTTCAGAGCCTGATCCGCAGGGTGTGTGGCAGTTTTCCGCCACACGTTGCAACAACAGCCAACAAGGGGGCATGGCTGTGCATGGACCTATATCCACAAGTCATTCATAAAAGGAAGTGGCCAAAAAAAGCTCTCAAAGTGTCACTTGTTGACAAGAAGGTACAACAGCTTCGTGAACACCAATGCAGAATTAAGGAAAAGGCTCAAAGTTTCTAACTGTAGATTGGGGTTTTTCTTTACC
Source organism: Phoca vitulina (assembly GCF_004348235.1). Taxonomy (NCBI): domain Eukaryota; kingdom Metazoa; phylum Chordata; class Mammalia; order Carnivora; family Phocidae; genus Phoca; species Phoca vitulina. Next base: position 22,808,166 of record NW_022589736.1, read on the forward strand.
AGCAGCCAGGGAGTTTGAACAATTTGATGTGAATGGTTGCCATGTCCTGAATTTGACAGCAATGAACTACATCCTGCATCTTAAACCTGGTATGTCGTGGACATCTTTGGGAGGTTATTTTTGTGTTTTGTTTTTGTTTTTTACAGCCCTGCATTGGAACCCTTCCATGTGAGGAATTCCCTATCTTATGACCGCTGTAGGGAAAACATTCCTGAGAAGTCCCTGTCATCTTCTCAGTCTCCTTTGAGGTTGGGGCGGATGCATGGCCTGCACTTGACCAAGGGAGCCACCCTGACGGGAATAAAGTACTAACAATATAACGGCAGGGCGGCCCATCCAGCAGCGGGTGACAGCAGCTTGGGCCTGGCAGTGTCGGCCGGCGGGGGGGGGGGGGGGGGGGGGGGGGGGGGGGGGGGGGGGGGGGGGGGACGCTGTGGGCACAGAAGGGGAGTGCATTGCAGGGACCCAGTTAGAGCTCCAGCATCCTCAGCAATCATATAGGCTTTCCAGTATCATCTCTGCACGTTTATAAAATCATCCAGGGTCAGGGAAATAGAGCACTCTGCACAGGGCAGTGGTCCAAATCTGGCATCTTCCTAGGAAGGATGTCTTGGCAAAAACACCAGGGGGACTTTGAGGCCCTACCTTAGCTCAGATCCCCTCTTCATCACCAGCATTGTGCTCCTGTCTTCAGAGGCAACTTGATTCTTCCCTCAATTCTTTTTGGGTGGTAGGCTGACTCAGAAACTACACCCATTCAAATGAAACAATGGGAAATAAACACCAATATTCACAGTTAATTTTGATTCCCTTCAAGATGATGACAGCAGATCTGCAGGGATATTTAAGAGCTGGGGTTCTTGATGCACAAGCTGTTTGGTTCCATTTCTCCCTATAACGTATGTATGTTTCTATATAACATACATATGTGTTATTTATAAGGTATATATATTCATATAGTGTTTGCTGGCTTTTTAAAGGCAACTCTGCAAGCTGCCACCTCTTTTCTCAATAGCTAATTTTATTATAATAAAGACTTTTCAAAAACAGTACTCTAAGCATGATATATTTATTTTAAAATGTTAACACTGACAACAAAAAGCTGAAAACAAAGGGGTTAGATTGCTGTGGTGCTCACACAGCTGGTAAGTGGAGGAGCCAGAGACTGAGAAGGATTTAATTATGGCTCTCCACCGGCCCTAGACTCATAAACGGATTCTACACTACATGTGCCTCAAGCCTCCTTTTTAAGTGTGAAGAAGGCCTTTTGTAACCAGGCAGGTACGGATGCTGTCAGCGTGAGTTATGCTCTTGAACTGTCGGGAGAGGTGAACAAGCATTTGCTTTGTTTAATTGCAAACCCAAGCTCCTCTAAATATGACCTCTATCTTCAGTGGTGTTTTACTCTACTTTTCAAAATAATTCTTTGAGTGGGAAATTTCATAAGGTAGCAATGTCACCTTCCAGCAAAATCTTCCAAAAAGATTGCTTAGAGTCCCTGGGGTGTTTCCCAAGAGCTTATCCCCGTGGCTGGGTAGCTATCTCGTGACTTCTGTCATTCCCCTTTTTTCTTTATTCACTTCTCCTTCTCCAGCGCGTTTCCACTGATGGTGTTGTATCTGCCTGTCCTGGTGCTGCTAGCTGGGCCCAGCAACTCTGGTGTGCCCCCTTCCTTTCCATTTTCTAGATTCTTCACATATAAAATATTCCATTGGGAACATTTTAAATGACAACAATACAAACTAGATGGAAAATTCTATTAATATCCTCTAGATTAAACTAAAATATGCTATTTGTGTTTTTTAACTCTTAAGTACTTGGACTGTTGTGACTCTCAGAAGTGAAGCTCAATCCTTTCTGATCCAGTGAATAAATTCAATCTACTTTGAAAAGTTTCTCTTTTCCTCTCTGAATGTCACTGGATTTTTATAAGTCAACATACTTGTCTAGGATCTGTTTTGAGGTACGTGAATGGATATCAATCAGTTCACAAAGGCAAGCAGAACAGACGCTTTAACTATAGTGGACTTTGTGTTTTCCTATCAGATGTAACGAGCTCTTTATGCTTTAAGCTGTTCATTTTTTGCTAGATTATGGCAAAGATTTTTTTTCCTAATATGTTCATTTTGAGCATTTTAACTTTTTTCTTTCTTAACACTCATGCCAATTTAAATTAATTATTTGCATGAATCACTGTCTAATGTTTGATACAACAATTTCTCACTATCTCCACGTCTATCATCCAAATGTAGCTATGGCCATTTCTTACCTGGACTACATCAACAGCTCCTCACCAGGCTCCCTGCTTCCTCTCTTGCCCCTTACAGTTCATTCTCCAGCATTCAGAAGAAGCCTGTTAGGACAAAAGTGTGGTCATGACACTCTTCGTCAAAATCGCCTGGGTGGCTCAGTCTATTAAGCATCTGCCTCTGGCTCAGGTCATGATCCCGGGGTCCTGGGATCGAGTCCTGCATCGGGCTCCCTGCTCAGCGGGGAATCTGCTTCTCCCTCTCCTTCTTGCCCTTCCCCCTGTTCATGCTCTCTCTCTTTCTCTCTCAAATGAATAAATTAAAAAAAAATCTTACATAAAGTCTCCCCCACATCACCTTCCTCTCACCAAGCTTAAAAGACCCTAAATGATCTATAGATTGATTGATCAATTGAGTCCCTGGCTGCCTTCCTCACCTCAGTTGACCTCCCTGACCTCAACCACTTTGCTGCCTCCCCAGCCCCCCACTTCTCGCTCCTGCCACACCAGCCTCTGTACTATTGCTCCAGCTCACTACACATGCTCCTACCTAGGAATCTTGGCACTCTCTATCCCCTTTACTTGAAATATCTTTTCCTAGATATTATTGTCTCAATCCCTTACTCTCTTTAAGTCTCTGCCTGTTTTGATGTCCCCTCTCTCTGACTTTGTCCATCTTTCAATTGGTTTCCAAGCTCAGGTGAGGGAGAGGTAAGGATGTATTATCTGGCCCCCTCAAACTCTAAAGGCATCTTATAGTTTATGTTGCTATTGTAAATGGAAGCTTTTGAAAAGTCATGCTTCCTGAATTTACAGGAATCTAACTGGTTTTGATATTTTGATCTTGTACTCAGGAAGGTTGGTGAGCACCCATATTAGTTCTTATAGTTAATTTGTAGATTCTTTCCAAATGCCTATGCTTTCAATCATGTCATCTGATGCCAGTTTTGTTTTTTCTATTCAAATCCTTTTATTGTTTAGTTCTCTTTTTGTCTTACTGGGTAGGACTTCTACAACAATATTGAATAGATGCAGTGATAGTTTTCAGCCTTGTCTTATTCCTAACTTTAATGGGGATGCTTTGAAAATTTTCCATTAAACATCATGTTTGCAGCAGGTTTCTGCTAGATATCCTTTATCAGAATAGAGAGGTTCCCTTTTATTGTATTTTGCTGAGAAAGACTTCCTTAATGAAGACAGTCTTGCCCTACCAGATATTAATATATGTGTAACTCTGTCTTACAGAGTTACAGTAAAGAGTGTAGTATTAGCACTGGGATAGAGAGAACAATGGCAGATTAACAGAGTCTAGAAATAGATGCAAATGTATATAAGAAGTCAGATGATTTATTCTGGTTCACTTTGGTCTCGTTTTGTTATATTTTCCTTTTTCTCTGTTAAAATTCCATCTTGACTACTGTTACAGCTTCTCTTCCCAGTCACTGGGGCCATGTCTTCTCATACCCTACTGAAAAAGCAATTTTCATTTTAATTCTCCAATAGGTTATTTTCAGAGATTTCTTTTACTCTTCTAAATGGTGTTCATCTTTTTTTAAAATTATTTCTTATTCTGGAAAAAACGTTCGAAGCTCAACTCTGCTGCTTGGAAGGTAAGGATATACAGTGTGTTCTTTTTTCCTAAGCCTCAGTTTTCTTATCTGCAAAAAGGACAAGCAGAACTCCTACAACACCAGGTTCTTTGAAGGAATAAATTCGCCTGGCATAGTACCTCACACTGGGTAGCACTCCATACGGTTTCACTTTAATAAATATATCTGGGTTTGTTTTTCCTTATTCCTCCTCCATCATGACAAGTCCTAGTTAAACCTGGATAAGGTGTGTGCATTGTCCTTCTCCCATGTGTGATGGTTGAATTCTATTTCCAGGTCTGCAGTGAGACGGTAGGCTGAGGAGCACAGCATCCCATCCAATTCCAGATCCTAGTAGGCTTTCACACAGTGCACCCCTGAAATGTTGAACTGACACCTTCTGCCATGATGCTTGGTTCACTCATCCTCTGAGCCAAAGTTGTACATAAAAAGCAAAAACCCATTCACTATTACAAGGTTATTCTATCCCAACCTATAGCATTTTATTCATAGAGAATATATTCCTAAAATATAATATCCACGGAAGTGTAGACTTATACCTGAAGAATGTCAGCTCGTGATGATGATGATAATGATGGACAATGGTGATGGCAATGCTTATTAGGCATTGCATTTCAAGTGCAATAAAATCCTAGCTAACTCATAGACATTTGAGTCAGCAACTCGTCAAGCAAAAAGTCACTGTGCCTAACTGTAGTGCTTTCAGTGGGGACACCATCCCTTGTGTATGTCAGCTCTTGCATTGGCTCTTTGAGTCTCTATTGAGCCACCTGGGAGGCTCAAAGCCTAGAATTTCAGCCTGTCTATTAAGCTTGGCTGTACAATGCAAATGGCTGAAGGGTCACACTTACCAACAACAACAAAAAGAATTAAAAACCATCAGAAAGGGTTTTCAATGACAGTTGTGGAAAACTGAAGATACTTGAAATGTACAAAACAGATTTTTTTAAGCTACTATTGTATCTAAAATAATTTAAAGGCAATTATATATCCTGAGTAAAGACAAGTTAAAATAAAATAAGAGAAAGAGTTGAAGTGAGATAAATTCCTGCCAAATATCTGACCAGCCTTTAAAGGAATGTCTTGTATTCTTCCCACATATTTCTTAAAGAGGAAAGCTCAGGGTCAGATAGACTAGGGGTACACTCAGCTCAAGTGTCTTGGGCAGGCACAAACTCCATGCATGCTGGAGTATCAGCAGCAGGCTAATCCGCAATGTGCAAAATGATCTACAAAAAACCACCCCAGATGTAGGATTGATCCCTGATGGGCAGGATTGATCTAGGCTTGTGCTATGCTAGTATCAAAGGTAGTCCAATTCAGTGGGCAGAGAATAGCAACAGAACCATGGTGGTGTTCTGATTGCTACTGGTATATCTGGTTAAGAAGAAAATCTCAGCCAGTTCTTGGGGGATATAATTTCTGGGAACAGTGATGGTCAAGGCTAGGCAGAAAAGTACCAGAACCCTGGTCAACTGAGTTGAAGTTCATGGAAGCCTCAGTCCTTGTACAAAGAAGAAAACCAAGAGGGAAGCTCAGTGAACACAGCAAGATTAGGAAAAGTTTTGTGTCCACCCAGAGTGCCCATATATAGGTTTTCTTGCAAAAAATTCATACCATGCCTAAGCAGCAGATGGACAAATCTACTTAATATGGCTACCTTACTGGGATTAATTACATAATTCCAGTGGAGCTTTAGCCTATTTTGGATAAAGGTCCTCACTGCTTACAGTTGAGTGGGATCAAACCACTCTGGCTGTAATGGGGCTTAATCTTTCCAGGCCTGAAAAAGTGTTGGAGCAGGACAGGAATCCTACTCTAATGAGTGAAGAACATGCAGATGAAGTACTACAGATAATCCAAAGGAACAATATGGCTGCATTATTGCAGCACATACAGCTCACTAGACTTGAATAGAACACCACACAGTCTATATCAAGGCATAGTATCTCAAATGATCATCAATGACCTGGAAAAGGACATTCTGGTTTCCCTGCTAATGGCCTGAGACATGGGCCATTCTTTTAACTTCTTGGAGTCATCTTCCCATAAAACAGATTTTATTTGCCTCCTGATAACTACATCAATATCTTACACATATAAGTAAGATACCATTATAAAAATGTGTTGCACATGGGGCACCTGGGTGGCTCAGTTGTTTAAGCATCCGACTTTTGATCTCAGTTCAGGTCTTGATCTCAATGTTGTCAGTTCAAGCCCTGCATTAGGCTTAGAGCCTACTTAAAAAATGTGCTGCACTGTTGGTGGGAATGCAAGCTGGTGCAACCACTCTGGAAAACAGTATGGAGGTTCCTCAAAAAATTGAAGATAGAGCTACCATATGATCCAGCAATTGCACTACTGGGTATTTACCCCAAAGATACAAATGTAGGGATCCGAAGGGGTATGTGCACCCCAATGTTTATAGCAGCAATGTCCACAATAGTCAAACTGTGGAAAGAGCCAAGATGTCCATCGACAGATGAATGGATAAAGAAGATGTGGTATATATATACAATGGAATATTATGCAGCCATCAAAAGGAATGAGATCTTGCCATTTGCAACGACGTGGATGGAACTGGAGGGTGTTATGCTGAGCGAAATAAGTCAATCAGAGGAAGACATGTATCGTATGACCTCACTGGTATGAGGAATTCTTAATCTCAGGAAACAAACTGAGGGTTGCTGGAGTGGGGGTTGGGGTGGGAGGGATGGGATGGCTGGGTGATAGACACTGGGGAGGGTATGTGCTATGGTGAGCGCTGTGAATTGTGCAAGACTGTTGAATCACAGATCTGTACCTCTGAAACAAATAATACATTATATATTAAGAAAAAAAAAAAGAAGAAGATAGCAGGAGGGGAAGAATGAAGGGGGGAAATCGGAGGGGGAGACGAACCATGAGAGACGATGGACTCTGAAAAACAAACTGAGGGTTCTAGAGGGGAGGGGGGTGGGAGAATGGGTTAGCCTGGTAATGGGTATCAAAGAGGGCACGTTCTGCATGGAGCACTGGGTGTTATGCACAAACAATGAATCATGGAACACTACATCAAAAACTAATGATGTAATGTATGGTGATTAACATAACAATAAAAAATTTTAAAAAAATAAATAAATTCAGTTCAGTAAAGTTTAAAAAAAATGTGTTGCACATAAGTATAAAAATAAAAAAGACAGGTAATGGAAGAATGGGAAAGATTTCTTAAAACCTGTTCATGGGAATTTCACAACACAACTACAAATTATCTCTCTAAACCTCCCCTGTTTTCCCAGCACCAGAATCATATCTCCCCTTGAATGACTTCATATATAGCCAAACAAAACTCATGATACTTTCCCATAAATACTCTGCCTTTTCCTATCATATCACTGCATCCTCCTCCTCACTCATACTGGACCATTCCTCTCTCTGCTACATTAATGATCACTGAATTCAAAATTTTCAGTCAAAACTCTATTACTTCATGAAGCTAGTTAGCTGTACTTCTGTTCTCCTAAATATCATCACTCCAACATGTATTTTAGTTAACTTAACTACAAACTGGGATTATGGGAAAGGGAGAGATGGCTTCTTAGAGAAGGTGGAATTTGAATTGACCTAGAATGAGTAAAATACTTAATAAGTAGATATTGGAGATATTCCAGTTAACATCACCACCGCTACCACCACCACCATCATCATCATTGCTAATACTTGTTCCATGTTTACCATGAGCCAAACACTGCTCTAAGCAGTCTATATGCATTATTTCATTTAATTCTCATGGCAACATTATGAGGTAATATTATTCGTTCCATTTTATTGATGCATACACAGAGGCACTGATAAAGAAACTTGTTCAAGATTGCTCAACTACTAAGCAGTAGATCGAAGTGTGAAACACAGAGGCTATGCTTGTAAATACTATGCTACAATGCATAAAGAATTGATTGAGCTGTCCACACTACCCAAAGCAATCTAAAGATTCAATACAATCTCTATCAAAATACCAAAGTATTTTTCACAAAACTATAAGAAATAATACTAAAATTTGTATGGAACCACAAAAGACCCCAAATAGCCAAGCAATATTGAGAATGTAGAACAAAGCTGGAGGTATCCCAATCCCAGATTTCAAGATACACAACAAAGCTCTAGTAATCAAAACAATATGGTACTGGCACAAAAACAGACACATAGATCAATGGAACAGAATAGAGAGCCCAGAAATAAACCTGTACTTATATGATCAATCAATCTATCGCAAAGGAGGCAAGAATACACAATACAGAAAAGACAGTCTCTTCAATAAATGGTGCTGGGGAAACTGCACAGCCACATGCAGAATTAAACTGGAACACTTTCTTACACCATACACAAAATTAAACTCAAAATGGATTAAGGACCTAAATGTGAGACCTAAAATCAGAAAACTCATAGAAGAAAACATAAGCATTAATCTATTTGATATTGGCTATAGTATCATTTTTCTAGACATGTATCCTCAGGCAAAGGAAATGAAAGGAAAAATAAACTATTGGGATTACATCAAAATTAAAAATCTTTTACAGAGCAAAGAAGCCATCAACAAAACAAGGCAACCTACTGACTGGGAGAAGATACTTGCAAGGGGTTATTTCCAAAATACATAAAGAACTCATACAACTTGACACCAAAAAAACCCAAATAATAATCCAATTAAAAATAGACAGAGGACTTGAACAGACATTTTTCCAAAGAAGACACAAAGATGGGGTGCCTGGGTCACTCAGTCGTTGGGTGTCTGCCTTCGGCTCAGGTCATGATCCCAGAGTCCTGGGATTGCGCTCCGCATTGGGCTCCCTGCTCAGCAGGAAGCCTGCTTCTCCCTCTCCACTCCCCCTGCTTGTGTTCCCTCTCTTGCTGTTTCTCTCTCTCCGTCAAATAAATAAATAAAATCTTAAAAAAAAAAAAAAAGAAGACACAAAGATGGCCAACAGACACATGAAAAGATGCTCCTCATCAGGGAAATGCAAATCAAAACTACAATGAGATATCACCTTATACCTGTCTGAATGGCTAGAATAAAAAAGACAAATAATGAAAAGCATTGGCAAGGATGTGGAGAAAAACGAACCATTGTGCACTGCTATTGGAAATGTAAATTGATGCAGCCATGTGAAAAACAGTATGGAGGTTCCTCAAAAAAATTAAAAATAGAAATACCATATGATCCAGTAAGCCCACTACTGGGTATGTACCAAAGAAAACAGTAATTTGAAAAGATATATGCACCCTATGTTAATCACAGCATTACTTACAATAGCCAAGATACAGGAGCAACCCGTGTCCATAGATAGATGAATGGATAAAGAAGATATGATATATATATGTCATAAAAATTATTAGTCATAAAAAGAGTGAATATTAGTCATAAAAAGAGTGAGATCTTGCCATCTGCAACAACATAAATGGACATAGAGGGTATTTTAAAGTGAATTAGGTCAGAGAAAGACAAATACTGTATGATTTCACTTATATGTGGAATTTTAAAAACATAGCAAATGAACAAACAAACAAAAAGCAGAAACAGAGCCATAAATACAGAGAACAAACTGGTGGTTGCCAGGGGAGAGGGGGTACAAAATGGGTGAAAGGGAGTGAGAGATTCAGGCTTCCAGTTATGGAATGAATAAGTCACAGGAATAAAAGATACAGCATAGGGAATATAGCCAATGGTATTGTAATTGTGTGGTATGGGGACAGATGGTAGCTACACCTGTGGTGAGCACAGCATAATGTATAAACTTGTTGAATCACTATGCTGTACACGTGAAACTAATGTAACATTGTGTGTCAACTATACTTCAATTTAAAAAAAAGAAGAAAAGGAAAAAAAATAACTTCCTAAGTCTTTTCCTTCCTTCCATTTTTCAGGTTCTTTTTCAAAATCCTTCCATTCATGAAGTATTTTTCTAAGTTCCTGGGGAAAACACACACACACACACACAGAATTGATTGAGCTAACAATAGCAGATAAGGGGAAACACGCAGTGTTTGAAGAAAAGCCACTGATTAATATGACTGCACACTAATAAAAATGTTCAGTCTCTATAAAGATAAAATCAGGTCAGATTATGAAAGGCCTTGAATTCGCTCACGAAATTTGCTTTTATAGGAGTTATTCTATGGATAATGGAGAGCTATCAAAGGTTTTTTAGTAGATAAATGGTATAAAATCTGGCTTTAAGGTATGTAAGTTTGGGGACAGTGAGTAGGATCTATAGATAATGGGAATTCAGCAGAAAATATCAGTAAGAATTTAGCCTTCAGCTTAATTTCAATCAATGCAGATTCTGAAACAATGTAACCTATGGCACCCTCAACAAACATGAAGAAATAAGAACTCAATTCATCATGGGCCAGTAAGTATATAATAATAGTGACTTTTGCTAACTTTATGAAATTATTATTGTCCAAATCTCCTCCTTCCATGGCATACATATTTAATGTACAGTCTCCTCTAATTACTGGATGTGTTTATCAGCTGCATATTTATTAAGTAAAGACAAAGATACTCAATATGTTTGCCCCGCATAAATCTTCTTCCTCTACTCCAAGCAAGTTACAATTAGCAGCCAAAGTAATATCAAAAGGGGCTGAGAAAGAACAATGAAAGATGTGTGAATTATGTGTATAATTGAGTATAATTAAATCCTTTTGCTGAAAGAAATGGAGGTGTAACAGTTACTCACACTTTTTAGCTGCTCTTATCAAGCCCCCAGTGGAAACCTTGGAAGGAAGCTGCAAAAGGTGTAAATTCTGCACTGGGCAACCCTGCTCAAGTTCAACTCTGAAGTGGCTCAGACCACTTACTGTGCATACTTTCCAGTCCTTGTTTGTGATATAGCTATGATACTAAAACTTGGTTGTTTGTGGTTAATTAGCTTAACCTATTAAATTACTGAGTTGTTTAATAAGACATAGTTTGGTTAATATTTTGGTAGCAAATCAAAAAGTATACCCTATATATTATCTGGATTTCTCATCCTTCCCTTCAAAATCAAACGTACTTTTCCACAAAACCTCCAACTATCCCAAAAATGAAGTTTATTTCAGAACTTTAAATTCCCTGTTTACTTGATTCAGGAAGTTGCTGTGTTCATTACCTTGGGGGGGGTGGGGAGTACATTTTTCAGCTACTGCAGCCCAGTGTTCATACCAAGAGCTTATGCTGCTTAGAATTTGGCATTTCCCTGGGTATTACTGACCTCTTTTTACAGCTGTAAAAGCAGACAATGTATTGGTTCCTAGGCCAAAAATCACTTTGTCTATGCATCATGGTGTAGAAGTGTGGAGTCTTGATCAAACACTAGCCCATGGTTCTTGAAGAGGAATTTGGTTTTGCTCACAGATAACCCTGCCTACAAGCTCAAGCCAAGGTGGGACGGCACTTCATCTAAGTAACCAACTGCTTAAACCTCTCACCTTTCATAATAGATATGTAGATAGGACAGAGTACCAGAGCCACTGCCACCAAGTCCAGACCCAATACCACATGCCACCAATGCCCACCGAGCATGCACTGCCAATTCCTTTTGGTTCTAAGTCCAATATGGCAACTCTTCATTATCAGCTGATTCAGAATCTTCTTAAGGAAGACCATACCGCCAGAATAAGATTACAGTTGTCGGGGTTGGTGCTGTTGACATCTTAATGAAGGACTTGGCAGATGAACTTGCTCTTGTTGATGTCATGGAAGACAAACTGAAGGGAGAGATGATGGATCTCCAACATAGCAGCCTTTTCCTTAGAACACCAAAAAAATTGTCTCTGGCAAAGACTATAACGTGTCTGCAAACTCTAAGCTGGTTATTATCACAGCTGGGGCATGTCACAAGAGGGAGAAAGCCATCCTAATTTGATCCAGCATAATGTGAACATCTTTAAATTCAACATTCTTAATATTGTAAAATATAGTTCAAACTGCAAGTTGCTTGTTGTTTCCAGTCCAGTGGATATCTTGACCTATGCAGCTTAGAAGATAAGTAGCTTTCCCAAAAACTGTGTTATTGGAAGTGGTTGCAATCTGGATTCAGCCTGGTTCCATTACCTAATAGGGGAGAGGATGGGAGTTTACCCATTAAGCTGTCATGGGTGGGTCCTTGGGGAGCATGGAGACTCTAGTGTGGCTGTATGGAGTAGAATAAATGTTGCTGGTGTCTCCCTGAAGAATCTTCACCCTGACTTAGGCACTGATGCAGATAAGGAACAGTGGAAAGAGGTTCACAAACAGGTGGCTAACAGTGCCTATGAGGTGATCAAACTGAAAGGATAGCCATCCTGGGCCACTGGGCTGTCTGTGACAGATTTGGCAGAAAGTATAACGAAGAATCTTAGGTGGGCGCATCCCATTTCCACAATGATTAAGGATCTCTACAGAATCAAAGATGATGTCTTCTTTAGTGTTCCTTGCATCTTGGGACAGAATGGAATCTCAAATATTGTGAAGGTGAATCTGACCCCTGAGGAAGAGGCCCTTTTGAAGAACAATGCAGATACACTTTGGGGGATCCAAAAAGAGCTGCAGTGTTAAAGTTTTCTAATGTTGTACTACTTCACTGTCTAGACGACAACAGGATTTTAGTTGGAAGCTGTGTGTATTGTCCTTATTATCTGATCTGTTACTCAAGTAGTAATATTAAGAGGGCCTAGGGAAAAAATACCAATTTCCTAAAGTTACAAATAGGAATGGTTCACAAAACCCTGCAGCTATATCCTGATCCTGGATGATCCCTATCTCGGGCCATTCTAAATTGGTTCATGTAAAATAGTTCGACCACCTCAGAGGCACCACTGCCAATGTCACATATGTTGTGGTTGCTCTTCAAACCAGATGTGTATTTACTGCGTGTTATAGAACTTCTGGTTTCTCCACTCAATATGCCAATCCGACTTTTTTTTCCTCCAGTCAATCACATCTTGGGATCTACTAGATAAATTCAATATTGCATGTATTGTGCATAGCTCTTCTAAAGGATCTTATTTTGTGTACTATATGTGTCAGAATATGGTATACATTGCAATATAATGTAAAAAGAAAAATCCACCTATAAACAATGCAACCAAGTGTCATACCAACTAAAATACCAAATAAACTTTGAAAAGTGAAAAAAAAAGAAACAGATATGACATCCACAAGTGTTACTGATGCTATGAATATGTCTTTAATCAGCAGCCATTGCTTTAAAGCTCTTCCCAGAGAGTACAGCTTTGACTCACCCATTCAGATAGTACTTTTGTGAATGCTTCTTCCCTGCTCCCCATGTTTCCTTCCAGTAGAAGAATCTCAATGAGAAAACATCTTGGCTTTTCTCTGCCCTAGTTAGCTAATCTTACTGGAGAATCTGGAAGAAGAAACTGAGTACGAATAAGCTAGACTCCTTCACTTTCACTTGGGAAAAGAGTAAATATTCTCTATCTCTCCTAAGACCTTTGTGAAGGGCCTTCCCTGCTCTAGTGCTGCCTGATACTGTGTAGATGTGTCAGTCTGTTTCTGGGGTTCAGTAGTGGAGCTTGCCCACTTGCTTAACACTTAGAAGCCACATTTTCCAAAATCAGCCATATAAGTAATGAAGGTGATATTTGCAACCTCCATCTGCTAACTGGTATATTTTATTTTTCAGTCAATTGGGAATGTTTCATAAAAAATGTATCTTTATTGGGCCCCAGCTAACACCCAACAACTACTGAGTCCAACTGAAAAAAATTTAATTTAATAAAGGCCGACTCCCACGCCATCGATTCATTCTTTGAGGCTGAAAAGTTCTAGCCTAGTGTCACTTACACCAATGTATAGGTAGAGCATATTAAAATGAACCTTCTCAGAATTGCCTTCACTGAGTCAGATATTAATGTTGGTTTTTACTGGAAGTCATTATGAAAAAGGGCTGTGTAAAATAACATATGTATCTACTGATTGTTAAAAACATTATCTGTTACATGTCTGTTGCTCAACATCTCACTTGTTTATCCCATGTGGAATTTTTTTTTTTTTTTAAAGATTTTATTTATTTATTTGAGAGAGGATGAGAGGAGAGAGAGAGCACATGAGAGGGGGGAGGGTCACAGGGAGAAGCAGACTCCCTGCTGAGCAGGGAGCCCGATGCGGGACTCGATCCCAGGACTCCAGGATCATGACCTGAGCCGAAGGCAGTCGCTTAACCAACTGAGCCACCCAGGCGCCCCCCCATGTGGAATTTTTACTTCAGAATTTAGAAGCAGGAGAATATTGTCTTTACTCTAAAACTGGTATGCTTACTCAGCAAGGTAAAGATAACTGTGTAACCTATGATAATTCTCTCTTTTGATTTCACTAGCAGGAAATCCCTGAGCCAGAGTAGTGCTCAGGCACAGGAATTATAATAGCCAATATGAACAGCATTCTTGCTTCATTCTCTTCATAGTTTCAGTATCTAATTTCCATTTTAAAAACCTGCACACAATCAGTTTTGTAGGCCATCCCATAGTCTTTAGAATATAAATAAACACAGTTAAAATAATATAGCAAAATTAAAGCAAACAATTTCTAGTTTCCAGTCCAGCATGTAAGGAGCTTGAAAGTCATCACCCCTGACCTCGCAATAAGAAAAATGCTGGACAAACTAAAAATCAACTATTCTTCTTAGATCCCCCACAGGACTGAGGTCCCTGCCGTCCCCATCTCTCAACTGAACAGACAGATGGTTAGATACAGACAATCACAATTTATCAAAGCAGAATCCCAGGAACAGAAACGTCCACAAGGACTAGTACCAGTATGGGAAAACTTAATCTGTAATTGATGAATTGCTGGAGGCTCAGTGAAGGCAAGTTTGAGAGTTAAAAATCATGGGGGGAGGGGGGCACCTGGGTGGCTCAGTTGTTAAGCGTCTGCCTTGGGCTCGGTCCTGGGATTGAGCCCCGTGTCAGGCTCCATGCTCAGCGGGAAGCCTGCTTCTCCCTCTCCCTCTCCCCCACTTGTGTTCCCTCTCTCGCTGTGTCTCTCTCTGTCAAATAAATAAAATCTTTTTAAAAAATAAAATAAAATAAAAATCATAGGGTGATCCAGTTTTAGGGAGGCCTCCATACTTTTTGTGAGTTTTACTTCCAAGAGCCTTACCAGACTCTCAGTGAAGATTGGAGAGAAATCTCCTCTTGCTTCAGGCAAACAACAGCCACTTTGAAGTAGGCCTAGACAATTCTGTTCTTCTTTTCACAAGGCCTGCCCTCAAGATAAGCTATTGTACCAGAGCCTAACTAACTAGGTTTTAATCGGTCTAACCAATGCAGGAGAAGGGAAGTATCGAACTCCAGCCAACTCTAGCCTTTTTATCTCACCTAAAGAGGAAACAAACAAAAAAACCCAACAACCACAACAAAATCCAAAACCGAGAAGATCACAACCAGAGGCACAGACTCTCTAAAAGACTGACACCTAATCATAGGACTAGAGAATGCTTCCCCTCCCCTAAACAGCTTATCACCTCATCGGCAGGGCCTCTGTATAGTAACGGGGATACAATGAAAAGAACTGTGTGTCCCAGATCTTATTTAAGAAAAAGTTTCTAGGGAAACCCAAGGAAAACAGCAGAGACAAAAACAAGGACACCAGAGGAAATTTTTGCCTGTGACACATACGGCCACAGCAAGAAGTAAACACAGCCTAACCCCTAGCCACATAACCATAAAACCTCATGTTAGGGGCCTATTTACCTTAGTTCCTTTTTTACAGTACATCATGTCTGGCTTTCAACCAAAATTGTTTTAAGAGACAGAGCAGGCACCAAAACCAAACTCAGATATGGCAGAGATGTTGGAATGATCAGAATGGAAATGAAAACAACTATCATTATATGCTAAGAGTTCCAATGGAAAAAGTGGGCATGATGCAAGAACATGGCTAATGTAAGCAGAGAGATGGAGACTCAAACCAAGAATCAAAAGAACATGCTGGAAATCAGAAACACCATAATAGAATTCAAGACTGCCTCTGATGGGCTCATCAATAGACTGGACATGACTGAGGAAAGAATCAATGATTTTGAAGAAATGTTAATAGAAACTTCTAAAATTGAAATGCAATGAGAAAAATAAATCAAAAAGACAGAGCAGACTATCCAACAACTGTGGGACAATTATAAAATGTATAACATATGCATAATGGGAAAATGAAAGAGAAGAAGAGAGAAAAGAACTGAAGAAATATTTGAAGCAATAATGACCAAGAGTTTCCAAAATTAATGACAGACACTAAACCACAGACCCAGGGAGCTCAGATAACAGCAAGCGGGATAAATACCAAAAAATCTACACTTTGGCATATATGCAAACCACAGAAAAATAAAGACAAAGAGAAAAATTTGAAAGATGCCAAAAGGGGGAAAACCTTACTATGAAAGAACAAATAGAAGAATGTCATTCTTTTTCATTGCAACTTCTCTTTAGAAACCATGCAAACAAGAAGAGAGTGAAATATTTAAAGAAAAAATGCCACCAATCTAGAATTCTGTATCTAGTGAAATTATCCTGTAAAATTTGGAATATGGTTCCAGTCTCATCAGAATTTCAATGTCCTGATAGTGCAGCAGCCTTTGTATACCTCAGGAATTATGTAATGGCTTAAAGAGTGGCTGTACTGATCACTCCCTTCTTTGAGCCTTCCATAAGGAGGAAATTTCTACATGCTTGCTTTAAAAAATAACTTCTTTGCTGAACTGAAATAAAGAGTTGTCTATTTCTAGAAGAAACATTTTAGGGACTTCAGTACCAACCAAGTAGCAGTATGCTTTCGCATCTAGCAGGCTAACTAAGGAAAAGAGAAAAGACACAAATTACTAATGTCAGAAATGAAAGAGGAGCTGATCTTTGATCCCATGGACATAAAACAGACAATGAAAAAATTATGCCCACAATTTGGTAATACAGATGAAATGGACCAAAATCTTAAATGATGCAATCTACCAAAACTCATCAAGGAGAAAAATGTGGACTATATCTACTAAAGAAATTGAATCAATAATTAATGCCTGTCAAAACAGAAAGTATCAGGCCCAGATGAATTCACTGGTGAATTCTACCAAACATTTATGGAAGGAATTATAACAATTCTCTACAATCTCTTCCAGAAAATAAAGCAGAAGGAATACTTTCTAACTTATTCTATGAAGCCAGCATTACCTTAATAATAAAACCAGACAAAGACATCATGAAAAAGGAGAACTATAAACCAATATTTTCATGAATACAAATATAAAAATCCTCAACAAAACATTAGCAAATTGATTCCTCTCATGTATAAAAAGAATTATACCCCACAACCAAGTGGTATTTATGCTGGGTATGTAGAGCTGGTTCAACATTTGAAAAATCAATGAATGCTTCATCAGCACCCACTTCAGCTTTAGCCTTCCTAACAAGGTGCCCACTGGGTGGAGAGCCCAGGCAGCTCATGCCTGCCACAGCTCCAGCCAGGCAGCAGAAGTCCCCAAGCACACACAGTCTACATGGAAAATGATCATACACAAGACCATTCCTTCAAGTTTAGGAGAAGTAGCTGTTCTGCCTAATCCATAGAAACAAACAGAGAAAGTCAAGCAAAATGGGGAGACAAAAGAATATGCTCCAAAAGAAAGAACAAGACAAAAACCTCTGAAAAAGCACTAAATGAAACAGAGATTAGCATTATGCCTGATAGGAAATTTAAAGTAATGATCATAAAGATGCTCATCAAGCTGGAGAGGAGAGTGGATGAACTCAGTGAGACCTTCAGTAGAGATAGAAAGTATTAAAAAGAACCAATCAGAGTTGAAGAATTCAAATAACTGAAATAAAAAAACACACTAGAGGGAATCAATAGCAGACTAGCAGATATAGGAGAAATATCAGCAATCTGGAAGACAGGGTAATGGAAAGCATTTAAGCTGAACAGCAAAAAGAGAAAAGAATTTTAAAAATGGGCCTAGGTTAAGGGATCTGTTGGATAACATCAAGTGAACAAACATTCACATTTTAAGGGTCCCAGAAGAGGACAAAAAGAGAGAGAAAGAGGTAGAAAACTTACTTAAATAAATCATAACTGAAAACTTCCCTAACCTAGGGAAGAAAATAGACTTTCAGGTCCAAGAAACACAGAAAGCTCCAAGGAAGATGAACCTAAAGAGGTCCACACCATGACAGAATAATTAAAATGTCGGCACCTGGGTGGCTCAGTCGTTAAGCGTCTACCTTCGGCTCAGGTCATGATCCCAGGGTCCTGGGATCAAGCCCTGCATCGGTCTCCCTGCTTCGCGGGAAGTCTGCTTCTCCCACTCCCACTCTCCTTGCTTGTTTTCCCTCTCTCATTGTGTCTCTCTCTGTCAAATAAATAAAATCTAAAAAAGAATAATAATAATAATTAAAATGTCAAAGGTTAAAGACAAAGAGAGAACTTTAAAAGCAGCAAGAAAGAAGCAAAAAGTTACCTACCAGGGAAAACCTATGAGGCTATCAGCTGATTTTTCAGCAGAAACTTTGCAAGCAAGAAGAGAGTGGCATGATATATTCAAAGTACTGAAAGGGAAAAAATCTACAACCAAGAATACTCTACCAGGCAAGATTATCATTCGTATTTGAATAATAGAAAGATTTTCTCAGACAAACAAAAGATAAAGGAGTTTATCACCACTAAACCAGAAAGATTAAAGGGACTTCTTTAAGAGGTAGAAAAGAAATGGCCATAATTAGGTCTAAGAGAATTATGAATACAAAAATGTAAAATATGACAACATATACATAAAATATGGAGAAGGGAGGAAAAAAAGGTTTTTTTTAAGAATGTGTTTTGAACTTCAATGACCATCAAATTAATATAGACTGCTATATATTTAGGATATTGTATATGAACTACATGGTAACCACAAACCCAAAACCTATAATAGATACAGAAAAAAGAAAGAGAAAGAAAATGAAACATAACACAAGAGAAATTCTTAATCACAGAAAGAGAGAGCAAGAGAAGAAGAAAGGAACAGAGAATAACTACAAAAACAACTTGGTAAACAAATAACAAAATGGCAATATGTACATACCTATCAATAATTAGTTTAAATGCAAATGGTCTAAATGCTCCAATCAAAAGACACAGGGTGGCAGAATGGATTAAAAAAACAAGACCCATCTATATGCTGCCTAAAAGAGAATCACCTCAGTCGTAAAGACACATACAGACTGAAAGTGAAGAAATGGAAAAACATTTACCATGCAAATGAAAGTGAAAAAAAAAAAAACTGAAGTAGGAATACTTACATCAGACAAAATGGACTTTAAAACAAAGATTGTAACAAGAGACAAAAAAGGGCATTACATAATGATAAAGAGATTAATCCAATACGAGATTATAATGATTATAATTATCTATGCACCCAACACTGGAGCACCTAAATACATAAATATTAATGGACATAAAGAGAGAAATTGATTGTAATACAATTATAGTACGAAACTTTAACACTCCACAATGGATATACCATCCAGGCAGAAAGTCAATAAGAAAACAGTGTCTTTGAATGACATATTAGACTAGCTACATATGACAGATATATACAGAACATTCCAACCAAAAACAATAGAATACATATTCTTTTCAAGTGCACATGAAACATTCTCCAGAATAAATCACGTTAGGTCACAAAACAAGCCTCAATAAATTTAAGATCAAAATTATATCATGCAAATTTTCTAATCAGTGATACTGAGACTAGAAATAAATCAGGAGAAAAAAACTGGAAAAAATATGAACACATGGAGGCTAAACAACATGATATTAAACAACCAATAGGTCAATTAAGCAATCAAAAAAGAAATTAAAGAACACAAGGAGACAGATCTGTGATTTAACAGGACAGATCTGTACCTCCGAAAAAATAATGCAATATATGTTAAGAAAAAAAGAAGAAGAAGAAGAAGAAGATAGCAGAAGGGGAAGAATGAAGGGGGGGAAATCGGAGGGGGAGACGAACCATGAGAGATGATGGACTCTGAGAAACAAACTGAGGGTTCTAGAGGGGAGGGGAGTGGGAGGATGGGTTAGCCTGGTGATGGGTATTAAAGAGGGCACGTTCTGCATGGAGCACTGGGTGTTATGCACAAACAATGAATCATGGAACACTACATCAAAAACTAATGATGTAATGTATGGTGATTAACATAACAATAAAAAATTTTAAAAAAATACAAGGAGACAAAGGAAAGTGAAAACAGAATGGTCCAAAGTCCTTGGGGTGCAGCAAAAGCAGTTCTAAGAGGGAAATATATAGCAATACTGGCCTACCTCAAGAAACAAGAAAAAACTCAAATTAAAAAATCTAACCTTACACCTAAGGAACTACAAAAATGGTAACAAACAAAGCCAAGGTAAGTAGAAGAAAGGAAATAATAAAGATCAGAGTATAAATAAATGAGATAGAGACTAAAATAACAACAGAAAAAAATCAGTAAAACCAAGAGCTGGTTCTTTGAAAAGATAAACAAAATTGATAAACCCTTACCCAGACTCACCAAGAAAAAAGAAAATAAAGGAACCAAATAAATAAAATCAGAAATGAGAGAGAACTAAAAACTGACACTACATAAATAAATACAAAGGATTATGAGGGACTACTATGAAAAATTATATGCCAACAAATTCAACAATCCAGAAGAAATGGATACACTCCTAGAAGTATAAAATCTTCCAAAACTGAAGTAGGAAGAAATAGAAAATCTAAACAGGTCAATTGCTAGTAGCAAAATTGAATCAACAATCAAAAAACTATAGAAAAAAAAAAGTTCAGGACCAGAAGTATTTACTGGTGAATTCTACCAAACATTTAAAGAATGTTCTTCCCAAACGAGCCCAAAAAATAAAAAAGGAAAGACAACTTCCAAACATGTTCTCTGAGGCCAGCATTATCCTGATACCAAAACCAGACAAAAACACCACACCAAAAAAAAAAAGAAAGAAAGAAAGAAAAGAAAACCACAGGCCAATATGAACATAAATGCAAAAATCCTCAACAAAATATTAGCAAATGGCATTCAAAAATACATTAAAGGATTTTTTACCACAATTAAATGGGATTTATTCCAGCGATACAAAAATGGTTCAGTATTTACAAATCAATCAACATAAACAAAATGAAGGATAAAATCATATGAATCATATGATCATCTCAACAGATGCAGAAAAAGCATTTGACAAATTCAACATCCATTCATGATAAAAACTCTAAACAAAGTGGGTTTAGAGAGAACATACCTCAACATAATAGAGGGCATAATGAAAAACCCACAGGTACCATCATACTCAATAGTGAAAAACTGAGAGCTTTTCTCCTAAGATCAGGAACAAGACAAGGATGTCCACTCTCACAACTTCTATTCAACATAATACTGAAAATCCCACCCATAGCAATCAGACAAGAATAGGATATAAAAGCCATCCGAATTGAGAAATGAAGTATAAAAATATCACAATTTGTAGATGACATGATTCTATATATAGAAAACCCTAAAGACTACACCAAAAAACTACTAGGAGTAATACCTGAATTTAGTAAAGTTGCAGGATACAAAATTAATACCCAGAAATTGGTAGTATTTCTATACACTAATAACAAAGTAGTAGAAAGAGAAATTAAGAAAACAATCTGATTTACAATTGTCCCAAAAAGAATAAAATACCTATGAATAAATTTAACTAGGGAAGTGAAAGATGTGTACTCTGAAAACTATAAAACACTGGTGAAGGAAATTGAAGATGACACAAACAAATGGAAAAACATTCTATGCTCATGGATTAGAAGAATTAATATAATTAAAGTGTCCATATTACCCAAAGCAATCTACAGATTCAATTCAATCCCTATCAAAATATCAACTGCATTTTTCACAAAACTAAAACAAATACCCCTAAAATTTGTATGAACCACAAAAGACCACAAATAACCAGAGCAATCTTGAGAAAGAACAAAGCTGGAGGTATCCCAGTCCCAGACTTCAAGATACACTACAAAGCTGCAGTAATCAAAACAGTATGGTACTGGCATAAAAGTAGACACACAGATCAATGGAACAGAACAGAGAGCCCTGAAATAAACCCACACTTATATGGTCAATTAATATATGACAAAGGAGGTAAGAATATACAATGCAGAAAAGACAGTCTCTTCAACAGATGATGCTGGAAAACTGAACAGCTACATGTATAAAAATTAAACTGGATCTCTTTCTAACACCATACCAAAAAATAAACTCAAAATGGATTAAAGACTTAAATGTGAGACCTGAAATCATACATTAGCTATAGCAACATTTTTCTGTATATATCTCCTGAGGCAAGGGAAACAAAAGCAAAAATAAACTATTAGGACTACATCAAAATAAAAAGCTTTTGCACAGTGAAGGAAGCCATCAATGAAACAACAAGGCAACCTACTGAATGGGAGAAGGTATTTGCAAATGATACATCCAATAAGACTTAATATCTAAAATACATTAAGAACTTCTGCAATTCGACACCAAAAAAAGAAATAATCTGATTTTAAAATGGGCAGAGAACCTGAATAGACAAACAGATGGCCAAAGAAGACATACAGATGGCCAGAAGACACATAAAAAGATTCTCAAAATCACTAACCACCAGGGAGATGCAAATTAAAACCACAATGAGATATCACCTTATACTTGTCAGAATGGCTAAAATCTAAAACACAAGAAGTAGCAAGTGTCAGTGTGGATACGGAGAAAAAGGAACACTTGTGTGCCATTGGTGGGAATGTAAATTGGTGCCACCACAGTGGAAAACAGTGTGGAAGTTCCTCAAAAAGTTAAAAAAAGAAATATCATGTAATCCAATAATTCCACTTCTGGTCATTTACCAAAAAAAATCTACAAACACTAATTTGAAAAGTTATATGCACCTCTATGTTAATTGCAGCATTATTTACAATAGCCAAGTTATGGGAGCAACCTAAGTGTCCATCCATAGAAATGGAAATAGAAGATGTGGTATATATATATAATGGAATATTACTTAGCCATAAAAATGGATGAGATCATGCCATTGATGACAACATGGATGGACCTAGAGGGTATTATGCTAAGTGATATAAATCAGACTGAGAAAGACAAATACTATACGATTTCACTCATATGTGGAATCTAACAAAAATCAAATGAATAAAAACAAAAAGCAGAATCAGATCTTTAAATACAGAGAACAAACTGATGGTTGCCAGAGGAGAGGAAGGTAGAGGGATGGGCAAAATGGATGAAGGAGAGAAGGAGAGACAGACTTCCAGTTACGGAATGAGTAAATCATGGGAATAAAATACACAGAATAAGGAATATAGTCAATGATATTGTAATAGTGTTGCATGGTGACAGATGGTAGCTACAGTTGTGGTAAGCATGGTGTAATATATAAACTTGTCAAATCACTGTGTTGTACACCTGAAACTAATGTACCATTGTGCATCAACTACACTCAGACTAAAAAAAAAAAAAAAAAGAAAGAAAAAGATACAATCCTGTAACATGAATTAACTCTTCTATTTTTTTTTTAAGATTTTTTATTTATTTGACAGAGAGAGACACAGCGAGAGAAGCAACACAAGCAGGGGGAGTGGGAGAGGGAGAAGCAGGCTTCCCGTGGATCAGGGAGCCCGATGTGGGGCTCGATCCCAGGACCCTGGGATCGTGACCTGAGCCGAAGGCAGATGCTTAACAACTGAGCCACCCAGGCGCCCCTAACTCTTCTATTTTTAATTTTGGTAATTTTTGTTGTTTAACTCTAGAATCTCAGAGAAATTGGAACATTTCTAAACTGCTGTGTCTTACATCCTCTCTTGCTCAAGCTTGTTTGGGAATTTCATCCAATTTTTATTTGAGGGGGAGTTGAAGGTATTTCAGCAAAGCAAACAACTGAATGATGTGCCAGCCAAAACCTGAAATGTTTGTTTTAGAATGTTTATATTTTTGAATATAATAAAGTCTGTCAAAATAACAAAAAAAGGAAAGAAAACCAATGAATGTAATTCATGACAATAAGCTAAAAAGATAATTCACATGACCATATCAATAGATACAGAAAAAACATTTGATAAAATCCAATGTCCATTCATGATAAAAACTCTGAGCAAACTAAGAATAGAGGGAAACTTCCTCAACTTGATAAGGAAGATCTACAAAGAATCAACAACTTCATACTTAATGGTGAAAAATTAAAAGCTTTACCACTAAGAACAAGAACAAGGCAAGAATGTCCCCTTTCACCACTCCTTTTTAAAATTTGTACTGGAAGTCCTAGTAATGCCATAAGGCAAGAAAAAAGTATACAGGTTGGGAAAGAAGACATAAAACTGTCTTTGTTTGCAGATGATATGACTGTCTATGCAGAAAATCCAAAAAAATTGACCAAAAATCTCCTGAAACGAATTAGCAATTAGAGCAAGGCTGCAGTCTACTAGGTTAAAATGCAAAGGTCAATTGCTTTCTATATGCCAGAAATAAACAACTGGAATCTGGTATTAAAAACATAATACCATTTACATTCACAACAAAAAAAGAAATACTTAGGTATAATCTAACAAAAAATGTATAAGAATTACATGAGGAAAACTACAAAACTCTGATGAAAGAAATCAAAGAAGATCTAAATAAATGGGGAGATATTTTATGTACATGAATAAGAAGACTCAATATTGTCAAAATATCAGTTCTTCTCAACTTGATTTTTAGATTCAATGCAACCCTAATAAAAATTCCAGCAAGTTATTTTGCAAATATTGATAAACTGATTCTAAAGTCTGTATGGACAAACTAAGACCCAGAATAGCCAACAGAATATTGAAGGAAAAGAATAGATTTGGAGGACTGATACTACCTGACTTTAAGAATTACTATAAAGAGATCATAATCAACACAGCACAGTTTTGGTGAAAGAATAAACAAATAGACCAACAGAACAGAATAAAGAACCAAGAAATAGGGGTGCCTTGGTGGCTCAGTTGATAAGCGTCTGACTCTTGATTTCAGTGTGGAACATGATCTCAGGGGCATGGAGCCCTGGGTTGGGCTCCCTGCTTGGCAAGGAATCTGCTTGAGATTCTCTTTCTCTCCCTCTGCCCCTCCCCGCTGCTTGCACACACTCTTAATTAATTAATTAATTAAATCTTTAACCAAAAAAAAAAAAAAAAAAAAACAACCAGAAATAGACCCAGACAATTACAGTCAAATGATCTTTGAAAAAGGAGCAAAGGCAATTCAATGTTTAAAAGATAGTCTTTTCAGGGGCGCCTGGGTGGCTCAGTCGTTAAGTGTCTGCCTTTGGCTCAGGTCATGATCCCAGGGTCCTGGGACTGAGCCCCGCATCCGGCTCCCTGCTCAGCAGGAAGCCTGCTTCTCCCTCTCCCACTCCCCCTGCTTGTGTTCCCTCTCTCGCTGTGTCTCTCTCTGTCAAATAAATAAATTAAATCTTTAAATAAATAAATAAATAAATGAAAGATAGTCTTTTCAACAGTGGTGCTGGAATAACAAGCCAGAAAGGAATCTAAATATAGACCTTATACCTTTCACAAAAATCAATTCACAAAATGGATCATAGACCTAATGGTAGAATACAAAAGTATAAAACTCCTAGAAGATAACATAGGTGACCTTGGGTTTGGTGATACTTTCCATATATAATACCAAAAACATAATCCATGAAAGAAAAATAAGGTAAATTGGACTTCATTAAAATTTAAAATTTCTGAGAGAGACTGTTATGAGAATAAAAGTTTCCAAGTCACAGACTAGGAGAAAATATTTGCAAAACACATATATGATGAAGGAACATTATCCAAAATACATAAAGAACTCTTAAAACTTGACAATAAGAAAACCAACAGCTCAATTTAAAAATGGCCAAAAATCTGAATAGACACCTTATAAAAGAAGATATACATATGGCAAATAAACATATGAAAAGATGTTCAACATTAAATGTCATTAGGGAAAAGCAAATTAAAACAACAATGAAATACCTGTTGGAATGGCTAAAATCCAAAACACTGGCGAGCTTGTATAGCCACAGCAATTCTCATTCATTACTGGCGGGAATGCAAAAGGTATAGCCACTTTGGAAAACAGTTTGGAAGTTTCTTACAAAACTAAGCATACTTTTACCATACTCTTTAGCAATTGTGCTCCATGGTATTTACTCAAATGAGTTGAAAACTCTTTTTTTAAAGATTTTATTTATTTGAGAGAGAGAGCATGAGAGGGGGGAGGGTCAGAGGGAGAAGCAGACTCCCTGCGATGCGTGACTCGATCCCAGGACTCCAGGATCATGACCTGAGCTGAAGGCAGCCACCCAACCAACTAAGCCAGCCAGGCACCCCTAAATGAGTTGAAAACTTAATGCCACACAAAAACCTGCATACAGCTATTTATAGCAGCTTTATTCGTAATTACCAAAACTTGAAAGCAAGCAAGATGTCCTCCAGCAGGTTAATGGATAAATAAAATGTGGTACATCCAGACAATGGAATATTATTCATCACTAAAAAAGAAAGGAACTATCAAGCCATGAAAGAACATGGAGGAAACTTAAAAGCATATTGCTGGGTGAAAGAAGCCAATCTGAAAAAGCCACATACTGTATGATTACAAAAATAATGACATTCTGGAAAAGGTAAAACTATGGAGACAGTGGAAAGATCAATGGCTTCCAGGTCTTGGGGGAGGGAGAGTAGGATTAATAGAGGACAAGATGGGGCTCCTGGGTGTCTCAGTTGGTTAAGCATCTGACTCTTGATTTCGGCTCAGGTCATGCTCTCAGGGTTGTGAGATTAAATCACGGAGTGTGGAGCCTGCTTGAGATTCTCTAGCATCTCTGCCCCTGCCTCTTCCCCACCCCTTGCATGTGCTCTCTCTCTCTTAAAAAAAAAAAAAAAAAAAATAGAGCACAAAGAATTTTGGGTCAGTGAAACTATTCTGTATGATAATGTAATGGTGGATCTGTGTCATTATACATTCATCAAAACTCATAGAATGTATACATGGAGTGAACCCTAATGAAACTATGGACTTTAGTTAATAATATATCAATATTGGCTCATTAATTGTAGCAAATTTAACACACTGATGCAAGATGTTAATAATAAGGGAAACTGGGGCAGGGGTTAAAGGATGATTTGGGAACTCTTAGTACTTTCCAGTTGATCTTCCTGTAAATCTAAAACTGGCTTAAAAAGGGAGGGGGGAAACTTATTAATTCAGAAAATGAAAGCAAGAGAAATAACATTTTTAAAATGTTAAAACATAAGAAAACAGGACATTGTGATGGAAAACAAACAGAAATTCAGTCAGCAAAATTTTAAATACCTAACCCACTCAGACTTTAGCCATTCAAATTTTCAGAAACAGAATATTAGCCATAGAATGTTTAAAGAAATAAAATAAAAACTTAAACAATATAAGTGTGGGGGGGTGATATTGTGATTTATAATAAGAAATATATATATTTGGTCCTCATGCCCATTTCTGGCACAGAGCTCCTAAAATTCTTGGAATTTCCTAAATGGTAAGAGCAATAAAGGTGTCTTACTATTTATATCAAGCCCTTTTCAACCACACAAGTTTATGCTAATGAGGAGACTTCTGGAAAGCCCCTAAGGATGAAAGGTGGTTGCCAGGGAAATCAATCAGGTAATTAGAGGATTGGAACTTTTGGCCTTACCCCCAGGCCTCTGGGGAGGGGAGAAAGGCTAGAGATTGAGTTCAGTCACCAATGGCTGATTATTTAATCAATCATACCTATGTAATGGAGCTTCCATAAAAACTGAAAAGTAAGAGATTTGGAAAGCTTCCAGGTTGGCAAACCAGAATCCATCCATGTGTTGGAAGGGTGGTGCACCCCAAACTCCATGGGGACAGAAGCTTCTGTGTTCAGGACCCTTTCAAACTTCCCCTTATGAATCTCTTCATCTATTTATTTGTATCCTTTAATACCCTTATAACAAATGATTAATCTAGTAAGTAAACTGGTTTCCTGAATTCTATGACCCACTCAAGCAAATTAGTCAAAACCCAAGGGGGGGGGTTTGATTTATAGCTGCTCAATTAGCAGCACAGGTGGCAAGATAAACTTGTAACTGCTGTCTAAAGTGAGGGCAGTCTTCTGGGACTAAGTCCTTAACCTATGATATCTGACACTACTTTGTAGGTAGACAGTGTCAAAATTGAGTTAAATGTGTAGGACACTAGTCATCGTCTGCTGAGAATTGAAGAGCTGCTTGGGGGTGTTAGAAAAAACACACCCTGGAGGGGAGAAGGCTGTAAAGAATGACCAAGAAAATCTGAAAAAGAACCATACAACTTCTAGAAATTAAATATATAATAAGTGAAGGGGCACCTGGCTGGTTCAGTCAGTAGACCATGCAACTCTTGCCTTCAGGGTCATGAGCTCAAGCCTTACATTGGGTGTGGAGCTTATTTAAAATTAAATTAAATTAAATTAAATTAAATTAAATTAAAATAAAAATAATAAGTGAAAATTACAACTCAATGGGTTAAGCCTATAGTTAAGTAGAAAAATCAGCCAACTTGAAATTATATCTGAATAAATCAGTTAAAATGCAGTCCATAAAAACAAAGACATGGAAAATACAAGGCAGAGACTTAAGTGACATGGAATATAGAGTAAAGAAGTTTCAAATACATGGAAAATAGAGTAAGAATGATTCACAAACATTTTATCAGAGTACCAGAAAGAGGCATTAGAGAAAATAATGGAAGAAATATGTTAAAAGATAATGGCTGAGAGTTTATCAGAAGTGGGGAAAGACACCAATCCACAGATCAAGAAAGCCTAATAAATCTCTAATAGGAAAATAATAAAGAAATCTACCCATAGACAAATCACTGTGAAACTTCAGAACTCCAAAGACAAAGAGAAAACAAATCTTAAAAGCAGTCAGAAAAATAAGACTGATCATCTTCAAAGGAATGATAAGCAAATTCACACCTAATTTTTCAACAGTGATAACTGAAGCCAAAAAAAGTATAAAATATCAATGTACTGAGAGGAAAAGCTTTCAGTCTAGAATTCTATACATAGCAAAACTGATTTCAGCTGAAAAGAAACTGAAAGGAAAGGTAGTCATGAGCAACTCCTCATCCCCCGTTTGGCCATGTGAAAGTGGTCGTGGGCCCAGAACATTTCCTTACTGAGAGAGAGTGCTCATAGCCTGTGCTGGACTTGTCATCTTATGGAAGAACATCTTTCCATGGTCTGGGCTTAATGTACACTTACACAAAGCATCAGTGACTCTTAGGCATGCTCCTGCTTTCTGTGTTTTAGACCCCAAGGTGGGGTGTGGGGTCCTTCCACTGCATTGTGAAGTGGGATGTGTGCAGCTACATTGCTTAAGTGGGCTGGCCATAGTGGATGGATGCATTGCAAGGGCTGGAATTCGTGCACTCCCTCTTCCTCTCTTGCTGTAAATAAATGCGGTACCATGTAAGCCTGGTGTGTGTGTTGTCTGTTCTCAGTGACCTCAAATCATGCACTGGTCTCTTCCCTGGGTGGCACCCAATTGCCTTTAACCTTGGCTTCATGGCCCAGTCACCCACTGAATCATGAAACATCAATAAATAAAGCAAAATAAAGGCATTGTTAGAAAAACAAAAACTGACAAGGTTTAACATCAAAACATCTTCACTAAGTGAAATTCTAAAGGATATAACTCAGAAGAAAAATGGCTGAAGACAGAAAGTGCAAGATACAAGAAAGACTAATGAAGAAAGATATTTGGAAATATATGGGCAAAGCTAATTAAATATCAAATGTACATAACCATAATATAATGCTTAATTTGTTGAGAGGAAAATATGCTAGAATTGAAATATAGGTCAATAATAGATTATGATATGAGAGGTAGTAATCACATTTGAAGAATCTTAAGGTCTTCATATTGTCTCAGAATGAGGTAAAGATATTAACTTCAGATTTTGTTGAGTTAAATACAGGTTAAAAAAAAACACCTGAAGTAACTACTAAAAGAGGATACACAGAACATATAATTTTCAAACAAGTAGAGGGAAAAATAGAATGAAACAGAAGGAACATAAGCAAAGTTAATCAATCAAAAAAAAAAAAAGTCAGGGGAGGAGGAATAAAACAACATAAAAATCAATCAAAAAGCAAAAACAAACACAGAAATAGGACAAATCAAAAGCATGACAAAAATGAGTCCTAATACGACCAATCACAGCAAAGAGTGTATATTCTGTAATTGAAAGACCAAGATTATAAGACCATAATTTTTTTTAAATTTAGGTATATGATGTTTATAAGAGATATACCTAAACACAAAGCCACAGAAAGATCAAAGTCAAAGAATGGCAATGAGTGCCCAAATCAATCTTTGTTCCTAGTACCATTCTTCAACAAAAGAACTAGAGGGACACCTGGGTGGCTCAGTCATTAAGCACCTGTCTTCGGCTCAGGTCATGATCCCAGGGTCCTGGGATCAAGCCTCGCATCAGGCTCCCTGCTCAGCGGGAAGCCCGTTTCTCCCTCTCCCACTCCCCCTGCTTGTGTTCCCTCTCTGGCTGTCTCTCTCTCTGTCAAATAAATAAAATATATTTTTTTTAATTTAATTTTTTAAAAAGATTTTTAAAATGGTACTAGGTATATCTCTTGTAAACATCATATACCTATTTTAAAGCCCCAAATAAATAAAATAAATAAATAAATAAAATCTTTAAAAAACAAACAAAAGAACCAGAGATCCTTGAAACAGTGGCTCATTTTAGGGCTGGGTTGAAGAATATACAAAATAAGCCTAGAACCCCTTGTAGTGCTAGAAAGTAACAAAGTGCTACACACACACACACACACAGACAAACACACACAATCACACATGCAAGCAGACACACACCTCAAACAATAGAAAACAAATTGATGGGCATATGTCAAAAAAGACACAGGAGCCAACTGAAAGAGGTTCCAAGGGTCAAGGCTGAAATAATTTGAGCAATAAAATAAATAAATTAGTACTGGATAACCCACAGCACAAAATGAACACTCATGAGTCCATACTGATACAAACAAGTGATCATATAAAAAGTAAATGGGAAGAAAAAGACAAACCTCCCACACAGAAGAATTCCAAATAATTTATGTAGACACTCTTCTTTCAAGGATGTGGAGCATAACACTCAAGTGTGGGCTGCACATAGTGACTTCCTTCCAAAGAGCCCATTTGCCCTGGTGTGAAGCACAAACATTACAATTTTCCATGTGTGCCATGAATAACAAAGGTTGAGATTAGCATATCTTTTCAATGATTGCATCTTCTTTTATGTCTATGACACGTACCCAGGATTGGCTTCCTCAGCTCCATCCCATCTGCCCTCTAGACCACCTTCTTATACTGCAGGGGCTGAAAAGCTAAAAAAAATAAAAATAAAAAAATAACCTACATTTCCTGATTTCTTGGTGCTTGCTAACGTTCTGCATGCAAGTACCACCAAATTCAATGCATTTCCTTCATTTTTGATTGCTGCAGTGAAGAGGAGGCTGTTTTTGCTATTTCTACTACAAGAAATGTCATGGAGAAATATCATGGAATTATGAGACCCAATCGCAGTGGCCCAACTCATCGTCCCAGTGTCTGTCACCAGCTTGTGGGTGCTGATTGGTGGCTGCAGCATCTGTCGTGGCTTCTAGATCTCTGGATTCCAGCTTTCAGGGGCACTTTTGAATTCAAGATACTCTGACTGCTAACACTGTCCTTTAATTAAGTCTTATATATTTTTAAGATTTTATATTTTTATCTTTTTAAAGATTTTATTTATTTATTTGAGAGAGAGTGAGAGCTAGACAGAGACAACACACAGGGAGAGGGAGAGAGAGAAGTAGGCTTCCCGCTGAGCAGGGAACCCGATGGGGGACTCGATCCCAGGACCCCGGGATCATGACCTGAGCCGAAGGCAGTTGCTTAACCGACTGAGCTACCTAGGCGTCCCAAGATTTTATGTTTTTAGAGTACTTTTAGGTTTACAACAAAATTCGGAAGACAATACAGAGATTTCCCATGTACAGCCCCCCACACACAGCCTCCCCCATTACCAACATCACTTATCGCAGTGGTACATTTTTCACCAAGAATAAACCTACATTGACACATCATAATCACCCCAAGTCTATAGTTTACCTCAGAGTCCACTCTGGTGTACATTTTATGGATTTGGACAAATGTATAATGGTATGTGTCCATTATTACAGTATCATACAGAGTATTTTCACTGCCCTAAACATCCTCTGTGCTCTGCCTATTTATTTCTCCTTGCCCTGCTTTTCTCACCCCTCAGCAACCACTGATCTTTTTACTCTCTCCATACTTTTGCCTTTTCCAGAATGTTGTATAGTTGGAATCATACAGTATGTAGCCTTTTCAGGTTGGCTTCTTTCACTTAATAATATGCCTTTAGTTTCTTCCATGCTTTCCTGGCTTGATAGCTTTTCTTTTTTCTTGAGAGAGAGAGTGAGAGAACGCATGTGTGCATGCCTACTCACATGAGCAACGGGGTGGTGAGGTTGGCAGAGGGAGGGGGAGAGAGAGAATCTTAAGCTCTTAAGCAGGCTTCATGCCCAGCACAGAGGCCGACGCAGGGCTGGATCTCATGACCCTGAGATCATGACCTGAGCCAAAATCAAGTTGGAAGCTTAACCAACTGAGCCACCCAGACGCCTCTGATAGCTCATTTCTTTTTAGTGCTGAATAATATTTCACTGTCTGGATGTACCATAGTTTATTTATCCATTCACCTACTGGATTACATATTGGTTTCCTCCAAGTTTTGGCAATTATGAATAAGGCTGTTATAAATAGCAGAGTGCAGGTTTTTGTGTAACACAAAAGTTTTCTACTCCTTTGGGTATATGTGTTTTTAAAAATAATAATTTTAGGGGTGCCTGGCTGGCTCAGTTGGTAGAGCATTCAACTCTTGATCTCAGGGTTGTGCGTTCAAGTTCCATGTTGGGCGTGGAGCCTACTTAAAATTAAGAAAAAAAAAATTTTAAGATTTTTTACTTATTTATTTGACAGAGAGACAGGGAGAGAGCACAAGTAGGCAGAGAGACAAGCAGAGGGAGAGGGAGAAGCAGGCTCCCTGCAGAGCAGAGAGCCCCATGTGGGGCTTGATCCCAGGACCCTGGGATCATGACCTGAGCTAAAGGCAGATGCTTAACCGACTGAGCCACACAGGTGCCCCTAAAAATTTTTTTAAATAATTTTTTCTTACTCTGTACCACCTGCTAAATCTAAGGGAAGTGAAAAAAAAAAGAGGATAAATTTTTCTACTAGAGCTTCCTTCTTTAGAATTGAGTTTGTTAACATTGAAATCATAGAAGTAGAAAACATTTTAAGCTTGCGTCAAACTGTGTAAAGTATGTTTTATTTCCCCATCAGTCTTTAGTTAGATTGAGAACTACCTCTAGGCAAAAGACCAATTTTGCCTAACTCAGGGACAGTTCTACTCTCCTTTGGTCTCCCTGAACTCTCTCTCCCCCTTTCTTTCCCTTCTCCCAGGTCAGATATTACAGGTTTTCTATTATACTCTGTTCATATCCACCCCCAGAAACATGTCATATACCCAGGGCATTTTTCAAACTACCTCACCTATGTTCCCATTGGAACATAATGACCCTAACTTCTCCTCCTCCTAGACTATGCTATTCATTAACCTCTTTACTATTTGGCTTATAATTTCCTTCTCTGTGATCTCTGACATATTGCCTCCAGTTTCCTCCCTCAGCTGAGAATGTGCCCTTCTTTTACTTATAAAACTTCAACTACATTACTGACCAAAAGAGTAAATTCCAAACTTCCTAGCCCAGAATTTTAGGTTCTTTATAAGCTATCCTCAAGAAAACTTGTTATCACTGTAAGTCAATATAGTAGATTCCTGACATTAATTAGATATACTTTAATCCAATCATTTTTAGTTCAACCCCATTTTATTTTTTTAATTTTAATTCTAGTATAGTTAGCCTACAGTTTTATGTTAGTTTCAGGTGTACAGTGTAGTGATTCAACAATACTATACATTACTCAGTGCTCATCACAGTAGGTGTACTCTTAATCCCCTTCACCTATTTCTCCCATCCCCCACCAAACCCCCACTGGTAACCATCAGTTTATACTCTATAGTTAAGAGTTTGGTTTTTTGTTTGTTTCCTTTTTTCTTTGTTTGTTTGTTTTGTTTCTTAAATTCCGCACATGAGGGAAATCATATGGTATTTGTCTTTGTCTACCTGACTTATTTCACTTAGCATTATACCCTTTAGATCCATCCATGTGGATGCAAATGGCAAGATCTCATTCTTTTTTATGGCTGAATAATATTCCACTGTGTGTGTGTCTGTGTGTGTGTGTCTTCTTTATCCATTCATCTGTCAATGAATAATAATAATTTAGAGAATCCTATGTGGCAATTTATGGCAATAAGAAGTCACAGAGATGACTCAAGGAAAATATAAAGTGTCAAAATTGATTCCAAAGGTGACAGAAAACCAGGTTACACCAAGTATAGAAAACACTGAAGGTTGTTAAAGATAGGACTTTCAAGACAAAGTCATTTGTATCACATGGTTTCATAGATGAAATAAAAAAAATCTTTAAGAAACAGATCTTTAATAATTCCTAATGCCATTCCAGAGCATAGTTAAAGGTGAACATTTTTCTAGTATGTTACATGAGCAAATACACAAAGACATCTGTAAGAATAGCACACACACACAAAAAGCTATAATCTTCTTAGAATTGAAGAAACCTTCCCTGGCTTGAAAAAGACTATTTGTCAGTCTAGAAACTAACTGCACACCTG
Source organism: Phoca vitulina (assembly GCF_004348235.1). Lineage (NCBI taxonomy): Eukaryota > Metazoa > Chordata > Mammalia > Carnivora > Phocidae > Phoca > Phoca vitulina. The sequence goes on from NW_022589736.1 coordinate 22,842,924, forward strand.
CAAGCATTCCCATTACTGTAAGGAAAATACATGAACTCCTACTATGTCTTCTCCATTTAACATTGTTACAGAATCCTAGGTGATATGATTTTAAAACAAAAATCATAAGATTAATAAACATTGGGAAGGAAGAGATGAACATACCCTTATTTTTTATGATATTGTTGGCCACCTAGAAAATCCAAAACAATTAACTAAAAAATAATTTGAATTAATCTGAAAGTTTAGCAAAATATAAGGTAAATATAGAGAAACCAACAATAACCAATGACTATGTAATTATTATTTTATTTATTTGTTTTTGTTTCAAGTTTTTATTTAAATTCTAGTTAGTTGGGGTGCCCGGGTGGCTCAGTCAGTTAAGCATCTGACTTTTGATTTCGGCTCAGATCATGATCTCGTGTTTGTGGGATTGAGCCCCTTGTCCAGCTCTGCGCTCAGCAGGGAGTCTACTTCTCTCCCTCTCCCTCTGACCTGCTCCTGCTTGCTCACTGGCACTCTCTCTCAAATAAATAAATATTTTAAAAAAAGAAATTAGAAATTCTAGTTAGTTAACATATAGTGTAATATTGGTTTCAGGTGTAGGATTCAGTGATTCACCACTTACATATAACTCCCAGGGCTCATCACAACAAGTGCCCTCTTTAATACCCACCACCCATTTAGCCCATCCCCCGCCTACCTCCCTCCATCAACCCTCAGTTTGTCCTCTATAGTTAACAGCCTCTTATGGTTTGCCTCCATCTTTTTTTTCCTTCCTTTACCTATGTTCATCAAGAAATTTTGTTTCTTAAATTGCACATATGAGTAAGATCATATGGCATTTGTCTTTCTCTGACTTATTTCACTTAGTATTATACTCTCTAGCTCCATCTACGTCATTACAAATGGCAAGATTTCATTCTTTTTGATGGCTGAAAAATATTCCACTGTATATACACCACATCCTCTTCATCCATTTATCAGTCGATGGACATTTTGGCTCTTTTCATAATTTGGCTATTGTTGATAATGCTGCTATAAACATCAGGGTGCAGGTGTGGCTCAGTCAGTTAAGTGTCTGCCTTTGGTCCTGGGATAAAGCCCCATATTAGGCTCCCTGCTCAGTGGGCAGCCTGCTTCTCCCTCTCCCTCTGCTGGTCCCCCTGCTTGTGCTCTCTCCCTCTCTGTGTCAAATAAGTAAATAAAATCTTTTAAAGAAAATAAACATCAGGGTGCATGTGCCCCTTTGAATCAGTATTTTTGTATCCTTTGGGTAAATACCTAGTAGTGCGATTGCTGGATCATAGGGCAGTTCTATTTTTATCTTTCTGAGGAACCTCAATTCTGTTTTCCAGAGTGGCTGCACCAGTTTGCATTCCCACCAACAGTGTAAGAGCGTTCCCCATTCTCCACAACCGGACAGCAACATGCAGAAGAATGCACATACTGAATGGAGCACTGGGTGTTATACTCAAACAACGAATCATGGAACACTACAACAAAAACTAATGATGTAATGTATGGTGATTAACATAATAAAAAAAAAAGAATGAAACTGGACCACTTTTTTGTACCATACAGAAAAATAAATTCAAAATGGGTGAAAGACCTAAATGTGAGTCAGGAAACTATCAAAATCCTAGAGGAGAACACAGGCAGAAACCTCTTTGACATCAGCCATAGCAACTTGTTACTAGACACATCTCAAAAGGCAAGGGAAACAAAAGCAAAAATGAACTATTGCAACTTCATCAGGATAAAAAGATTCTGCACAGCAAAGGAAATAATCAACCAAACTATAAGACAACCTACAGAATGGGAGAAGATACTTACAAATCACATATCTGATAAAGGGTTAGAATCCAAAATCTATAAAGAACTTAGTCAAACTCAACACCCAAGAAAACAAATAATCCAGTTAAGAAATGGGTGGAAGACATAAATAGACATTTTTCCAAAGAGACATACAAATGGCTAACAGATACATGAAAAGATGCTCAACATCACTCATGATCAGGGAAATACAAATCAAAACTATAATGAGATATCACCTCACACCTGTCAGAATGGCTAAAATTAACAACACAGGAAACAAGAGATGTTGGTGAGTGACTATGCAATTAAACGTAGATCCTATTTGGGGGGTGCCTGGGTGGCTCAGTCAGTTAAGCGTCTGACTCTTGGTTTTGGCTCAGGTCATGATCTCAGGGTCCTAAGGTCGAGCCCCCCATTAGGCTCTGAGGAACCTCCATTCTATTTCAGGGAGCCTGCTTCAGGACTTCTCTCTCTTCATCTGCCCCTTCCCCCCTTCCTCACACTCTCTCCGTCTCTCTCTAAAATAAACAAATAAATCTTAAAAAAAAAATAAAAGTAGATCCTACTCAAAATAAGAAAGTAGTTTTTCAAAAATACCTAGGGATAAATTTAATAATAAATATATAAGAGCTATGAGAGGATAACTAAAACTTTCTTGAACAACATAAAAACACTAGAATACTTGACAAAATATTGCTGTTGCTGTATCAGAAAACTTAAAATGGTAACTATACCAGTGTTCCCCATATTAACATGTAATTCAGTGAAATGGAATCAAAATTCCACTGGAGTTTTTTAATTATTAGATTGATTCTTTTTTTAGGGGGGAGGGGCAGGGGAAGAGGGGGAGAGAGAGAATCTTAAGCAGGCTCCCCTAGCATGGAGCCCAATGCAGGGCTCAATCTCATGACCCTGAGATCACAACCTGAGCCAAACTCAAAAGTCAGACACTTAGCTTTCTGAGCCACCCAGGTGCCCTTCTTAGAATGATTCTAAAGTTCAACTGGAAGAGTAAATAGCTGGGAACATTTGTGATAAGTATAAACTGTTATCAAAATGTAGTCCAAAGCCATTCTAGTAAAAACGATGTGATACGGGAAAATTTTTTCAATGGAAAAAAATGTGATCAGGAATAGATGCACACATATATATGAATATTACAGTATAAAGGAAACATTTCAAATTAGTGAGAAAAAAATGATCAATAAATGGGGATGGAACAATTCACTACTTGTAGAAAAATGGAATTGCCTGAATTAAAGAGTTAAAAGCCAGAGAGAAATGAAACCACAAAGGCATTTGGGAAAAACTTAAATTGTCTTTATATGGTAGCGGAAGGAAAAAGTCATTCCAAAATAAAAGCAAAGGAGAATACTATAAGTAAAGAGAGTGAAAAAACTGACTACCCAAAAAGGATGATATTTTTTCTTCCTTATATTTTTTAGCTTTTTTTCAATATTTCTATAAAATATATTACTTGTATAGTCAGAAAATCGCTATTAAATTAAAAAAATTAAACTAAATAGTATAACAAGGAAATGTGCCTGAATGAAAGGCTACCCTACCTCACCACAGAGTCAGCCAAGGGTCTAGCCATGGGCAAAATCTCTCATAATGTCTTTTCAGAATTATAATTTATTACATGTGCACATATTTATTTAATACTTATCTCACCACCCTCTCCTACTCAAATTCACCATCCTTTCTTAACCACGGTTAAGAGGGAGAATTAGTTCCCAATACCCTACAGCCTCCACTGTAAGTAATGAAGTAACTTATCTAAGCATCTAGAATGGTACTAGTTACATGCCAGCCTTGAAAGGGTTGAGAATGTGTTCTGTAGTTCAGAGCAGAAACCATGTTAAAAAAGGCATAGAGTAGACCCTAAGTTCTACTTAAGCCCAAGGGTAGGAAATAGATCTCTTTTTTTCCGGGCTTGTGCTTTCTGCCTGGCACTGTGTATAATATTTAGGAGGTGCTCAGTCAATTAATATTTGCTAAGCACTCTATCAGATCCATATCTGCTCAAAAAGAATCTTTCCATTTGAAGCAAAGCAGAACCCACTTGGGAACAAAGCAGGTGAATTCTTACTTTGTGCATTCTTTTATTTCAGGGACAAAGATATTATGAAGAAGTTTGAAAATACTGGGCATTTGGATCCCATAGGCAGTCAATTCAATTAACTGGAATCCAGGGGGAAATATGAATTTGTATCACTGAAACAAGAAAATTGTAGCTACCAATGCTCAAGCTTTAGAACATAATATCAGCCAAACAGGTAATAAATATACTATGTGGTTGCTTTCTAGCCTAGGTATGGTGAGCAACAACACAAAAAGAATGTATGAGCCATAATTTTGAGCAATTTCCCTTGTTTTCTAAGTACTCAATGTGCTTAAGCTGATTAGTGCAAATAAACCAAAAATCCCCACCTAATTATAACTGGGAATTAGGTAAAGCATCTCAGATAAGTTGTTGACATGCTTTATTTTGGTAACATTATTTCTCTTATGAGGCTGGAAATATAGTTCAATAAATTATTTACAAAAATCTTATTTATTCCATAATGGTCACAGTGAAGACTTGATAATCTAATATCCTGACCTTAGTGCTTCACACACTTGGCATTATTAATGGAGACCTTTTCCTCCTTGTGTTATAATAACAACTTCCTCATTCATCACACACTCTTGCCTCCATTATTCACTCTTTCTTTCTTGTTTAAATGTGTTGTTAAGGATCAATCATTCTGCAAGTTTCCAGTATTATGTTTTACATTCTTCTCCATTAAATCCAAAAAGGAAATAACTATCTGAGGACAAAGCCCTGTGATGTCCAGCGGATGTACCTTTCAGTTCTATTAACGTTCTCCTGGGTATCTGAGCACATGCTGTTCTATGGGGTTTCTTAAGGCCACACTAATTAGTCTTTGTCTTTAACTTTGCATTTCTATTACAGGAGGAAAGTGTGTGTGTGTGTGCGTGCGCACACATGCACATGCGTGTACGTTCTCAGCTGTAATTCAACATACTAGCAGGATAAGACAACCAAGTATAAATCTATATATATTCTATAGAACACCAGACTGCACATTAACCACTATCAACTGAAGACCAAAAGGAGGTTCTTTCTATACTATACAAGTAAAACCTTTCTGCTGAAATTACCATTTTTCAAACTACCATGTGCAACAAGGTGGTCATTTAGAAAAATCTATCTTCCAAACCTAAGCAGTTTATATAGTGCTGCCCTTAATTATATATCCTCTAGGCTTGGTTTTTGAAACCTGAACCAACTGGAGTGTGCCTGGTCATGAGACAGCTGAGCTATGAACTAATCTAGAGAGGGCCAAATAAAGAAAACAAACAAACAAATAAAACAAAACAAAATTCCAGGCTGAGGATGAACCAGTATACTCGGAGATGGTTACTGTGTCTTCTGTGATTTAGGCCCTAGTACCTACTTTATTTCATTGAACACCACTTCTCTGCCATCTTGCAGACAAACAATTGGGAGACTACACAAGCAGTTGAGAGGCTAGGTGTCAGAGTTAGACACACCTCGATCTGGATCCCAGATGGTCCATTTCCTAGCTGGGTGATCTAAAAATACCTCTTAACCTCCCCAAGTCTCAGATTCCTCATCTGTGAAATACTGTATAACAATACCAACTTTTCTATGATATAAGGTAGGAAGAGGCAGGAGAACAGGTTGATGAAGAACAGGCATTAGATATAGGTTATGGTCAATGGTCATAGCAGCAATGTCCACAATAGCCAAACTGTGGAAAGAGCCGAGATGCCCTTCAACAGATGAATGGATAAAGAAGATGTGGTCCATATATACGATGGAATATTACTCAGCCATCAGAGAGGATGAATACCCAACTTTTACATCAACATGGATGGGACTGGAGGAGATTATGCTAAGTGAAATAAGTCAAGCAGAGAAAGTCAATTATCATATGGTTTCACTTATTTGTGGAACATAAGGAATAGCATGGAGGACACTAGGAGAAGGAAGGGAAAAATGAGGGGGGGGAATTGGAGGGAGAGATGAACCATGAGAGACTATGGACTCTGAAAAACAAACAGGGTTTTAGAGGGGAGGGGGGAGGGGGGATTGGTTAGCCCGGTGATGGGTATTAAGGAGGGCACGTACTGCATGGAGCACTGGGTATTATACGAAAACAATGGATCGTGGATCACCACATCAAAAACTAATGATGTATTGTATGGTGACTAACATAACATAATAAAATTAAAAAATAAAATAAAATAAAATAAAAAAATAGATATAGGTTATGGTCCTAGATTTTGTTTCAGGTGGTGGGATCACAGGTGTTTATTACATTATTAAAAGTCAATAATTAAATAACAAACATGAGTCATGAATTAGCCAAGGATTATATTCAATCATTTCTGTGCATTGAGATCCTAACAATAATGTTTATAATAGTAATAACAATAATAGTAATACTTGTTTTGTAGGGTTGTTGTCAGATTTAAGTAACATATGTGGAGTGTTAGCACATTGGCTCATTTTCACTGTTCTAAAAAGACAACTGCAATTACTATGATGGGGGTGAGTGGCAGTGGTGGGTGAGAAGGAAAAATAGAACTTCTTAAAAAGTACACTGAGGAAATGACGATGTCTCATAAAGAATGATCCTTTTCTATCTACTGACCTAACATTCAGGAAATGGAAATTTTATCTAAATGACAAGACTCTCCCTCAGAAATCAGATTCTTAACTAAGATCATTTTATTTTTTATTTTTTATTTTTTTTAGAGAAAGAGCATATACAAGAGGAGGGGGGGCAGAGGGAGAGGGAGAAAGAGAATCTCAAGCAGACTCCCCGCTGAGCAGGGAACCCAGCTGAGCGGGGCTCCAATCCCACAACCCTGAGATCATAACCTGAGCCAAAATCAAGAGTCAGATGCTTAACCAACTGAGCCACTCAGGCAGCCCAACAGACCATTTTAAATGATCCTACAGGATACATCACCTACAGTTACAACACAATTTAAATTGTTGCTTGTTTATTTTTTATTAAAGCATGCTCTTGCCTTCAAGAAGCTTACATTTTTCAGGGCAGAAAATGAAACAGTCCTACAACATGGAACAATTACAAAACTAGAACTAGAATGTGTGATATGAATGACAGTTTCTTCAAGGAGTCCAGACAAAAGAGATAGCTTCCTAGAATAAGGAGCTGAGCTTCAACAAGGGTGGGATTTGAAAATGTGGTAAAAGTTGGGTGGAGCACAATCCCACTTTTATTTTTTAAAATTTTTTATTTAAATTCAATTTAATTAACATGTATTATTAGTTTCAGAGGTAGAATTCAGTGATTCATCAGTTGCATACAACATCCAGTGCTCATTCCATCAAGTGCCCTCCTTAATGCCCATCACCCAGTTACCCCATCCCCCACCCACCTCCCCTCCAGTAACCCTCAGTTTGTTCCTTATAGTTAAGAGTCTCTTATGGTTTGCCTCCCTCTCTCTTTTCCTCTTATTTTATTTTTCCTTCCCTTCCCCTATGTTCATCTGTTTTGTTTCCTAAATTCCACATATGAGTGAAATCATATGGTATTTGTCTTTCTCTAACTGACTTATTTCACTTAGCATAATAGCCTCTAGTTCCATCCACATCATTGCAAATGGCAAGATTTACAATCCCACTTTTATTTTTTCTAATTTTTAAAAAAGATTTTATTTATTTATTTGACAGAGAGAGAGAGAGCCCACAAGCAGGGGGAGTGGCAGGGAGAGGGAGAAGCAGGCTCCCACTGAGTGGAGAGCCTGACGTGGGGCTCGATCCCATGACCTGGTAGTTCAATAGTACAAAAAAATTATGTGAATAACAAATAATAAATTAATTTTCCTTCTACTTTGAAATTCTAAGATCTTCTTACATAATTTTACTTACTTTAATAAATAATCATCCTAGGAAATACATATTGTACTAAAATATAGATAGTGTAAATATTCAGAAAAGGATAGCAATGCTTTTTAAAAATTTGCTTGTGGAAAAGAAGCTTTAAAGAAACTACTCTAAAATCTGAAATACTAATATAGAAAAAAGCTGGTAAGGATTTGATTGAAACACATAAAATTGTAAAGGATACAGTATAAACTGACTTAGATGATTCAACTTTTTACGCCCCCACAACCAAGGGCAAAAAGAGTTTCAATGAAATTTAAAAAGTAGTAACTTCAGTAAAGGAAAAAGTACAGAAAAACTACACAGAGTAGAAGAATTGCCTCTCAAATCTCCCAGCATGAAAAACCATACAAACAAGTTTATTTAACTCAAAATAGTGTGCTATTTTGAAAAGCAGGTAATATTTAACTAATGTTAACAAATATATATTTATCAAATATGTATTATGCTCTTGTTGTGAATGAGCCAAAGTCTCTTCTTTTATTGAGCTTACATTCTACTAGGAGAGACAGAGAACAAACAAGAACCAAATAAATCATATAATTTCAGATTGTGTTAACAGTGCTGTGAAGAAAATAGACCAAGAAGCAAGATACAGAATGACTGGGGATGTGGTGAAGTGTGATGCAGTTTGAGACACTGTGGTCAGAGAAAACTTCTCTGAGGTTATATTTGAGCATAGATCTGAGTGATAAGGAGAAATCAGCCATGTGAACATCTAGGGGTGCAATTTTCCAGGCTAAGGGTTAACAGGTATAAAGGTCCCATAGTAAGATAGACAGACTGAGGGATGGGGTGGGAGGGTGGGTGGATGGATGGATGAGTGGATGGATGGACAATTTATCTATACAGAACACAACACATACAGAAAACATACACAGAATGCTCCATCCAACAACAGCAGAACACACATTTTTCTCAAGTGGACATGGAACATTTTCCAGGACAGACCATTTTTAATGTCTGCATTTACAGCTATAGCTTTCTCTCCTAGCACTGCTTTTGTTCATCCGGTAAGTTTTGGTATGTGGTGTTTCGTTCTCATTTAGCTCAAAGTATTTTCTAATTTCCCTTGTGATTTCTCCTTTGACCCATTGGTGGTTCAAGAACATATTGTTTAATTTCCATATATTTGTGAATTTTCCAGTTTTCCTTTTGTTATTGATTTCTAGTTTCATTCCACTGTGATCAGAAAAGATGCTTTGTATTCTTTCAATCTTTTAAAATTTACTAAGACTTATAATGGCCTAACATATGGTTAATCCTGGAGAATGTACCATGTCCACTTGAGAAAACTGTGTATTCAGCTGTTGTCATCTATTCTTAATTTATTCTCTACTTTTGTCATCATGTTAGATGTTGGCATTTGTCAAATTTTTTTCTGCATCTATTAGAGTAATTATATACATTTCCCTATTTGGGCTATTAATGAGATATAATATATTCATAGTTTTCCTAATATTGACTCACCCTTGCAGTCCAGGGAGGAAGCCCACTTTTTTAAATTAACATACATTGTTATATTAGTTTCAAGGATACAATAAAATGATTCAACAATTCTATACATTTCCCAGTGCTCATCAAAATAAGTGTACTCTTGATCCCCTTTATCTATTTCACCCATCCCTCCACCCACTTCCCCTCTAGCAACCACCAGTTTGTTCTCTGTATTTAATAGACTGGTTTTTTGTTTGTCTCTTTTTCAGTTGGTTCATTTGTTTTGTTTCTTAAATTCCGCATATGAGTGAAGTCATATGGTATTTGTCTTTCTCTGATTGATTTATTTCACTTAGCATTATAAACTCTAGATCCACCCATGTTGTTGCAAATGGCAAGATTCTGTTTGCTGTGGCTGAGTAAAATTCCATTTTATATGTGCATGTATATACCACATCTTCTTTATCCATTCATCTGTGGATGGACACTAGGTTTACTTCCACATCTTGGCTATCGTAAATAACACTGCAATAAACGTAAGGGTGCATATATCTTTTTGAATTAGCGTTGCTGTTTCCTTTGGGTAAATACCCAGCAGTGGAATTACTGAATCATATGGTGATTCTATTTTTAAGTTTTTGAGGAACCTCCATACTGTTTCCCACAATGGCTGCACCAATGTGCATTTCCACCAACAGTGCCCAAGGGTTCTTTTTATTTCCACATACACACCAACACTTATGATTGGGTTGGGAGGAACCCAATTGTTAATGACATATTATTTTAAGTACTGCTGAACTACAATTTCCATTGTTTTATTAGGATTTTCACATAATTGTTGATAAGTGGGTTGGCCCTATCCTGTCAGGTTTTGACTTTCTTAGACTTTCCTTATAAATACGATTTGAAGGATCTCCCTTTTTTGGTGTTTTGAAACAGTTTAAACTCTATCCAGCTTGCCTGTTTCTTAAAAATTTTAAAGAATTAACAATGAAACCATGTGAGCCTGGAGATTTTAAGGAGGAAACTCTTATATAACTTTTTCCAACTGCTTTCATTGTTACTTGCCTGTTCAGATTTGTCTATCTGCTGATATCCAATATTTTTCACTTATATTTTCAAATGTATTTTTAGGACCTTTTAATTTCCCTATATCAATAGCTCTTTTCCCTTTCTAATATTGTGTGTTTGTCCCTTTTTCCTTTTAAAAAAAATTTATTACTACACCAGCCAGTGGTTTATCTGGTTTTTGTCTGTTTGTTATACTGTCTTCAAAGAATCACCTAAGTTTTGCAAACATACTGTATTTCAGTCTTCTAAATGTATGGTTGGATTTTGTGAGTTTTTTTCCTTCCTCTATTCTGTAACTTTTTGTATTGGTGAACTTATTGTTCTTTATATGTATTATTATAAGATACATATTTAGTAATTATTATTTCATTTTACCTTAAGTTTTCTATTACTACTAATTGCCAAATGTATGGTCTTTCTGTATTTGGTTTTATAGGTATGTATGTGTGTGTGCTTTTTTTAAAATAATTTTGAAGTTTATAATCTGCTTTTTGGATTATTGTTGTTGTTTGCAATCATTGTAACTTCATTTACTATAATTAACTCTCCATTTCTTGATTTAGCAACTTCAGACTGCATCTGTTGAGTACTAGTTACAGAAGAATATAAAAAAAAAATGATCACAAATAAATCTCTTCCCACTTCCCTTCTTCCCCCTCCATGCTTGATTTTGATTGCTATATTACCATTTTTTTACATTGTCAAGGTTTATAACAGTTACATTCTGTAACTATTTTCCATAATTGTGTTGTTTTATTTTATTTTAATGAACTGAGTCTTTATCACCAGTCTTTTTACTGTGGCTTCCCTCTTTACTTCTTGGTTATTTGGCTTTGATTTTTCTTGTTTTTTCAAAAAGGTCATGTGGGTCCTGGGTTTGGGTTTGTGTGTATGTGTGTGTGTGTGTGTTTTAAGATTTATTTATTTGAGAGAGAGAACTCACATGAGGAGGGGGAGGGGCAAAGGGAGAGGGAGAGAGAGAATCTCAAGCCGACTCCCCGCTAAGCACAGGAGCTGGACATGGGGCTCAATCTCATGACCCTGAGATCATAACCTGAGCCAAAATCAAGAGTCAGAAGCTTATCAACTGAGCCACCCAGGCACCCCTGTCCTGGGTTTATTTATGATTGAAATTGTCTATGTGTCCATTTCTTGCCTTTATATTTGAATGTCAGCTTGACTGAGAAAAACATATTTGGATCTTACCTTCTTTTCTTCAGCACTTTACAGACATTAAATAATTCTTAGAGAAGTCTGAGGCTACCCTGTTGTTTTTTTCTGATATATAATTAATATTCACCTAGATATGTAAAGAATTTTGTCAATTTAATCAGTGAAATGCAAAAACCATTAGGATATATCTCAGTTTAGCTACTCACATGTCAATTCTTTTTTTTTTTTTTTAAGATTTTATTTATTAGAGAGAGAGAGAGAGAGAAAGAGCATGAGCAGGGGGAGGGGCAGAGGGAGAGGGAGAGGTAGGCTCCCCAGTGAGCAGGGAGCCCAATGCGGGGCTCAATCCCAGGACCCTGGGATCATGACCTGAGCCAAAGGCAGATGCTTAACCGACTGAGCCACCCAGGCACCCCTCACATGTCAATTCTTTTCCAGGAGCAAGATGTTCTAGGTTAATTCCTTCCTCTAATTGGGAAAATTCTCTTCTACTGGTTTTTAGATACAATGTCTGATCCATTTATTAGTTTCTCTAATTCCAAGACCCCAATTACCTTTAGTCTAATTAGTCTTTGTCCTTCAAATATTTTATCTCTTTAAATTGCTTTGTCTTTTTTAAAAAATCTACAGACCCTGTGACCTCTCTGGAGGTCAATGAGGATGGGGCTGAAAGTTCCAACCCTCTAATTACTTGATCTTTCTGGTGATCAGCTGTCTCTGAGGCTCTCTAGGGGCCCCAGCTCATGTCACCTCATTAGCATAAACTCATATGTGATGAAAGGAGCCCATTATGAATAACAATCCTATCTCTGAGGAAGTTCCAAAGATTTTAGGAATTCTGTCCCAAGAACCAGGGACAAAGACCAAATATATTTCTTCTTGTACCACACCTCCTGACTGAAACAAGTCCCAAATCAGGCAGTATACATGAAACAACAGTTTTCAAGAAATTGGGTATCAGGCGGGGGGAAAAAAAAAGGATGGCGATTCCTGAGAGGCATGAAGTGAGTCTTATGATGGTTCCATTACTGCCTGGAGAGAGTTTCCAGGCCTCAGTGCAGGGAGGAAGGACTTAGATGGAGCCCAACAATCTATATGTTGAGGAGACAAAGCAAGGCATTCAAGGAGTCCGAGGCAGCTAAATTCTCAGGCAGACTAACAGAGAGGAATGCTGCAGAAAGAAAACTCTGGAGATCTGCAGAGGGACCCCTTGAGTCTTCAGCTGAGTACTGATCTGTTCATGCATGGAGGGAACTACTGAAGGCCATGGGAAGAACACCTGAAAGTATTACAGGGAAAACTCTCTTAAGTCACACAGGACCAGAGTGGAAAACCTCCCAATTCAGGGATATTGTGTAGAGTACTTGAAAGGGTTTTGCCCAGTAGTGGGCTGAAATTATTGCTACAGTAAACACTGGTCTGGTCCGCCTAGCAAACCTTGTAAGATCCAAAGGGATCAAACTGTTTCCAAGTAACTTAATCTTGTCCTAGAACAAAGATCAAGATTATTTATAGGGATATAAAAATATCCACCATACAAGAAGATAAAATTCACAATCGTTGGGATCCAGCAAAAAAAAATTGCTGGAATGCAAAGCAGCAGGAAAATATGATGAGAGAAATGAAGAGAAAAATCACTCAATTGAGAGATCATGACTTGAGCCAAAGGCAGATGCTTAACCGTCTGAACCACCCAGGCACCCCTCAAACTAGAATTTTATACATAGCAAAGATATCTTTTAAAGATAAAGGCAAAGTGAGGCACCTGGGTGGCTGGTTGGTTAAGCACCCAATTCTTGATTTGGGCTCAGGTCATGATTTCAGGGTTGTGAAATCAAGCCCGGAGTCAGGCTCCACATCAGCAGGGAGTCTGCTTCTCTCCCTCTCCCTCTGCTCCTCTTCCTGCATGCGCACTCTTTCTCTCTAAAATAAATAAATAAATCTTTTAAAATAATAATAAAAATAAAAGCAAAGTGAAGACTTTAAGGACATTCAAAAGAAAAAAGAAATCACTAACTGGCCTTTGTTACAAGAAATACTAACAGAAGTGTTTTAGGCAAGGAGAAAACGATATTAGGTGAAAAACTTCACTAAGGAAGAAAGAGCATCATAAATGATAACTATGTGCACAAATAAAACACTATTTCTTATTATTTAAATAGCTTTCAAAGATAATGCACTGTCCAAAGCTAAAAATAACAATGTATTGTGGAGTTGATGTGTTACCCTTAAGTAAAATATAGAACAACAATAGCACAAAGGACTTAAGGGAAAAATGGAAACATAATGCTATAAGGTTCTTTATACTAAGCATGAAGTGGCATAGTATTTAACAGCAGACTCTTATAAGTTAAAGATGTATACTATGAACCATAAAGCAATGTCTAAAACAATATACAAATTATGGCTAGCTAGCCAACAAAGGAGATAAAATAGAATTTTATCCATTTAAGGAAGAAATAATACAAGTTCTACCAAATACTCAAATAATTTTAAATAGAACAAGAGAAAAAGGGGAGCAGAGAACAGATGGAAAACAGAAACAAAAGCAAATGAACCAAATTATATCAATAAATATAATTCTCTAACCACCCAAATTAAAAGGAAAAGATTTTTAAGTGAAATTTAAAGAACAAGACCCAACTATGTACAACCTAAAAAAAAAAACCCATTTTAAACACAGTGACACAACTAGGTTAAAAGTAAAAGGATGGGAAAGCTATAACATGCTAACACTAATTAAAACTGTCTCCAGTAAGATCAGACAGAGGAAATTTTAGAGCAAAGAGTATTTCCAGGAATAAAGAGGGTTTTATCATAATAAGGGAATCCATGCAATAATAGGACATAAAAATCCTAAGTGTTTGCACACCTAATAGAAAAATACAAAATACATGAAACAAAAACTGATAGAAGGCAAAACCACATTTAAAATGGGAGTTTTCAGGGTGCCTGGGTGGCTCAGTTGGTTAAGCGTCTCCCTTCAGCTCAGGTCATGATCCCAGGGTCCTGGGATCGAGTCCCGCATCAGGCTCCCTGATCGGTGGGGAGTCTGCTTTTCCCTCTGTCCCTCCCCCCTGCTTGTGTGCTGTCTCTCAATCTCTCTCTCTCTCTCTTTCATGCACGTGCACACGCAAAAATAAAATCTTTAAAAAATATTTTAAAAAGGGAGTTTTCAACACTCCTCTCTCTATAATGGATAGAACAAGTAGACAAAATTGGAAAGGTTGTCAAGGACTTGAACAATACAATCAACCAAACTGACTGAACTGATATAAAACATCTAACAAGCAAAGAATACAAATTCTTGTCAAGTGCACATGGAACATATACCAAGATAGTACCTATTTGGAGTCATAAAAGAAGTCTTGACAAACTTGGAAGTTTGTCATGCAAAATATGACTTCTGACCACAATCTATGAAAACTAAATACCAAAAACAATATAACCATAAAGCGCAATAATATTTGTCAATTAAAAGGAATGAAATACTGACACCTTGCACACCATGGATGAATCTCAAAAACGTTATGCTACATGAAGATGCCAGTCACAAAAGACTAGGTATTGTATGTATCATTCCATTTATATGAAATGTCCAGAATAAGCAAATCCACGAAGAAAGAAAGATTTGTAATTGTCCTAGGCTAGGGAGGTAGGCAAGAGGGCTGGAGAAGGTTGGGGAGTGACCACTAATAGATATAAGGTCTCTTTTGGGAGTGGTAAAAATGCTCTAAAATTAGATTGTGGGGATGACTGCACAACTCTGTGAATATGCCCAAAACACTTAATTTTACATGTTAAATGGGTGAAATTTATGGCATAAGTTATAACAATATAAAACTGTATTTTTTAAATCCCAAAATATTTTGAAATTAAATAACATACTTCTAAATAATCCATGGATCAAAAAAAATCAGAGGAAGGTAGAAAAGTATTTTGAATTGGATGAAAATTAAAACACAACATACAGCTAATGCAGTACTTAGAAGGAAGTTCATTGCATTAAAAAACCTACTTTAGAAATGAAGTTCTCAGAATGACCTAGCTTCTACCCTAAGAAATAGAAAAAGAACAGTCAATGAAACTCAAAGTAAGCAGAAGAAAGGAAACAACAAAATTCAGAGAAGAAATCAATGAATTAAAAAACAGAAAATTAGAGAAAAATGCATCCAGAGTTCAATGTTTTTAAAGACCTTTGAGAAGATCCATAAAATTGATAAAACCCTAACCATACCAATTGGGGGAAAACAGAGAAAACACAAATTTCCTGTATCAGGAATGAGAAAGTGACATCTCTATAGATTCTACAGACACTAAAGGATAATTAGAGAATATTATAAACAACTTTATGCTAGTAAATTCAAGAATGTGATAAAATAGACATTTATTGGAAGACACAAATAACCAAAACTCACTAAAGAAGCAGCTAACATGAACTGCCCTGTACCTATTTTTAGTAGTTAAAAACCCCACAAAGAAAACAACAGACCCAGATGGCTTCATTGGTGAATTCTACCAAATATTTAAGTACAAAACATACCATTCTAGAAAAGCTCTTCTAAGAAACTGAATAGAAGGGAATACTCCCCAACTCTTTCTATGAGGTCAGAATTACTCTGTAACCAAAAACAAAGACATCACAAAAAATAAAAAAAAATACAGACCAATATCTCTCATGAACATAGATGCAAAATTCTCAACAAAATTTTAGCAAATCAAATCTAGTAATATATTAAGAAGAAAACACATCAAGCCAGGTGGGTTTATTCCAGAATGGTGGGGTCGATTTAAAATCTAAAAATCAAACAATGCGGGGCACCTGGGTGGCTCAGTCGTTAAGCGTCTGTCTTCGGCTCAGGTCATGATCCCAGGGTCCTGGGATCAAGCCCCATGAGCCCCACATCGGGCTCCCTGCTCAGCGGGAAGCCTGCTTCTCCCTCTCCCACTCCCCTGCTTGTGTTCCCTCTCTCGCTGTGTCTCTTTCTGTCAAAAAATAAATTAAAAAAAAATCTTTAAAAATCAAACAATGTAATTTATCAACTTAATAGACTAAAAAAGAAAACCTATATGATTATCTCAAATGACCCAGAAAAAGCATTTGATAAAATCTAACATTGATACTTGATAAAAACTCTCAGCAAACTAGGGATAAAAAGCAACTTCTACATACTGGTAAAGATCATTTATAAAAAACTAGAGCTAACATCATACTTAATGGTAGAGGACTAAGTCTTTTCTTAAGCTCAGGAAGAAAACAATGATACTCACTAATACCACTTCTATTCAACGTTGTACTAGAGTTCTAGTTTCCAACCAGTGCCAAAAGGGGAAAACAAATTGATCATCCAGATTGGAAAAGAAGATTTGAAATTTAAAAAATGAGAGTAGCATCAAAAATCGGATTTAAAAAAAAAAAAATGTGTAAACCTGTTGCCTGAAAACTACAAAACATCGCTGAGAGAAAATTTTTAAAGTAATTTAAAAAGTAAATAACTGAAAAGATATACTGTATTCTTAACCTGGATAAGTCAATATTAAGTTATCAATTCTCAACTCAATTAATGCATTCATACTCAAAATCCCAATAGGCTTTTTCTCTGTTGTTGTAGAAGTTGACAAGCTGATTCTTGGAAAGGTCAGAAATCTACAATAGCCAAAATGACATTGAAAAAGAATGACAAAGTTGGAGAATGTATATGACTTGACTTCAAGACTCATTTTAAGGCAAAGTAATTGAGACAGTGTGTCACTGTCATCCACATAGGCAAGTAGATTGGGGTGCCTGGGTGGCTCAGTCAGTTAAGCTTCCAACTCTTGATTTTGACTCAGGTAATGATCTTGGGGTCATGATCTCAGGGTCGTGAGATTGAGCCCGGCGTCGGGCTCCTGACTCAGCTCGGAGTCTGCTTGTCCCTCTCCCTCTGATCCTCAACACCTTCCCCCCCTCCCTCCCGCCTCTCACATGTGCACCGTCTCCCTCTTTCTTTCTCTCTCTCTCTCAAATAAAGAAATAAAATCTTTTAGAAATAAATAAATAAAAATTAATTACTGTTTTGATGAGATACTACCCCATGGTAAAGCCAAGATTCATTAACCTCAGATGGTCATTTTTCCCCTCAGGAAAATACACTGCATTGATGGATTCATAAGTAGTGAAAGCTATTATTGAGGGCATTTGAAATACTATATTCTATGACATGTAGGGAAACAAAGTGTATTACTAAAGTCTGAAGCTAAGATACAACTTTAAAAATGTGTTTCAAAAGAACATTTAAGACTGTCAGTAAAAGAAATTAAAAGAACTAGGTAAGTCTGGAAGACTGTGAGTATGGAAATGCCTGTTAAAGGCACTTGACATTCTCGGTTTGGCAGAATCAGGAGAACCAGACTGAACCTTGTGCTTACAATAACAATTACAAGATAATGAGGAGGAAATTTATCCTCTTTGACTACAACCTCCCCATATGTAGGAACAAAGAATTCCAAGAAGGGTTTCTCTGACTGAGAGTTGAAGATCTTCATGATGCCTGAATGGAGTTTTAAAACAAAGAAAGCAAAGCTGAAGCACTCCATCAAACAGCCTGTTTTGTGGTAGCATGCAAATCAGGTTGGGTCATAGGCTCAATATGATACAGGTTTTTCTACCACATTCATCATTAGTTGGTTGTAGGGATTCAACCAATCAATATGCATTGAGCATCTACTGAGCACCAACACTTGGCCAGGTGCTCCTCAAAATTCCGATCTAAAATTAGAAACTCGCCTCTACTTTTATCATCTTCTCTGAATGATCACTTTGATTTCTTGCCATAATTGAGCCATAGCTGTACCCTGGCGATACCATGTCTTCTGCAGTCCTCTCTAGGGGAGAATCCCCCTAACCATACTCCATCCCAGTTATTGCCATTCCCAGCACCCAGCACACAATTTCCTCTCCTTTTTGTTAAAATTCTGCTCCTCTAAGTATCAACCATCTGCTTATACTTCCCCACCCACTCCACCCCCCACAGCATTATCTACTTCTTCCCATTCATGAAAGACTACGTGCTTGGCTCAGGCTTCCTCCATCCCCACTCCTGTCATCATCCTGAGTCACTTTGACACAAGCTTGGGTGACCCATCAACTAGTCATTCAATTCCTTGAATGCTTCCTCTTCTGTGATTTCTCCTTTTCCACATCAGCACCCACCACCAAGTCACACCTGGATCAGGAACTGCATCACATCAATAACACTAATTCAATAATGCTAACCCCTTCCAGCCACAACTTTCTGTCCTTCTTGTTCAATTATTCAGAGTAAGACAGTTTTTGACTTTGCTTCTTTCCTTCCTTTTTTCCGTTTTCTCTTTTTCTCCCTTTTTTTCTCTTTTTCTCTCTCTTTTCTTTTTATCTTTTTAACTGATACTCCTCCACTTTTTAGACATCCCTTGTCTCCTGTACTCACCTCCTCCATTCATTTTTAAATTAAATATTGTGTTTAAACACCTTCCTAAATCTCACATTATTTCTAATTTTTCTGTAGGCTTTTTGGGGTCTCTATGTATGTCATCTGCAAATAATTTTTTTCAGATTCCTTACTTTCCAATTTTTGTGCTCATAATTTATTTTTCTTATTCTATTGTTTTATTGAGGACATATAGTAAAATGAACAGGTATGATGTACTGATACAGTTTCTCTGCAAATCTAATCCAAATATTGCACTTCTCTCAATCTCCAAGGCCAACTCCCTATTCCAAGCCACCATTCTTTCACTTGATCAACTCATCTGGTCTCCAAAATGGATTCCCGAGTTCTACTCTGTTCCCCTCCATTCCTTCTACTCTTAACAGCCAGAGTGATCTTCTAAAAATACATTTAGGTTATGTCCTTGTTTTGCCTTAAACCTTCCACTAGTTTATAATTGCACCTAGAATAATATCCAAAAGCTCTAGCAGATTCTTCCTCTTCAATCTCTTCTTTTCTTATACTACTAGATTTTACTCATAGTATTTTCTTTTATTTCCAGAAGACAGTAATGCTTTCCTGCCGCAAGTCCTTCTCAGTGGCTGTTCCTTCTGTCTAGAACCCTCTTTGCCTCACACTTTATCTAGAGAACTCCTACTCAGCCTGTAGGTCTTAAAATTCTCCCAGAGAAGCCCTCTCATGACTCCAGAAATTCAGTCAGCTCTCTCTTTTTTTAATATTTCATTTAACTCTTCATTTTTCCTTCAAAGCACTTACCACTTTATATAATTATACATGTTTATTTGTGTAGCTACTTAATACATGTCTCTCCCATTATACTAAAAGCTCTCTGTTTATCCCATCATCCCTAGCCTATGGCATTTTGCCCAGAAAATTGTGTGCTCTTAATAAATATTTATTGAATGAATAAATGGATGAATGAGGATATAAAGATGAATAAGGCACAATCCTGGCTCAGAAAATGCATTCACAAATCTTTCCTTCCAGTCTTAATGATTTGTTTTCCTTACCAGGGTTAGAAATGGCAATAAGGAGCAAGATGACATCCAAGATCCCGACTTTATATTCCTTAGTGAGAGGACCTTGTTAGGTAAGAAATTGACTAACATAAGCAATTATAGCAGCCTGAATCTAGGCCTGAAAATGGCAGGGGAAGCAGGATAAATTGGGGCAAGAAACTAAATACAGGATTTATTCATTACACACCCAAATCCAGAAGCTAGGACAGCTAAAATACCCATGATTAAAATTTTATTAGTTTGAATTTAGACTTAAACAATTCAATACTTATAACATATTCCTTTTCACACATTTGTTATTTCTCCCTTAATTTCTCTGTATAAGTATTTTTTTAAATAGTTTTGTATTTAGAAACAAAAGAAAAAATAAACTATTGGTACTACACCAAAATAAAAAGCTTTTGCACAGTGAAGGAAACCATCAACAAAACAAAAAGACAACCTACTGAATGGGAGAAGATATTTGCAAATGATATATTCATCTGACAAGGGGTTGATATCCAAACTATATAAAGAACTTATTCAACTCAACACCAAAAATTAATCTGATTAAAAATAGGCAGAGGACATGAGTAGACATTTTTCCAAAGAAGACATACAGATGGCCAACAGACACATGAGAAGATGCTCAACATCACTCATCAACAGGAAAATGCAAATCAAAACCACAATAAGATATCACCTCACACCTGTCAGAATGGCTAATAAAAAGACAAGAAATAACAAATGTTGGCAAAGATGTGGAGAAAAAGAAGCTTTCATGCACTGTTGGTGGGAATATAAATTGGTGCAGCCACTATGGAAAACAGTATGGAGGTTCCTCAGAAAGTTAAAGATAGAAATACCATACAATCCAGTAATTCCACCACTGGGCATTTACCTAAAGAAAACAAAAACACTAATTCGAAAAGATAGATGCATCCCTGTGTAATTGGAGCATCATTTACAATAGCCAAGATATGGGAGCCACTTAAGTGTCCATCAATAGACAAACGGATATAGAAGATGTGGTGTACACACACACACACATACACACACCCTCTAGATCCATTTATATTGTCAAAAATTGGCGAGATTTCATTCTTTTTTATGGTTGAATAATATTCCATCTCATATATATATATGGGTATTATGCTAAGTGAAATAAGTCAGACAAAAAAAGAAAAATACCATATGATGATTTCACTCATAAGAAGAATCTAAAAAACATAACAACTGAACAAACAAATCAAAAAAACAGAAACAGATCCATAAGTACAGAGAACAAACTGGTGGTTGCCAGAAGGCAGAGGGTGGGGATAAGAGTAAAACAGGTGAGAGGCAAAGTAGGAGTGGGAGGTCCAGGCTTCCAGTTATGGAATGAATAAGTCACAGGGAGGAAAGGTAGAGCATAGGGAATATAGTGAGTGCTACTGTAATAGTGTTGCATGGTAACAGATGGTAGCTACATTGTGGTGAGCATAGTATAATGTATAAACTTGTCTAATCACTTATGTTGTGCATAAGTAACATTGTGTGTCATCTATACTTCAATTAAAAACAACTTTTTCAAATAGTGTTGTATTCTGTACTAAGGGAAAGATCCAGGCTTTTGCCCAAAAGAAATACAGGTGGTAACAACTGTTAGCTTCCAAAGTCAGAAGCAGCCAAGTTTACTTGAAAAGAAATGTGGAGTCCCACATGTTTGAATGCAGGCTGAATGGCAAATGTTGGTTCCTTCTCAGAGTCCCTCTTTCTTCTAGTCTTAGGTGATAAGCCATCCCTGCTCATATTCAAGTTTCTCTGCATTTGCGTCCTGAAGCCCATCCTCTCCTTCCTCCTCTGAGACCTTCACCTTACACTTTAGCCTGGTTTTCTTTCTCTATTACAAACATCCTTTAGAGTTACAAATATGCTTTTTTCTTCTTTCCCTGACTTCACATTATCCCTTAGCTATAATTTATATTTTCCTTTCTCATTAAAGCCTCTGCGTTTTCATACTTCCCACTTCTTAACTCACTGTAATCTGGCTTCTGCTCCACCACACAAAAGAATTCCCTCTGGAATTACTTATTACTTGACAAATCCAAAGAGCACGTTTTGGTCTTTATCCAGCAGTGTGACAGTAAATGTTGAACAACCAACCACCGTCTCAGAGCAGGCTGACCTGCTATAGTGTTTTAAACTTTCAGTGGTATAAATACATTCACCATGGCTCATTTCAGCTACTAACTTGGCATCAGCTGGCTTCCAAAACAGCTAACATTGGCTCTATGAGCTATTACAAACCTGCTAAAACCCTCTGTTATATGGGAATCTGCTGATCATTCCTTCTTACTTAACTTCCCACCCTTGTATTCCATGATACTACTGCCTTTGGGATCCCTCCTACATTTTTGACCACTTCTTGCCTGTTATGTTCTTGACACTTCTTTCTTCTCTTGCTTAAGAGTTGAGGTTCCCTGGGGTCTGTGCTCTGTCCAATATTGTTTTTTCTCAATAAATTTTCCTGGTGAAATCAAATAAATATGTTTTATAGTTTCAAACATACATCTTTTACACAAAAGCTCTACCTTAACTGCCTGATGAACGTTTCTACCTGATGGTCAGAAACTTACATAAAACCCAAAATGTTATAATCCTTCCTATAATCTAGCTTCAATACCGCTACTCAATCAGTAAAGCACTGCCTTATCTCTTCAATAATTCTTAAATTTATCTCTGCTTCTCCATCCCTATCACATCTACTATTTCCAAGAGCTGGAATCAACTGTAAAGCAATCTATAACATTCAAAGTTAACGATGTCCTCTAGTGTCAGATTGTTCAGGGTGGGTCACCACTGACCGGTAGCATTTCTCAAGATGTGTATTGTGTTCTAAAGGGGAAAAAAGAGGTTTTGTGGCCAAGTAAATCTAGGAGTCACTGAACTAAACAAAACAAAATTTTGTTTTGTTCTGTTTGACTTTTTAGAACTTTTAACATATTAATGCACATCATGGATTTCTGATAGGGATGTAATTTATAGAGATTTTCAAATATATTTGACCAGCCAAACCTTTTTTTTTTTTTTTTTTTAAGTGGGAGGAAGGTGTGAGTTAAAACACTAAAACCTGAAAGAAAAAAAAAAAAAGTAAAATTCATAGAGGCAGAGAGTAAAAAAGTGGCCACCAGGGGGTGAGGGATGGGGGAAATAGAGAGAGGCTGGTAAAAGGATACAAACTTTCCGTTGTAAGATGAATAAGCCCTAGAGTCTCATGTATAACATGGTGACGACTGCTGATAACACTGTACTGTGTAATTGAAATTTGCTAAGAGGGTAGAACTTAAATGTTCTCCCCCCCCAAAAGGTAAATATGTGAGGTGATGGATGTGTTCATTAACTTGATGGGGAGAATTCTTTCACAATGCATATGTATGTCAAATTATATGTTGTACACTTTAAATATCTTATAATTTTATTTGTTAATTATATCTCAATAAAGCTGAAAAAAAACCCACTATTGCCTGGGAGTTGAGCTCAATTTCTCTTCCCTGTTGCAATAGTCTTGAATAGAGTCTTCCTTTAAAAAATAAGCACTTTGGGGGCTACTGCGTGGCTCAGTGGGTTGAGTGTCTGACTCTTGATTTCAACTCAGGTCATGATCTCAGGGTCATGAGATCAAGCCCCATGTCTGGCTCTGCGCTCAGCACAGTATCTGCTTAAGATTCTCTATCTCTCCCCCCTGCCCCTCCCACAAGCACACTCTCTCTAAATAGATTAAATAAATAAATAGATAAATAAATAAAGTCTTTAAAAAAAAATAAGCACTATTACCACCTTGCAGTACATAAGCATTTCTCTGAACACAATTCAGTGTAACTCTGCTCTACAGAACAAGAATCAAAAACCTCAAGAAAGATAAAGCCCTCCTGGACTTCATCTCTGCCTACAACTCCAACCTCAAATCCTTCTGCTCCCTGCCTTAAATGCTAAATTTCAACACTATGTTTCCGTAGTTCTTCATATAAACCATGCTGCTTGCCTCTATTTTTTATCGGTGCTCTCCTCTAGGCAGGAGTTTCTCTTCACTGGCTTTATTGTCTAGATAATGCCTACTTCAGTTCCAGTATCAATTTCTTCCAGAAATTCCTTTCTGGTTTCTCCAGCACCCTCCATCTGAGCTAGGTGTCTGCCTTTGGGATTGGTACCCAGTGTACGTCTGTACCGCTGAACTTGCTGCATTGTTCTATCAACATATGTCTGTGTTAGGGTCCCTTCCAGATTGTGGAGCTCCTTGAAGGCAGGGCCCATATCTTACTCAATTTCACTGTCTAACATGGGACCTGTCTATGTAAGCATGTCTTCTTATTCTGATGTTTTCTGTGTTCTGGGGCCTCTCTGATCCTGGAGAGACTGTCTCTCTCAGGGCTAGTCAATTCCAAGAGGTAGTAAAGGCCTCACCTGTGAGTCTTTTGTAGGCAGACCAATCAATCAAAACCCATACTCTCAACCACATAGTTTATTAGACTCTCACAGGGCTCTTACACTTCAGACCACTATTCCCTGACCCTGATCAACCCCAGGCCAGGTAACAGACAACTAGAGACAGCCCCTCCACCCCAGAGCCTGCTAAAATTATTCTAACTAGCCAATCCTAAGCCTGCGTACCCTACCTCATCAGGTCCTTCTGCAGAAACCACAATAAAAACTCTTGCCCACCTTTTCCCTTCACTCCCTCTGCCTCTTGACAGACCCTGATACTTCCCCATGTGACCCTGCATGGCATGCTGTGCCATGTCTCCTGACCCTGGGGATCTGTGAGTATAAACTTCTTCCTTCATGACAATCATTTTCATGTCTGCATGTCTTACCATACCTGATTCAAATAAATCCCAGGTACCTTTTAAAGCACTGTCACATGGTAGATACTCAATAAGTGTGTGTTGAATAAATAAATAAGTTAATTAATGAGTTCATCATCAGCAAGAACATAAAAACTGCCACCTTGAGTTAGCCTGTTAGCTCCTCTAGCCCTGTACTCTGACATCTGTGAATCCATCATAGAAGAACACAGTTGTCCTCCTTGATATCAATAGCTAAGCCATATCTTCAAAACAAAAATTTTCCTTAATGAAAAAAGAGAAAAGAATCTCACACTCTTCCCCCTCTTCCTTGAACATAGAAGAGAAAAATGAGGTGTGTTCCAGTCTCAGTGAGTTAGCTTGCTCCCCTTCTCTTTCATCATCTTTCAACCCAACCCTTAAATTTAGAAATAGTGAAGAAAGTCCATAAATTAAGGCAGTGTTAGCACTGAGGCAGTCTAGTTAAGACTCTGTCTACAGGATGGCAAGAGAATTCCCTTCCAGCTCTAAGAGCCCATCATTTCCATATAAGCAGGAATGCGTAAGGATGTTGCTGCAGGCCACCCGTAAACATTCTCGGCTCATTTAAGCAAATGTGAAAGGAGACTGTGTCCTTCATTTCCAGTTAAGCCTGTCATTGAGTCAGTTATGAGTCTTTATGTTGCAAGGACAGAAAAACCCACCTCAAAATGGTTTAAACCATAAAAACACACTGGTGCGCAAAAGATAGGTCTAGAGGTAGACTAATGCCTTTTTAAGGCTAAAAACAACTAAAACAGAAAATTCTTCAAGAAAACATACAGATGCAATAAAACCACATTAAATGAGAGGGGAAAAAGAAAGTATGAATGCAGGATTCAGGACAAGAGTTACTTGAGGTCAGGGAAGGCAAGGGAATGAGATGGGGAGGAAGCCATAAGGTTAAGATTTGGGTTATTTGTCAAGGTTCTAACTTTTGTTTTGCATAGTGGGTTTGAAGATATTTGTTACAGTATTAAAAACATAATAAATACATAAGCAAGCACACTTGTTGGAAGCAGAGCTAGAACTAGAACAAAAATTTCCAATCCTAGAGTTCTAGGTTCCTGCAAAAGAGGAAAGCTGTTGTTACCAGGGATGCGGGCTCCTGGTCTAATACCTCTTCCTCTTCTGTAATCGGGAGAAGGTGCAAGTGACTTTGTAATCTGTGCTCAGGAAGGCACAAAGTTAGGGTCTAACTGTATGCTAAGAGAGGATTCGATGAAAATTTTTAGATAAAATACTCATATTTCTTTCTCTCTCTCTCTCTCTTTGTAGAGAACAAATTTAAATAGAATAGCCATTCCTAAATATAATCGATTGATGGAGTAAAATCAATAAACCAAGAACATCTAATAATTAGTGAGATTCTCATTTCATTGTTAATTGAGAAGTTGCAAATCCTGAATAATTAACATAAGAATCAATAGTTAACACAATTTAGTAATAAGGGAGCTATCTGATTAAAAAGCTAACTCTTAGATCACATTTTGCCGAGTTAGATCCGTAATAGGTGAGTCTGACCCTTCTTTTATTAAATCAGTCTCAGATGAATAGGATCTTGAAATAATATATCATGTGATATATGTGAGGCTCACATGGACCAGAAAAAAGCAAAAGCATTTCAATATTTTCACCCTAGCTCTTCATTGATGTTACTGGGAGTTGGTGGAAGTGGAGGGAGAAATAAAGTGTGAGACTGACAGGAACTTTTTTTCTCCTTCAGATCATGTTTAAAATTTTCTCCTAATGATTGGCCAGTATCCAACTAAAGCTGTGACTGACAGGAACTTTTTTTCTCCTTCAGTTCATGTTTAAAATTTTCTCCTAATGATTGGCCCGTATCCAACTAAAGCTGTGGTTCCTCAGGTAAAGTCACATGGAGCTCAATAATCATTTGTGGGGTCCCTGGCTGGCTCAGTCAGAAGGGCATGCAACTCTTGGTCTCAGGGTCATGAGTTCAAGCCCCACATTGGGTGTAGAGATTACTAAAAAAAAAAAAATTGAAATTAAAATCAAAAAAATTAAACATAAAATAAAAGGACTCCTCTCCTTTCATTAATTGAGCTCCCCTCCTAACTTCCTTAAAAAGAAATTGTTCATGAATTTGATCAATATAGAGAACCAAGCTAAATCACACAAAGAAACAGAATTCTCAGAAATAGCTGTTTGACACCTTTGTCTGCCTTCTTCCCTCTCCATAAGTATATTCTTCAAGAAAACTTGTCTTAAATTTCCATTTAAGGCTTTTTTTTTTTTTTAAGATTTTATTTATTTATTTGAGAGAGAGAATGAGAGAGAGAGAGCACACATGAGAGGGGGGAGGGTCAGAGGGAGAAGCAGACTCCCTGCTGAGCAGGGAGCCCGATGTGGGACTCGATCCCGGGACTCCAGGATCATGACCTGAGCCGAAGGCAGTCGCTTAACCAACTGAGCCACCCAGGTGCCCCTAAGGCTTTTTTTTTATAAGTAAAACTTAAACATAAGTTTGTTAATAGTGTGTTGAGTTGACAATGGTGTGGAAATTAAATATTTTCTTGAGCCTATGATGTTATCCCTGTCTAAAAATCTCAGCTGAGGGGAAAGTATGTATTCTGAGGCTTCAGGGAAAAGAAATAATAATAAATAGATAAACAAATAAACAAACAATTTTCCAGTAAACAAAATCATCAAACATTACAAAAGTCAGAACATGGTTGTTTCCCTTTTGATCATGTTCAGCTTAACCACAGAGAGAAAATGCCAGTGTGATGGTTGTGTCTGGTGTCCCTCATCAAGTTGTCACAAATATTCTAGAAATTACTGGGTAACTGCCCCATGATCTGCTTCATTCTGGCCACATAGCCTCAGTTGTGTACTGCTCATGTCGTAGTGGTCCTCCACCCAGGCTGGAAGCTTGAATCAGCACAAAAGAAAGTTTTCAAACAAAGGTAATATGATTCATGGTTTGGAGAGTAGCTAATCTGGCAGCAGAGTGTAGTATGGATGGTGGTAGAGTAGTGAGGCAGTTATTCCAACATTCTTTAGAGACACAGATGGCATTCTGAATTTTGCAAGTCAAGATAAGTAGGTAAGGAGGTAAAGGATAGGGAATGATGAATTCAGTATTAAAGATATTGAATTTAATTACTAACAGGACGTCCAATCTCAGCATATATGGGAAATGCAGAACTGGTACTAGGGAACGTAATGTTAGGACTTAATTAAGGTGATAGCAAGTCATCTGAGTAGAGATCACTGAGGCTGGGAGAGACACGGGTAGTTCTGAGGTGTGAGAACCGGATCTCAGTCCCTCCACAAATTATAATAATTCCACATGTACCAGCAAATCCCCTCACCCACCATACGTAGAGGCTTTATTATCACGGCTCCTTCACAGACAACAACACACACACACACACACACACACTCACTCCAGGGTTCTCAAGCCTTTAGGAAAAGAAGATATGTCTTGGTTATAAAATGCTTGTGTCAGGAAGGAAAGACTTCCCCCTACCCTCTTAGGTTCTGTGGCTGAGCCTGACAATTAAACTGACAAAAGACAGAGAAAAGCATGCCGGTTTTATTTGACATTAATATTTCTATGTGTACACAGAGATCTTCATATAAAAGAAATGAAGACTCAGAGAAGTGGATAGGTCTGAGAGTTTATATACCATTTTAACAAAGAGTGAGAAATTGAGGAGATGTGGCAAATAAAGGAAAAGGGGGTTTGTGCTAGAGGCGGTAAATTGGGGGAAAGTGACTAGGAAGTATTTGGGGGGTGGGGATTAACAGAAGATAAGGGTTATTTTAGTAATGTTTTTGGCACAGATTCACTTCAGCATCAATTCCCTGTGCTGGGTGATAAGAATGTTCTCCTCTTTCTGTTGTAAGGAGGGCACATTTCTCATGGGAAATTTACGCCTTGCTTTTGGGTAGAAAGGAGAAGGGCAGAGAGCCCATCCTGCATCTACCATTTCTCTATTGCCTTCAGCTCAAAATTATCAATAAGTGGCATTTTGGGGGGTAGTGTGTTCTGACCCCCACACTATTTGTCAATCCTGGCTTAGCAAATTTTGTGAAATATAGCATAAATACATCAAGATTTTAGCACATGTGTACCAATACACCACAATATAAAACAGATATATACTAAAACCAAAAGTATTTCATTACTATATTATGGTATTTGTTTCATAGTTAATCCCTTCAGAATTGCAGAATCCTGCCAAACTAGAACTATCTTAAGCACTTTGGGAGATAAGAAAATGAAACAGAAATCCAACTCTCAGTGATCATTTTTCACAGTAAGGGAAATTAGATATAGATGTAAGTGATGAATATTAATAAGCATAAGATAGGGTAGAAAGTCTTGTCATAAGAGAGGGACACAAAATGCTATTCCAGATGGGATGCTGGGGAGGCTGAGGTTCAGATGCTTAGGACAGCTCGATGAAGAAGTTTGACGTGTAGTAGGATTTGGAACGTAGAGATAAAGGAGAGCTATCACCAACAAGAGGAGAAAAGGCACAGAGCTGGGAAAATGTAGCTTGTGGGGGGCAGAAAGCAAGTGTTTGGTTTGAACCAAGGGCAGGATTTATTGAAGGGTATAGAGGATTTTAAGACCAGATGATAGCTGAGGTCAGGTTATGATGGCTTCAAAGACCAAGCCCTGAGGAGTTTGCACTTGATTCTGAAGCCAGGAGAGATCTTCTGAAGGTTCAGGGGTAGGGGAGGCATGGCATGATCATAGCTATATTTCAGGAAGACAAAATGGCAACACTGTAAGATGGAAGGAGGAGGAAAGCCTGGAGGTGAGTAGAAATGAGGCTCTGTCTAATTAAGATGTGGGATTATATGCCACAGTGTCAACATTTCATAATGCAGCTATGCTCTACTTAAAATGGTGATGTTTTCAAAGTAGGATGAGAGGTAATTTTCTCTTTCTTAATACGGATTTTAGCCTAAGGATAATTTTTTAAAGTTAAGTTACTCCTAAAAATAAAGCACGTTCATGGAATAACTCTGCCAAAACACAGGACACCATGGGAGAATCACATGGCAGTGTTAACTATTTTCAAAGAGTACAGATAATAATTTTCAACCGTGCAGAGACTCCCTGAATCCAATGGCACAGTTAAGACAACATTAGGGTCTGTTTTTCAGTTTTAGCACTCTGTTTATAAGAATGGTAGCTGAGAGAGAAAAACAGTCAAAACTGATCTATATTCAATACCACAATTGATGGTAAATGATGTTAACTGGATAGGTATTTGGTTTTATGTAAGTATTACATAAGTAGATAAGGCCAAAGTCTGAGGAAATATTAGGCAACGCAGCCACAGACTTTTAAGAGTATTCCTATATTGGCTGTTAAAACTTTTGAATTGATTGAACCTGATGCCTCCAAATGACCCTTCATGTATTGATAGCTAAGATAGAAAAATGAGATTTTGAGGGTATCTGATGTCCTTTTACACTCCTCATTCATTAAATCATTCACCTTTGTTTTTTGCCCTTCCTGACAGCTGCAATCAAATAGAGAGAGAAACATGAACCACATAAAAACATCCAAGTAAATACATGTTTACAAATAGCAGCAAGTACTCTGAAAGTGTAAAAACTGAGCATCATGAGAATGCGGAGATGAACAGATATAAGAAATCAGAGGAAGGTTCTCAAAGAAAGCAGTAAACTGAAGTCGATTTTAGCCAGGAAAAGAGGAGCAGCATTTCACAGTAAGACAGAATCTCAAGTCTGGTTAACTGTAATACTTTACATAGAAATTGCATGACCCTAGAATACATTCTATTGCACCTAGAGATATAACATAAAAATATTATAGATCACCCAACAATATGTGAAAATGTCATTCATTAAATTTAAATAGCAATTTGCAATACTATGGTTATAAACTATTTGGCTTGGGGCAATATGTTTCCATGTCTTATGAAATTATTAATTCTCATTAAACGCTAATGATCCTTACTGTGAAGATTAGAGCTAATTAACTACTCCTTTCACCTACATTAATTTATTAGTTACTCATGATGAATCCAGTAAATGTTTCTGTGTTAGTTGGCCAAAGTAAGTTTTATGGACCAGATACCAACACTGCTAAGCACACACATAAACAAACATTTTGAAAAATAAACATTACCGGGGCAAACATTGCCATGGTTAGATAATAAAGTTGGAAAACAGATGGACAACAGGGATAAATGTTATGATATATTAAATAATCATCCAATTAGTCAGGTGACCAAATGTGTTGTTTCCATAGTTAACAGGCGTGGATATCACAGGACCCTATGGTGAGCAGGGCTACCTCATCACCATTTCAGAATCAAAACTGAAAAACAACTGAAGTCTTCAGCACTAAATTCCTTGACTTAAATACTAACATTCGGTAGTACTGCCCTTGCAGACTTTTTTCACAACCAGGAAGATTTCAAAGAAAACGAGTAATAACACAAAGTCATCGTTGGTGTAAATGAAGAGGAAAATCTG
This sequence comes from Phoca vitulina, assembly GCF_004348235.1. Classification (NCBI taxonomy): domain Eukaryota; kingdom Metazoa; phylum Chordata; class Mammalia; order Carnivora; family Phocidae; genus Phoca; species Phoca vitulina. The sequence goes on from NW_022589736.1 coordinate 22,874,173, forward strand.
AGTGGTTCTCAAACTGTGATCCAGCTATCAGCAGCATCGGCATCACCTGGAAACTTGTTAGAAGTGCAAGTTTCTATGTTCTCCACCTTGGCAACTGAATCAGAAAGAGCTCGGGGAGGGACGCCTGGGTGGCTCAGTCGGTTGAGCGTCTGCCTTTGGCTCAGGTCATGATCCCAGGGTCCTGGGATCGAGTCCTGCATTGGGCTCCCCGCTCTGCGGGGAGCCTGCTTCTCCCTCTGCCTCTCTCTCTTTTTGTCTCTCATGAATAAATAAATAAAATCTTTAAAAAAAAAAAAAAAGAAGAGTTCGGGGAAAGGCCCTGCAATCTGTGTTCTAAGCAAATGATTCTGTGCACACTGAAGCAAGTTTTCTTAAACCTTGTTGATTTTAAAACAAAGCTAGATTCAAAAGCTAATCTCAATTTTAGCAATTTTCTAAATGTTATTTTCTATTTCTTTCAACTCAGAACAAATTGAAGCCATGTAACAGCATGTTATTTATAGCCACTAACTCAAGAGTTTAGCAATAAATTTTAATTGTTAAACTTTGAATAAGTTGAACTTGGAATATTTCAGATTTGTTGTAGATTTAAACTTCTGAGGATTACATGAGGTTTGTGCTATCATAAATATGTGTTTAGTTGGTACAACTTAAATTTCATGGTATAAACAAGATGACATTTACCCAAGAAATGTATTAGATTTTCATTTGCAAACTTTTGTATATTTTAATATATCTTACATGGTGTGCATTGAAGTTAATAGTTGCTTCTTTTTAGGAGAGCCTATTATAGAACATAATCTTCACATTACAAAAAAGATCATCTTTGGCTTTAAAGGTGTATTTTTATGTCATTTAAAAATAAATCTATTCAAACATCCACCTATGATAAAAACTCTCAACAAGGTGAGTATAGAAGGAATATACCTCAACATAATAAAGGCCATGTATGATGAGCTGACAGCTACCATCATACTCAATGGTGAAAAGCTGAAAGCTTTTCCTCTAAGATTGGGAACAAGACAAGGATGCCCACTTTCACCACTTTTACACAACATAGTATTGAATGTCCAGCCATAGCAATGAGGCAAGAAAAAGAAATAAAAGACATCCAAATTGAGAGGAAGAAGAAAAACTGTCACTATTTTCAGATAACATGATACTATATATAGAAAACCCTAAAGACTCCACCAAAAAACTATTGGAACTAATAAATGATAGTAAAGTTGCACGATACAAAATTAACATACTGAAATTGGTTGCATTTCTATACACTAATAACAAGAAAACAGAAAAAGAAATTAAGAAAATAATCCTATTTATAATTGCATTGAAAAGAATAAAATACTTAGGAATAAACCTAACAAAGGAGTTGAAAGACCTATACTCTGAAAACTATGTCATTGATGAAAGAATTTGAAGATAACACAAATAAATGGAAAGATAGTCTGTGCTAATGGATTGGAAGAATTAATGTTAAAATGTCCATACTACCCAAAGCAATCTATAGATTCAGTGTAATCCCAATCAAAATTCCAATGGCATTTTTCATAGAAATAGGACAAACAATCCTAAAATTTGTATGGAACTCCAAAAGACCCTGAATAGCCAAAGTAATCTTGAGAAAGAAGAACAAACCTAGAGGTATCACACTTCCTGATTTCAAACTATACTACAAAGCTATGGTAATCAAAACAGTATGGTACTGGCACAAAAAAAGACACATAGATCAAGAGAATAGAACAGAGAGGCCAGAAAAAAACCCATGCAAGTCAATTAATCGATGACAAAACGGGCAAAAATATACATTGGGAAAAAAAGTCTCTTCAATAAATGGTATTGGGAAAACTGGATAGAAACTGCAGTAGAATGAAACTAGACCATTATCTCACACCATACACAAAAATAAATTAAAGACTTGCATGTAAAACCTGCAACCACAAAACTTCTAGAAGAAAACATAGGCAGGGCGCCTGTGTGGCTCAGTTGTTTAAGCAACTGCCTTCGGCTCAGGTCATGATCCTGGAGTCCCGGGATCGAGTCCCACATTGGGCTCCCTGCTTGGCAGGGAGTCTGCTTCTCCCTCTGACTCTTCCCTCTCTCATGCTTTCTCTCTATCATTATCTCTCTCAATAAATAAATAAAAATCTTAAAAAAAAAAAGAAAACATAGGCAGTAAACTCTTTGACATCAGCTTTGGCAGTATCGTTTTGGATCAGTCTCCTCAGGCAAGGGCAAAAAAGCTAAAGTAAACAAACAGGAATACATCAAACTAAAAAGTTTCTGCACAGTGAAGAAAACTATCAATAGGGGCGCCTGGGTGGCTCAGTCGTTAAGTGTCTGCCTTCGGCTCAGGTCATGATCCCAGGGTCCTGGAATCGAGCGCCACATCGGGCTCCATGCTCCACAGGAAGCCTGCTTCTCCCTCTCTCACTCCCACTGCTTGTGTTCCCTCTCTCACTGTGTCTGTCTCTGTCAAATAAATAAATAAAATCTTTAAAAAAAAAAAAGAAAAGAAAACTATCAATAAAGCAAAAGGACACTTACTGAATGGGAGAAGATATTTGCAAATAATAAATCTAATAAGGGGTTAACAGCCAAAATATCAACTTAATATCAAAAAATAACCCAATTAAAAAATGAGCAGAGGATTTGAATAAATATTTTTCCAAAGAAGACATATAGATAAGCCAACAAGCACATGAAAAGGTGCTCAGCATCACCAATCATTAGAAAAATGCAAATCAAAACCACAATGAGATAACATCTCACACCTGTCAGATTGGCTATTATCAAAAAAACAAAAACAAGTGTTGGCGGGGGGAAGAGAAAAGGGAAACCTCATATATTGTTGGTGGGAATATATAGTGGTGCAGTCACCATAGAAAACAGTATGGAGTTGCTCAAAAAATTAAAAACAGAATTATCACACAATCCAGCAATTCTACTTCTGGGTATTTATCTGAAGAAACTGAAAACACCAAGTCAAAGAGACATATGCACCCCTATGTTTATTGCAGCATGTTTTTTTTACAATAGCCAAGATACAGAAGCAACCTAAGTGTCTAGCAATAAATGAATCGATAAAGAAGATGAGGTATATATATAAACAATGGAGTATTACTCAGCCATAAAACAGAATGAAATCTTGCCATTTGGAGCAGCATGGAAAGACCTAGAGGGTTACGCTAAGTGAGAGAAGTTGGACAAAGAAAGACAAATACCATAGGATTTCACTTATATGTGGAAGCTAAAAAACAAAACAAACAAACAAAATAGAAACAGACTCATAGATACAAGAAACTGTTGGTTCCAGAGAGAAGAGGGATTGGGGAGCAGAGGAAATAGGTGAAGGAGATTAAGAGGTACAAACTTCAGTTATAAAATAAATAGGTCATGGGGTTGTAATGTACAGCCTAGGGAATATAGTCAATAATACTATAATAACTTTGGTGACAGATGGTAACTAGACATTATGGGAATCATTTCATAATGTATAAAAATATTGAATCACTATGATGTACCCCTAAAACTAACAGGATATTGTATATCAATTATACTTCAATAAAATAAAGATCCCAGGAAAAAAATTATCAAAAAATAATAAACCCTGGATGAGTACTAGGGCTGATCTTTCAATAAATGAATTATTTGCTAGGCTTCTCCACTCAAGTAAAATCATCTAGTTTTCACAACATAAAAAGTAATAATAAATAAATAAATCTATTCATAAAAATTAAGTATATATACAATTTTTCTGATATACATATAAAAACTAACTCAATCATATTCAAATACACCAACTTGTGAGAGTATAAGTATTCTCTAAACATATAATATATCATTTCCTAATACCTGGGTGGAAGTCCTTTGGAATCTGTCCCCAGTGTATACTGAATGCTTTCCTCACTGAGCACAGTCTGATTTCCTGTAGGAAGATTTTGTCTAATTTTTCTTCAGCTTTACACGCTGTACTTTTAGAGGTCTCCAAATGCTGTGAGCAGTCAATTAAATAAGCAAAAAAAAATTTAATTAAACCTACATGTGAAAAGTTGAAAGGAGCATCTTGGAGCAGACCTTGCTCTACTGCCAAAGGCAGTTCTATGAGGAAGCATATGAGGCACAGCGTTTTGAGTCACTGGAAATTAATATTACAACCGATCAACCAAAGAACATAAATAAGAATTCCCCACCTCTGGGGAAGTGTGGGAGGGAAGGATGTATTAAGACAGACTGAAGAGGCACGAGACAGCCACATTAATTCTAGAAGAGTTTGATGAATGAAATGCAGGAATAAGAGAATATTTCCTAGTCTTTCTATTACAAAAGTCTCAAGGATTCCTGGAAGAACAAGGAGCTACAGTATTATTGACACACTTCACATAACTATAATAGGAATTATAATTTCTTCCTGGTGAAGGCCTGGAGATAGAGCTAGGAATAAGTTCCTGCTTGGTATACACTAATGCACTCTTCTATTTGTCTACTATAACTAAATTAAGGAATACATCTGCTTGAAGGGAAGGTAATTTACAATTGAACTGAACTCTGCACTGTCAAGTTTTCCTACTACACAAATAGGGATAGCACTATTTATCATTCTCAGTGTTGAGGAGATTAAATGATACCATGTACATAAAACACTTGGCACAGCGCCTGGCCAAGAACTGAGTAAGCGTGCATATATATCATCATGACCAAGATCATCATCAAATGAACCACCTCACCTTTACCATCATGCTGTTTGTATTTGGGATATTTTATTCACAAGATCTGACAATGTTAGTATTACATAAATCTTCCAGAATCAAAACTCTACATTAGTCCCAAACTAATGTGCATTTTAATCTCCCTCTACTATAGAGAGCATGAAAATAAACCAGCTTGAACAAAGTTCCTCCTCATCCCTGGCACAGTTCCAGAAATTTCTCCAAATAAGTATTAGTAATTTTTTAATTGGGGAAAATTAATTCCTGCCCTCATTCCTAAATAACTAGATTTTTCTTATTAATTACCAGATTATTTTATTTTTTAAATTTATTTTTGGAGGGAAGGGAATGCAAACTAGTGCAGCCTCGCTGGAAAACAGTATGGAGGTCCCTCAAAAAGTTAAAAATAGAACTACCTTATGATCCAGCAATTGTACTACTAGGTATTAACCCAATAAATACAAAAATACTAATTTGAAGGGATACATGCACCCCGATGTTTATAGCAGCATCGTCTACAATAACCAAATTATGGAAAGAGCCCAAATGTCCATCAACTGATTAAAGGAAAAGAAGATGTAATATGTGTATAAGAATGACATCTTGCCATTTGCAACAATGTGGATGGAGCTACAGAGTCTTATGCTAAGTGAAATAACTCAGTCAGAGAAAGACAAATACCATATAATTTCACTCATATGTGGAACTGAAGAAACAAAACAAATGATCATAGCAGGAAAAAAGAGAGAGGCAAACCAAGAAATAGACTCTTCACTATAGAGAACGAACTGAGGGTTACCAGAGGGGAGATGGGTTAAATAGGTGATCAGGTGATTAAGGAGTGCGCTTGTCATGATGAGTACGGGGTGTTGCATGTAAGTGTTGAGTCACAAAATTGTACACCTGAAACTAATATTACACTGTACATTAACTAACTGGAATTTACATAAAAACTTAAAAAAATAATTACCAGATAATTTTAGGGCTGAAAGTGGAATGAAAGATCTAGACCAAACACTCATGGTATAAGGCAGAGAATAGTTAAGAGGCATAAGGGCATGGCCTGGACTCTGCAAGTCAGCACAGGACTGGACCGGCTCAAGTCTCCTGACCAAACATCATGCTACCTGCATTATCGTAGATGCAGCACATGGTTGCAGCTACACAAAAGAGCTCCCCATGGATCATACTAAATAGCATACGACCAAGGTTGTCCAGGCTTTCCCTCTTCACAAATAATTTTACACAGAACACTTAATCCTCTCAGGTTCTCATGAACCAACAAGAGACTGAAAACAGTTATTTTAGTTGAAATAATATTTCATATAAAAGAGTTAACAGTGTTTTTATGTGTGAACATTACTAAGTCACTAAGTATATTTGAAGCATGAAAATTATACACATCGTATGGGAATATTTACTTTAACATTCATTTGTTTTACTGAGAATTCTGAGTCCTAAATCAACTCATTGACTCAGATTCCAAAAAGGTAATTGTAAGACATAATTGTCTTTTTTGCCAATGATCTAGTTTATTTTCCAAAAGAATTTAAAATAAATATTGTGATGTTTATCCAAGACAATCATTCCCGCACTCATCTACCAGCATCTATAGTACCTGTCCTTTTCCTCAAGTAAATTTACACTTGGTTTTGATAACAGACTTTTTTTTTTCAGCCTGGAATTTGATAAGCTTATCAACTTAAGATAAAAATTCAAACTCCAATTTCACAAACTGGCTAGAAAATTCAACGTCATTCCAGGGACAATATGAATACCAATATTATCAGCTTTATTTGTATCTTCTCCAATTATTTGTTTCTTTATGCATACATGAAAAGGATTCCTTTGATTTATATCATCTATTTCAGCAATCAGCTTCCCTGTGTAAAGGAGTCCATCAGCCATATGTCCTGTTACTTCTGAGAGTAAATTTCGGCTTCAAAATCTATCCAATCCATAGCAGAAGCTTCGGTGGTAGGATCTTTCTTATTCTCAATTGTTTCTTTATTCTCTCTCTTTTCTAAACCTGACTACTTTGCTTAAATGGAAAACAAAGGATAAGAACAGCCAGTTATAAAACCTCTACCATAAGATTATTCTCTGACCTTCTTTAATTTCCAGGTTAAAAAAAAAAATAAGTTTCAGATTTTCCAAACTCCTCACATGTTATTACTCTTTTTCTTAAACACAAAGCCTGGAAAGTTATTGTTCTGGTTCTTATTATGATGAATAAAGTAGAACCAAGCAGAGTAAAAAGCAAACAAAATCAAAGAAACCAATAAAATCAAGAACGAACTAAAGAAAAGCAATCAAGTCTAACTTTCCAGAGAAGATTCACTCTCAAATATTTTTTCTTACCTTTTTCTTTTGTTATGTCAAAGTTCAGAACAATACGGATATTTTTTAAATCAACAACCTGTTTTCTTATATTCACACCATGATGTGTTTACAGAAAAGCAGAGAATAAAATAAGGGCATGAAAAAAATAATTTCAAAATTCTTCTTTAAGATTTCAATTCTAGTTGAAACTTTATAAGGAGTTTTTCTTCCCATTCTGGAATCTCACTCCATAGAAATACAATTCTCCACCCGTTCGGCTTTCTTCTAGTTTATATTACTCTACCTCAAAATAACCCCTTTACTCTGCCATTCCCTGACTTTTGTTTGCTGTTCTTGTCTCTTGACTTCTTCCCATGGAAAATTAATTTCTCACCCACCCACCCCACCAAACAAAGCACATTCCCTCCTCCCAGTGAAGTTACAGCATAATGAGTCAACTTTCTGTAATTCATTATTATGACCACAAATCTACTAGCTTAGCCACACAAAGTTCTTTGATAACTTTCCTCCAGATTATTTCCTTGCTTGGATTGCTCTGTATCTACCTCTTAGTCATCACACACATCTTCAGAACAAATAAACCTCCAGTCTTCTGAAGGGCTGGGGAGAGGTAGCTGCCCTGCTCTGTGAGGACAAGGAGGTGACCTGGGAATCCAAGTTGTAAAGTCCTTGAAACAATTCTCCGAATGCCACTTTACACTCCCCTCTCCTAGAGGTTTCAGCTTCCTACAAATTACTGTGGCTTTCTGGAGTTCTTAGAGAAGTTGGCTCTCCACCCACAGTCTTGGGTTTCAACCTTATTCATACTGCTAAATCAGGTGTCACTCATCTGCTTTCCCAATCTTTGTTGACATCTTTTGTCTGTTGTCATTTCCTCCCTCTCCTTTGTTCTTGTGGGTTTGTTCCTTTTTAATCCTTTGATATCCTTTCAGTGTGGTTTATAGAAGGAACACAAATAAATGCATCTGTCCAATCCACCATGATTAACTGGAAGTATTTGTGCTGATTATTTGTAAAGCATGATTTTCTTTTTTTTCTTTTTTTTTTTTTAAGCATAATCACACCCATTTCTCTTTGTCCATTCCAAGTTGTCTGCAGGCAAGTCCAAATAGCTAATTGGATTTTTTAAGGGGAAACAGCATTCAGTCCTAAGTAAAATTGTAAAGTAGCTGAAATTCATGTTCAATGTTTTTAGCCTCCCCATTCTTTTGCCATTTTCCCCACTTGATGGCACCCTTCTCCATGATCCATTATCTTCGTGTTTTCTTTGTCTCTCACTCCCTCCCTCCCCCTGCCCTTCTCTTTCTCCCTCTCCTTCTCTCTCCATATCTGTCTCACTCCAAGGAACTAGATCTAGGGGCATGAGAGAAACAAATGAATTTATTCATACTAGGGTGTAAATGATTGACATCAGTAAAACTTGTATCCTGGGATATTAATACAATGAAAAATTCTAAACTGAAATTAAGGTAAACTGAAATGTCCAAAGATATATTTTGGAAGCTCTCTGGAAGCAGGAATGTTTTGCGAGAGGAACGGAGTACAGTGAAAATGAGGCAGAAGGGACAGAAAAAATGAAATACAAGGGAACAACAGGAAGAACAGATTGATGATAATGTCCAATTTCAAGAGATCATTTCCTATTTTTCTTCCTTATATATGCAAATCTGGAAGAAGCCAGAATTAAAAAAAAAAAAATTAAGAAAACAAAATTCTATATACTGCAGAAACTATGACAAGAGACATGACACTGTGAAGGTACAAATACCATGAAAATTCTTTAATGCCTTGTAAACAAAATTATAAAAGTGTCCCAAATTCAACATACACCCCTACCTAATGTTAACAAGTAACCTGATTTTTCTGGTTAGTGATATCAACAGTTAGAACAGTCAGGTTTCAGATCAGGAAAATAAATTTTTATGGACTACTCTAGAACAAATAATAAAAGAAGAGAAGCCAGTGTTTACCCGAAAGACAGCATTGTTTTTGACATAAGCAAGAAAATTTCACGCCTACTAGATTTTATTATGGGGCCTTTCCAGATCCATTATCTCTAAGGCAAGTGGCTAGCACAAGCAGAGAAACTGAAGTAGGATGCCCTTGCTTAAAAAAAAAAAAAAAAAAAAAAAGAGGGCACCTGGGTGGCTCAGTTGGTTAAGTGGCTGCCTTTGGCTCAGGTCATGATCTCGGGGTCCTGGGATCAAGCCCCGCATTGGGCTCCCTGCCCTTCTCCCTCTCCCTGCTGCTCCCCCTGCTCGTGCTCAATCTCTCTTTGTCAAATAAATAAATAAAACCTTAAAAAAAAAAAATAAAGAAAGAAAGAAAAGAAAACAACAACAGAACCACTTTGTGAATCAACCTAACTATGCACCTTAAAGTATGTTCAGATTTCCTGGGAGAGGAATTTTGATTTACTCATCTGTAAAATGAAGAGTTTGGCCTACATCTGTGGCTACCAATGCAGATATGTGAAGCAACACCTTTCTGTCATTAAATTTCCACCAATTGTGAGAAAATGGTGAGGCTGTCATGAAGCCAACTTTACCCAATTTAAACACCAGTTCTTCATTCCGAGGTTGTGTCCCATCTTGTATGAAACAGGGATGAAACTGGATAGCTGTTTTCCTTTCCTCCTCCTTCTCCCCTCCCAACTCCTCCTTCTTCTTTGGATTGTTCTTATTAGAAGAATTTAAGAGATGATGGATTTCTATTGGTCAGGGACATTTAAAAAATAAAAAAACACCTACTTTCCAATGATATGTATCTAAAGCCTCTTTCAGTATCAATGCAAATTAATTCAAAATGGTCCTCTAGTTTTTGTTGTACCAGCAGATCTCAACATAGTTCTTTTAAACCTTGGTCTTTTTCTTACATTGTTATACCTCTGTTGATCTTTATTTAAATTATGAAAGAAAAAGTAATTTTTTTTTTTTTAAGTAGGCTCCATGCCCAACGTGAGGCTTGGACTCACGACCCTGAGATTGAGAGTTACATGCTGTACAAACTGAGCCAGCCAGGCTCCCCAAAAAAGTAATTTAAAATGCAACAAGCACTCAACTGAAGGTCAGCTGTGGTAGTTCTAGGGTTTACCTACACACCCAGCAAAGCAGCCTACAGGACTCCTCTTGAAGATGAAATGACACAGCAAGCACACTGTCTACTTCAGTTGTATGTTACCAACTAATGATGATAGCATGAATGAGGTTCTAAGGTGTTTTGTTCATTCTTTCCATTAGATTAAGAAAATGTCAATTGTCCATATCGAAAAACAAGAACAATAATTACCTGCAATGGCTTCGGTACATAAAGGTTCAAAATAATGATGCTCTCACCTTGGTTTCAACCATATTTTGTTGGACTTAGACACAGAGCTCACAGTAAGCTCTCGCTGGCTAGGTACTGCAAGCAAATACCCTTAGGGCTAGCAAACCCAATGTTAGTGCCTGACAGGAACACATGTTCTATAATTTCTGATCATAAAGATCACTTTTACTCTAAAAGAATTAGAAAAGGATTTGGAGACATAAACTCCTGTCTTAGCTCTGTTCTACTTTGGAAATCTGGTCAAGTAACCTCGCCTCTGCACCCTCAGTGTCCTGCCTATAAGTAGGGAGAATAATATCTCATTAGAAACCTCTAATATTATTTCATGACACTTTTGTGAGATAGGTCTAACACAGGAAAATCCTGTGAAAACTACAAAACACCATAAAAATATTTAAAAGTTGGCTCAAATTCAATAAATATTCACTGCTTGGCGACTTCCAGAAACATTCTTACTTATGTACAGCATCCAAGTGAAATACCATAAAGTACTACAAATATCCATTCATGTACATCTACTGGCTTCTCTTTCTCTCACCGGCCTTTATACAAAAGTCTGTGCCTTCTAGAAATGGCTCCATGAAGCAATTTCTTTGTGATGGTTAATTAAGGGCTCTGGTTACCTTAGGAAGGCCACCAAAATTTCTTCCCAAACTTTGCCAAGAGATTAATTTTCCTATACTCACTGTTCAGTTTATGGGAAAAAATCAAATAATTTCAAGATCCACAAAACCAAATAAACAGCAGTCAGCAATTAGTTTGAAGGAATATTAGCAGCTACAAATCCATTAGCACCAGAAATAGGGACCTCCACCAGTGGTTTCTCAATACTTGAAATATGAGAACTCTCTTTTAAACATCAAAATGCCTCCATAACTGAAAAATATATAAGGACCAAAAACTACAAAATTTGTAATGCTTCTGAGTGAATTCTTATTTCCCTAATCATAACAGTATCTGTATACATTTGAGAATTAGCACATAGACAATAATTAGTGAGCAGAGAGATGAAGGAACCTGAGCAGATTGTGACCCACAACTAGGCAACCACTGACCTACAGCTTACCCTTGCCATGTTTTTTGTCTTCCAGAAGAGAACAATTAATTTCTTAAGCAAAATGAGAGAAAATAAGAAAAATTCAGACATGGATATGGCAAGTTTCTGCCTTATTGGCTCTCATTTTAAATCTGGACATTGATTAGTTTTTAATCCAAATTATCTACTGTTAGAAAAGAAACCTTCGCAAGTTGTTGAATACTTTAAAAGTCATAATCATAAAACATTTCCTGTCTGTGACAGTGGTTCTCAACAATGGCAGATTTAGCAACTCTTTTTTTGTAACAATCTCGAATGCCTTCTTGGTAGCCCACTTTGTTTCTCTACTGCAGTGAAATAAACCATACCAAATAGCAATTTATTACTTCTCATGATCCTGTGGGTTTACCGGGCAGTTCTGTTTGATGTGAAGTCACGCGGGGCTCAGGAACAGCTAAGAGGTCAAAATGGCCTCACTCACATAACTGGCAGGTGGTGCTGGCTGCTGGCTGGGTGCTCAGCTGGGCCTGTTGGCCAAGGCCTCACTTCCTTCCATGTGGGCATCTCTACATGACTGCTCAGGCTTCTTCATAGCATGGCAGCCGGGTTCTACAAGGAGGGCTCCCCTTGTAGCAAATGTGGAAGCTGCAAGTCTTTTAAGGCCAAGCCCCCGAAGTTATAAGGCATCACTTTGGCTGCATTCTATTGGTCAAAACAGGTCCCAGGCCCAAATTCAAGGAAAGGGAAAAGAGACTACCTTTCGATGTAGGAGTGGCAAGGTTATATTGTAAAGGGACCTGTGGAATGAGAGAGATTGCTGTGGCCACATATCCTCAAATGAAATTTTTAGATAATATAATCTAACTACACACACAATATTTTTAAAAATGAAAATAGCACCTCAACAATAATTTAAGAGAGAAATAAAAAGAGAAATAATTCATAAAGTATGTGTTTCGATATGAAATTGCTCAGCTATCACTACACTGAAAGATCTAACAAAGCAGCTAGATTCTTACGTTGCTTTAGAGATTAAGTTTTGATTTAAGAGAAGATATTAAGTCATTCTGTAAAAGAGGTAGACCAAAACGAACAGAGATACAAGTAGACACCGGAACAACAACAAAAAAGTATTAGGATAAGTAATAACACATCAGATTTATTTGTATATAATAAGGAAAAATAATCAAGATAAATTAGGGAATATAATATTCTCAAAAATGAGCTGGGCCTTATTTGTAAAGTATAAAATCAAAATAATTCCCTATGTGACTACAGAAAATATCTGAACTATTTTAAAATTCTACCACATGTTAAAGCAGATATTCAGTTCCCAGTACTTAAAAAAACTTTGGTGATCACATCTTTCAATACCCATAGAGAATACTGGATGGATTTTTAAAGAAGGAAACAAAAGAGACTAGAGAGATTATCGATGTCAGAGACATATCAGAGCGAGACTGAAAAACAGTAGGCAATCCTCAAATAAGTTTAAAATGTGATTTTCACATCATTAATGTCTTATTGCACTATAAAAAAATTAAGTACAGTTGACCCAGGAGCAACCGGGGGTTAAAGGCACAATCCCCCCCATACCCCACCCCGTGCAGTTGAAAATCCAAGTATAACTTTTGACCCCCCAAAACTGTACTCATAGCCTACTGTTGACTGAAAACCTTGCTGATAACATATACACTCAAGTAACATATTTTGTATGTTATATGTATTATATACCATATTCTTACAATACAGTAAGCGAGAACAAAGAAAATGTGATTAAGAAAACCATAAGGAAAAGAAGATACATTTACAGGACTGCACTGTATTTACAAAAAAACAAATGTGCATGAGTGGAGCCATGCAGTTCAAACCCATGTCATTCCAGGGTCAACTGTATGTGGAATGGCAACAATACAAAATATTTTTGAATAATATTTGTTCAAATGTAGTGTGATTCCTGTGTTTCATGTGCCTCTTGATAATGTTTGGTTCCTTAGACTGGTAAAGGGATTCTCAGATCTCCTTAATTACATAAGGTGATGGATTTCCTTGCTTTTGCAGTAACTGGACTGACTGCATTAATACCCTTTTCAACTGTATACAGCAAAGCTGAGACCAGGGTGAAGAACAAGGCACTCACTCTGGGCATAAAATTTAAAGGGCTCCTTAAATGCAAACTCAGTAATCAAGATCAACAATATGCAATCTTTTAAAGCATTAAATCAATGCCAAAAAAAAACACAAAAACCCTATGATGAACAAAGTAACAAAACTTTAAATACACACAGGCTCTACAGAGTGACTAAGTTTTTCAGTACTTAGGACACAGTATCTTTATGTCACTTAAGAATCCCTCTCCAGGGGCGCCTGGGTGGCTCAGTTGGTTAAGCGACTGCCTTCGGCTCAGGTCATGATCCTGGAGGCCCGGGATCGAGTCCCACATCGGGCTCCCTGCTCAGCAGGGAGTCTGCTCCTCCCTCTCATGCTCTCTGTCTCTCATTCTCTCTCTCGCAAATAAATACAATCTTAAAAAAAAAAAAAAAAAAAAAGAATCCCTCTCCAAAATGACTTCTCCCTAATTTGTGAGCCTTCTTGTGTAGCTTCTTATAAGACTGTTCAGTATTACTTTCTACTGAAGGGCTACTGATTCACGCTGGTACTAAAATACTGACATATTTGTAGTAGGATGTTGTTCGGTGCATCTTTTTATACTCTAATAGGACACAGGAAAATTTTTCATTGTGCACAGCTGAATCGAAGCTTTTGGGGACTTCAAGCATAACTGGCCCCTTCATCTAAGTGCCAGTGGTACCCCCCACATATCAAATCCTGTATTGACCCAAAATGCCTCACATTTCCAAACTCGCTAGCAGTGTGGGCACTTCGCTGAGAACTACTGGAGAGGTAACATCAAAATGTGAGTCACATGAGCCCAGGCTGCACATGACTGTCTTTTGAAAACCGTCCTGGATATGCATTTAAGGTTGATTTGAACTTTAATTAAGTCACACTTGAAGGCTCTCTAGGGCTTTTAAAAATTAAAGAGCTTTCAAGATATAATACTGCATGTCCTGCTTTTAAAACAGGACAAGATAAAAGCTTAAAGCCGAAGCAACCACAATGCTAATCACAACTCTCCACTGATAGCTCGCCGAAGCAAGAGATACAACCATACTCATTTCTTTTGTTTAGCTACCAAGTGCATTTAAGGGTTATTATGTTTTACTTAGTCATGTTTTCAACTTTTTTGTTCCAAATTTTGGCTTTTAAATTTTGGTAGCATATTGTGCATCTCAATAAATTATTTCCATTGCATTAATTCACAATAATAATCAACTGTAGATTTCCAAAAGTGCATTTGTAGGGGGACAAAAGTAAGATTTATGAGCAGGAATGTCCAAAACCCGCATACATTAAAAAAAAAAAAATCCTAAAACTTCCTGGATTTTGCTGTGGTTACCAATTCTGAAAGCACATATAAATCATAGGGTTTTTGTTTTGTTTTGTTTAGTTAACAACAAAATCTAATAAGTATTAAGTTAGATTGACTGAAAACTTTTTCATGTGCATCTGTGGGTTCTTCCCGCCATCTTAATGGTGTGCTAATTAATGCCACTTAAAGGTACATGCATTTGACCACATCACCTCTTAATCCCATGTTCCAACATTTAGTTAATCAAACATTTAATTTAACTAACAGTTATAATCATACCAGTCTGAGCATTCTTTATTGGGAATAGATGCCTTAGATTATCAAAACAGAGAATCTTTACTAAAAATATCCCTGTATGATTGATTTTTTAATAATTAAGAATTAGGACTGCAGTTCTTAGTGGCATCAACCATGATGTGTTGCACACCCGCAGAGTGCTCAGTCGGTCTCTGTGGGTGAGATTAGGAGTTAGTGAATTTTCCAAAACTTGTTCCAGCCACGAAAAGACAGTAAATTTAATGAACTGATAGGTAACTCGAATGGTTCATTTTTCTGTTGCCCTATAATACCTTACGTTAGAATTCAAAGACATTAAAGAGGCAGAAATAATACATCACTTGCTTTCTGAAATTCCTAAAACATGCAGTTTTCAAACTGCCCATAAAAAATCTGATCTCTTATTTTATAAAATGCGATAGCAGTAGGAAATGTAAACAATTCTTTCTTTTTTCTTTCTTTTCCTTTTTTTTGTAAATAGAATAAGTCCCCAGTGAGACTTTTTTTAACCTAGTTATTGATTTATAGTCTCAAGACTATTTTATTAGGAAGCTTTCTTTCCCATTTGAGCAATTTATTTTTGGCACAAGAATCTAGGCCAAATACAAAGTTCCTTGAATAATTTCTGGAATGAAAACGGTCGAAAATTCTCTATAAATATAATCTGAATTTAGAGCATTAAGATGATATTAAAAGCCTATCTAGAATACAAAGTATGTTATTATATGTTCCAATATAATACATGTCTTTAAGGCAAATTTACAGGTCTGCTGCCTCTATTCTGCTGTATGGACAAAATCATGTGCTATCTGAAGCATGAAATTTGGTGAGT
The DNA here is from genome assembly GCF_004348235.1 of Phoca vitulina. Lineage (NCBI taxonomy): Eukaryota > Metazoa > Chordata > Mammalia > Carnivora > Phocidae > Phoca > Phoca vitulina. The sequence goes on from NW_022589736.1 coordinate 22,890,129, forward strand.
ATAAATTCATCTAGCTGTGTCTTCAATAAATATAACAAAATAATATAATAATATAATCCTTTGTTTATCAGTCTTCACTAGCAAACATTTATTAATACCTACAAAATACAGCTCTTTCCCTCAAGAAGTATAAGATGTAGGAAGGAATATTATAGAAGAATATAAACCTACTGCTAGTTGCATGCAGTGTGAACACTGGTATAGAAAATCTAAAATGGAAAACTAAAAAAGTTTTAAAAAATATTTTCTAAGTTCAGTAAATGGTTTTTTGCATTCCTGTAGGTGTTAAATACTTATTAAAAATACATCACTAATGAGGAGTCATCATCCCCGAGAGCAAGAAAGACATACCTCTGAAAAGAGGTCAACTGTAGAACTCGCACAGCCATAGCGCCCTTCACCTGCATCGTCTCCTTCCAACATCTAGCACCTAGTTTTGTATTTGTAATTTTGTACCCTTTTTCTTAAAGTAAGCCTCCAAAACTGCATAAGCTGCAGACCCCACAAAACCTGGATCTGTCCCAGCGGGGCAATAAACAATATGTGATTTCCGTAAGTGAGTACAATACTTGGCTGAGATATTTCAAAACTCTATAACCAGAAAGATATACCAGAGTCCTAGATGACAATACGCAATACTTTTAAAATGTCAAGTCTCTCAAAATCAAATTGAGCATTTAATGCGAGTGCAATAAATATTCCAGCAGTAGTTAAAAAGCATAACAGAACTTAATCCTGGAAACATCTGGGAAAAAATAAGAATCTCTAAGAAATTTCTGAAAAAATGATTCACTGAATGTGAGGTGTGGGCTGAAGAGAAAGAGAATTGTTTTTCCAGAGACAGAACATATTATAAACCTTCAACAATTTAGACAATGCTGTACTGGTGTAGGAATAGACACAGTGAACAAAACAGACATTAGTATATGTAAAAAGATTAAGAGACAATGAAAGAAGCACGCAAACTCAACAGGAGAGGGAAGAAGTGTTAGGAAAATGGTAATGTTGCAATTGGTTAGATCTTTGGGAGTGAAAATCCATTTAGATCTTAATCTTATACCATTCACTCAAACTACATAAAGTAATGAAAAATTTTTAAAGATTAAATTATATAAAAATTATAAGAAAATAAACATTAATATTTATCAAACTCAACAGAGGCATGATTTGTTAAGGCTTAGAAATAATGAAATAAGTTACAAAATAACATTGACAGAACTGACAGTATAAAAATTAAAAAGGTTTGCACACAAAAAACCATTACTCAAATTAAAGGCAAGCAATATGTGGGGATAAAATACTTTCTGCAGGTATGCAAGATTAATATCAACCTTATATAAAGAGCTCATACAAACCTATAAGAAAAGCACCAAGACCCCAATAGATAAATATGCAGAAATCACGCACAAACAGTCTGCAGTACCTCAAAAACTTAAATATGGATTTACCATATGACCCAGCAACTGTGTTCTCAGGTATATACTCAAGAGAGGTAAGAATATATGTCCACACAAAAACTTGTACATTAGTGTTCAAAGAAGCATTACTCGTGATAGTTAAAAAGTGGAAACAACCCAAATAACCATCAGCCATGAGTGGATAAACAAAATGTGTTATATCCAGGGTGGCTCAGTTGGTTAAGCATCTGACTCTTGATTTTGGCTCAGGTCGTGATCTCAGGGTCATTAGGTCAAACCCCGCATTTAGCTCCACGCTGGGCATGAAGTCTGCTTAAGATTCTCTCTCTCCCTCCCCCTTTGCCCCTCCCCCCCAAAAATGCGTTCTATCCATACAACAGAACATTACAGGGCCATAAAAAAGAATGAAGAACTGCTACATGGTACAGCATGGTTGAAGCTTGAAACTTATGCTAAAAGAAAGAAGCCGGTTACGAAAGATGATACATTGTGTGATTATCATATTCTATGAAATATTCATGATTTCACAAAATACCCAGAATGGCAGACATATATAGACAGAAAATAAAAAATTAGTGGTTGCCAAGCTGGGAGGGGGTTGGGAAGTGAGAAATGACTGCCAATGCATATGAGGTTCCTTGTTAGGGTGATGAAAATATTCTAAAATTAATGGTTGTACAACTCTATAAATATACTAAAAATCACTGAACTATACTCTATAACTGGGTGAATTGTGTGGTGTGCAAATATATCAATATACAATCCTGTATATTCAATATGAAATATATAGTATATTATATCACTATACTATATATCAATATACAGTATTATAAATAGCTTTATTATAACCATGCTGTTATTTTTTTAAAAGAACGCAGTCAGATCACAGAAGAGAAAGCAAGTTAACAAACATGAGGAAATTATCAACATCCTTAGTAATCAAAGAAATACAAATTAAAACAATGAGATACTACTTTTACCAAAAAAAAAAAAAAAATAGGGTGAGAGTTTTTAAATAATAATGCTCAATGCTGCTAGAAGTATGGCAAAACAGATATTCTCATGTATTGTCAGTGAGGGTGCAAATGGCACAATCCTTTTTGGTTTTTGGGGGGGTTTTTTTGTTTTGTCTTGTTTTTAAGATTTTATTTATTTATTTGACAGAGAGAGACAGTGAGAGAGGGAACACAAGCAGGGGGAGTGGGAGAGGGAGAAGCAGGTTTCCTGCTGAGCAGGGAGCCCGATGCGGGGCTCGATCTCAGGACTCCGGGATCATGACCTGAGCCGAAGGCAGCCGCTTAGTGACTGAGCCACCTAGGCACCCCAGGCACAACCCTTTTTGAAGGCAGTTTAGCAATACAGGATAAGAACTCTAAATACAGTAATAATCTGCCTCAGTGGTGTTGCCTATAATAATATCACCTAGGAAATTCATCCTAAATGTGAGGGGAAAATCATTATATATAAAGACCCACATTTTAGTATTTTGTATGACAGTGAAGAAATGAAACATCTTAAATGTTCAGTGATAGTGAAATAATTAAGAGTGCTGTGGTCTACACACTGATGGAATATTATGCAGCAGTTAAAAATATACCACATACTCAAATGGAAAATTACAAGTACATGAATGATATCAAGGAAAAAAATGACAGCCCTAAAATATATAAGCAGTATGATTAAAACTAAGCTTAGCTTCTTCCTTCTTTGTATTTTCAAGTTATCTTTATAAACCACATTTATAAATTTTTTAAAATATCTAAGAGAAAAGATAAAACAGTGACAATAACTATAATGCAAGGCTATAGGATGTGTGGCTTATGGATCCTATAATGAGCATCAGAAATTCAGAGAAGAGTTTCAGAGTGAGGTTTTCAAAGTTTTATCTGCAGGTAACTCTGAGTTTCAAGGATTTCTTCTGCCAACAAAAGTCATTCAATAAACTCTTATTTATCAACCACTTAGCTGTGGCCTGTATAAACAAAAAACAGGGGTGCCTGGGTGGCTCAGTCAGTTAAGCATCTGCCTTTGGCTCAGGTCATGATCCCTGAGTCCCAGGATCAAGCCCCACATCGGGCTCCCTGCTCAGCTGGGAATCTGATTCTCCCTCTCCCTCTACCCCTCTCCCCTGCCTGTGCGCCTTCTCTCTCTCTCTATTTCTCTCAGCCTCACTCTCTCTCAAGTAAATAAATAAAATCTTTAAAAAAATAAATTAGTGATAATGTACATCTCCAACCATTTTATGAGACATGATACATTCTTCCTTCAGTCTAACTCTGCTATACAACTATGTTTTTAGAAAACATTTACCCCTCAAACTATTTCCAATCTAGATTTGTTAAATATGTTTTTAAAGTAAAGATAGGTATATAACTTATTTTAAATTATTACAAATAGATTCAAATATGGCAACCTCTTTAAGGAAAGCCACTCACAATCAGAATGGAATACTCTATTCTTAAAAAAAAAATCCAGGCGTCAACATTCTACATATAGCTAATTTATTTGTTACTTTATTTCAGAAACTTAGAAGATTTCTTTGGAACAGAGGATATAACGTTCACATTGTTTTCATCATTGGTAACCTGGCACACAAAACTTCAAAAAAAGTAGATTAGAGATAATAAAAAGAAGGCTGAGGAAGGACAAGATTTTAATGAAAAGCTGCAATTTATCGATTGTAATAATATGGTTAAACAGAGTACAAACCTTCAGAAATTTTAATTTGAGTTTTAAAACACTGAAAGTTCAATCAGGAATCATCACATTCTACAAAGTATTCTTGTCCTCCATCCACTCTATCTCCTTTCTGACAAAAATCAATATAATCAAAATGCTGTACAATTTTCTTCAACACTACTTATTATTTTGAGGCCAAAAACCAAGTGAATACATGAGAACTTCAAATCTAAGAATCAAAACTTGAGTGCTGCTTCATTCTACCTTGACTCAGCCAATCAGAATCCAATGTTGCCTTAGAAACCCTCATGCTTAGTACAAAAATAACTCTGTTGCTTGGTTTTTAAATACTTACTTAGAAATAATTTTTTAAAGACTTTTTTTATTTGTTAGAGAGCATGAGGGGGTAGGGGCAGAGGGAGGAGAAGCAGACTCCCCGCTGAGCAGGGAGCCCAATGCGGGACTCGATCCCAGGACCCTGAGATCATGACCTGAGCCAAAGGCAGACACTTAATTGACTGAGCCACCCAGGCGCCCCTAGAAATAATTTTTTAAATTTATTGGTAAACAGTCAACATTTCAGAAAAAAAAACCCATAGAAATTTATTATCCTGATTGCTTTTCCACTATTGTATGAGGACTCAAAAGAGACTAAGAAAACCATTTCACCCTGTTGTCATATTCATTTCTTGTTCACCAAAACCTTTGGTTATATAAAGAGAAGAAAAAGTATATACTCTGACTTTCTTTGTCTCTATGTACTGCATACCATATATTTCATTACATACAAATGTATTTGTCAGATTCAATTACATTCAATTATTTTATATCTTCCTTGTCATATGTGAAAAAAATAGAAACAAAACTTTAATGGGAAACAAAGAAAACTTTAATAAACTACAGAAGTAGACACTATATTGGCCATGTTCTCAGACTATAGTGATGTAACCATAAATTAATAAAATTAACACCACTTGAAAAAAAATTTTAAACCTCGCCTAAAAATTTTTAAGTCAAAAAACAAAAAAATAATTAGATTATTAATAAAATAATGAAAAGGAGAACTCGTCTCTGTTTGGTAAGTTTAGAGCTAAATGATTTCAGTATTTAAAAAAATATAAGAACCAAGCACATAATTTTTCACTGAACTAGAACAAATAAACTAAAACTTGTATGAACCACAAAAGACCCTGAATAGCCAAAGCAATCTTGAAAAAGAAGAACAAATCTGGAGGTATCACAATCCCAGATTTCAAGATATACTATAAAACTGTAGTAATCAAAATAGTATGGTACTGGCACAAAAATACATAGCTCATTAGAACAGAATAGAGAGCCCAGAGATAAACCCGCAACTATATGGTCAATTAATCTATGACAAAGGAGGCAAGAATATGCAATGGGAAAAAAACAGTCTCTTCAACAAATGGTGTTGGGAAAACTGGACAGCTACATGCAGAAGAATGAAATTGAGACCATTTTCTTACACCATACACAAAAATAAACTCAAAATGACCTAAATGTGAGACCATAAAAATCCTGTAAGAGAGCATAGGCAGTAATTTCTCTGACATCAGCTGTAGCTACATTTTTCTAGATGTCTCCTGAGGCAAGGGAAACAAAAGCAAAAATAAACTATTAGAACTACATCAAAATAAAAAAGGCTTTTGCACAGCAAAGGAAACCATCAACAAAACAAAAAGACATCCTATTGAATGGGAGAAGACACTTGCAAATGATATATCTAATAAGGGGTTAATATCCAAAATATACAAAGAAATTATACAACTCAACACTGATAAAACAAATAATCTGATTTAAAATTGGGCAGAGTAGACATTTTTCCAGAGAAGACATACAGATAGCCAACAGACATATGAAAAGGTGCTCAACATCACTCATCATCAGGGAAATGCAAATAAAAGCCACAATGAGATATCACCCTACATCTGTCAGAATAGCAAGAAACAAGTGTTGGTGAAGATATGGAGAAAAAGGAGCCCTCGTGCACCATTGGTGGGAATGCAAACTGGTGCAGCCACTGTGGAAAACAGTATGGAGGTTCCTCAAAAATTAAAAATAGAATTACCATATGATCCAGTAATTCCACAACTGGGAATTTACTCAAAGAATACAAAAACACTAATTCAAGAAGCTATATGCACCCCTTTGTTTATTGCAGCATTATTTACATTAGCCACATTATGTAAGCAACCCAAGTGTCTACTGACAGATGAATGGATAAAGAAGATGTGGTGTATCTATAATGGAATATTATTCAGCCATAAAAAAGAATGGAATCTTGCTATTTGCAACAACATGGATGGATCTAGAGGGTATAATGTTGAGCAAAATAGTCAGACAAAGACAAATACCATATGATGTCACCCATATATGGAATTTAAGAAACAGAACAAACAAACAAAGAAAAAAAGAGACAAAAACCAGACTGAATACAGAGAATAAACTGGTAGTTACCAGGGGGGGAGGTGGGCGGGGAGATGGGTGAAATAGGTGAAGGGGATTAAGAGAACACTCATCGTGATGAGCACTGGGTGATGTATGCAAGTGTTGAATCACTATATTATACACCTAAAATTAATATAACACTGTATATTAACTATACTGGAATTAAAAAGAAAAAAAGAACCAAGCATTAACTAAAAAAAAAAAAAAAGAAAACAAAACAAAACAACAATGACTTAAGGAAAACAGGAAGAATTAACAAATAACAGCTATAAAAGGGAAAATAAACAAAAAACAAAACAAAAATCCCCAGACTTGTTGTACCCCACTCCACCAGACCCCTTTGGGTTCAAGGCTATTGCTGGGAGAACTGGCTGCTGCTGGTTCGCAGTTGAATTCATCCTCTGGAATTACCCTTAGCCAAAGGAAGCTGCCTCGCATTAAGTTTATGCCCCTCCATCAAAGGCGGCCCATATCCAATAGCTGGTCAATGCAAGGAGACAAAGACCCAGTGCCCCATGCCTTGATTTGGTACATCTCTGAAAGGCTACTCAGCCTCCGAGCCCCCCGTGGAATCAGCTGAGGCTGCTACTGTAACTGCACTAGAGTTCAACTTCTCTCTTTGCCCAAAACTCTCTCTCTTGTTCCCTCAAAGGAGCTATTCCTGAGAGTGTTCCTCAGTAAACTTCCACATGCAAATCTCAGAGCGCTGGTTCCTAAGGTCATCCGAACTACAACAGCTAGTACTGGAAGTGGTCCTAGGAAGCAAGCTTTAAAATGAAATTTTGGAGCTGGATCACCCACTGGCCAGGTGGCAATGAAGACCCTCAGTGGTGATAGACAGAGAATGGATAGCCTCTGGCCTGAGGTAGTGGTGCAATTATTAAACTGTTCACCATGTGAGTGGAGGTAGGATACTGGTGAGAGGGAATGCACTGGCAAGTGAAGTATCTCAGGAATTTGAGAGTTAGAGAAAGTAGTAATTACAAGGATTGTGAAACTGGCTGCTTCTGAGGACTATGGATGAACTAGAGAAGGACAATGAAAGGCGGAGGTTAACTAATCACCAATTAAGGGTGAGCATGAAAGTCGGACAGTCTCTTTGGTACCATATAAAGAGACTCTCATCTCCTACGAGCAGAGACAAGAAAAGGGTGAGGGTCAAGCCCAGGACTCATTATAAGAGTAGCAGAGCTTCAAAAGAGGTTGAATTCTCAAGCTAGGCCAATCTACTACCCAAAGTTAGGATCTGTTGGGACAGAGCTGACCCTAAGGCATGGGATGGGGATCCATCTTGACTTCCTACATTTTCCCCAGCCTCTGGGTCTGCAGAAGTGGCCCTCCCATAAGAGGCCAGCACTCCTTCCTTGCTTGAAGACAATGCAGAGTCCTCTGCCTTGCAAGACCACAGGCATTCCCCTCAGAGACCTCCCTTCCCCTCCTAGCCATCAGACAAATAAAATAAGGGTTAAGACGTAACATAATCCAGTCTGCTGAGGGAGAGAAGAGATTATGTCCCCAAAAGGACCCATAGGACCAAGCTACCATATACCAGTAGAAGCCAGGAGTGTATAATTGGGACAGATCTTGAGGGTATTGGATCAAAGTAGGTGGAGAAGAAAGCTGGATAAAGGAAAGCTGATCAATGTTGACAATCCTATGACCTACAACCCGACAAGCACCCTGGGAGAGGATGCTAACCAACACTGCTGGGCTGGCTCTCCGAAGCTGGTAGGAAACTCAGCTGCAGTCGTTGAGGAGGGAATGCCAGAGATGCGAGAGCAAACCAGAAAATACAGGTTTCAGAGTGTTCAGAAAAGTGGTCTAGAGTGGTTATACTATTTCCAGCCAGAAAACTTACCCACCAACAATGTCCTGTGGCAGAGCCTGGAGGATACTCTGTTTAATAAACAGGGAAAGCACTGGGATGAGGGGTACCAATGTCACGAGGAAAGTCAGCGTTGCTGTCTTGTGTAATGACTTCTTGGGCTGACACTGGGAATGCTCTTACAGAACAGGTTTCCCTGATAGCAATCGGGCGATAGAGTCCTGAGGTAATGGAGGGCAGATGGTGGGCAATTATTTTAATGACTGGCAAGGTTAGACTGAAGGCGTAGGGGTCTGACCCACTGAGATAAGGAGATGCTTAATAGAACACAGCATCCTTAGGGAAAAGATGGATGAGCAGCCAATAAGCATATTGGTCAAACTGTACAATCAAAGGAGTCAAGGACGGATCTATGGGAGGCTGAGAGTAGCCACCCCAATTAAAAACTACTGTACTCAGCCTAGTTTCTGGATCTGAGTCGTTACTCAGGCTGAAAACCTACTGACTGAAGGATGGACTGGGCCCCAGGAGGAAGACTCCTGTCACTCATGTCCAGTATGTATGATAAAGATTCTCCCAATCCTTCTAACCCACAGGGACATAGTCATTTATTATGGTACACTGGGGAAAGAGGAATTCCCAGATATTTCCAGGACAGAGTCGGAATTAACATTGATACCCAAAGACCTAAACTGTCATTATGCTCCCCATGCCATCCCCACCACCCTCCACTCCCATTAGAGTGGGCACTTTCACAAGACAGGTAATAAATGGCATTGTGGTTTCATGAACCACCCAGCAGTGCAGAATGCATAAATGCATAATTGGAATGGATATACTTAGTAGTTGGCACAAAGCCACACAGTGGTTTCTTGGCCTGTGGGGCATGAGCTACCCTCTGGGAAAGGCCACATAGAAACTCTTAGAGTACCTCCTCCTGCCCCCAGCCTAGCTGGTAAACAAAAACAAAATCATGTCACCAGGAGAATGGCAGAGATTACTGCCATCCTTGAACATCCAAAGGATGCATTTGACTCACTGGCCTGACCTTTCCAGAAACCACATGATTCCTGGAGGATGACCTATTAAGTAGTAGCCCCAACGGTACCATGGTCTCGAGTGTGTGGCATATGGTCATCTCACCAAGAAGGAGGGTCAGAAGCAGTATGCATTTATGTGGGACAGACACAAGAATGTGTTTCCAGTCGAGCTCCAGGGCTAGGTTAATTCTCTCACCCCTGGTCATAATATGATCTGAGGGGACCCGCACTGTCCAGATATGCAGAACATCATGGTGGTCGGCTGTACCATTGACATTGTGTCAGGGAGACCAGATAAGAAAGAAGGAAAAGCACCTTGGAGGCATTGGTAATACACATGTGATCCAGAGAGTGGGAAATGAAGCCCACAGAGAGTCAGGGCCACCACAGTAGCGAAATTATAAGGAATCCTATGGTCTGAAGCACCCCTTTCAAAAATAATTGGCAAAGTGTTGCATCTCACAGTTCCCACCACTAGGAAAAGAGCAAAATGCCTGCTAGAGCTCTCAGATGTCACACTCAAGAACAGTGTTTCAACCCATTTATTAGGTGACATGAAAGGTTGCCAGTTCTGAGTAGGGTCTAGAGCAGGAAAGGGCACTGTGGGAAGTCCGGGCTGCAATGCAAGCCGTCTTGCCTTTCGGACCACATGACTCAACATACCCTGTGGTATTAGATGTGTCTTTGTTTGGTAAGAAAAGATGCCTTGTGGGGTTAATGGCAGTTCCAAAAATGAGAATCACAATACAGACTCCTACAATTCTGGACCAAGGCCATGCTATCTGCAGCAAAGAGTTACACATCATTTAAAAACCACCTTTGGGGGCGAGCAGGTGGCTCAATCAGTTAAGCATCCAACTCTTGGTTTTGGCTCAGGTCATGATCTCAGGGTCAGAGATTGAGCCCTGAGTCAGACTCCATGCTCAGCACGGAGTCTGCTTGTCCCTCTCCCTCCTCCTCGGCCTCTCTCCCCCTCAAATACATAAATAAAATCTAAAAACAAAAAAACAAAAAACAAAACAAAAACCACCTTTGAACATGCTCCTGAACCCTGGTAACAGAATGCCTAACCATAGGTCATCCAGTGATCATGAGACCAGAATTTCCCGTCCTGAGCTGGGTCCTAGCAGACTCAGAAGGTTATAAGGTTGAGCAGGCCCAGCAGCAATCCACTGTAAAAGGAAGTGATACATCTGGGATCAGGGTGAAAGGAGATAAGCAAACCACATGGTCAGGTGACCTAAACCCCCATTTCATCCACCAGTGTTGCATCTCCCTCAGTCAACATCTATGGCCATATTGGGGGTAAAGGGGTCAGGGTGGGAGGAGGTCTCTTCTGACCAGATGACAAAGGAGGAAAAAGGCAGCCTATCGCAATGGGTCAGTTCAGTATGTGGGTGCAAGCCAAAAATGTACAGCAACTATACTACTGCCTCACACAGGAGTGACCCTGAAAGGCAGCAACAAGGACCAAGCCTTTCAATGGGCAGAGTTTGATTCAGGTGGTAGCCTCTGTATGGAGAGGGACACAGCCTCAAGGTAGTGGTGAGTAGCTTGGCTGGTTAGTCTGGGGCTACAAAGGTAACAGATCAAAAGACTGGTGTGGTAGCAAGTCCTCAAAGAAGACTCCAAATAATTCTGCAATGCCCTCAATGTACATGTCTCTATGCTCATCAACAAGAGGGGCTTACATCTCCTCCCTGTGGATCTGGGCACAACCCATAAGTGTTTTGACCAGCAGAATGCAGATAAGAACATTTTCAGACTTCTGTACCCAGACATTAAGAAAGCCTAGCTTTTTCCACTCCCTCCCTCTTTGAGCTACCCTACTGGAGAGACAGGCCCATGTGGAGAAAGAGGCCACACGGAGGAGTCTGAGGTGCCAGAAATCTAGTCCCAGCCCCAATCTGGCTGCAAACAAATGGACACCCGAAGAAATACCAGAAAAGGCATTGCTTAGCTGAGCCCCAGTCAACTCAGGGAATCAAGAGATCTAATAAAACAGTTGTTTTAAGCCACTGAATTTTTTCGTGCATAATTTTATTATGCAACCATAGATCACTGAAGCAGAACTTGGTATCTGCAAATAAGGTGTCTACCTTAACACAAAGCAAAAACATGTGGCGTTAACTTTGGGACCAAGTGGTAAACAGAAGACAGAGCTCCTTAAAGAGGTCATTAGTGAAGGCTTGAAAGACAATGACAAGATGGCTAGTGGAGACTGAAGGAAAGGGACCTGGGTATCGTGTATTAACAGTATGTGGTGCAAACACATACACAACACAGTGGTGAAACTGTCACCTGCAGGAAGGCGGGAAATAGAAAAGGTACCTAAGGAACTCACAGGTCTGGCTGAGGATATTTATAGGCAGACTGTTGAAAGCTCCAACTGTTTTTGCTTTGCTTTGCTTTGTATTGTTTTGTTTTGTTTCTAGCCGCCCATGAAAAAATACATGACAGGGAAGATAAGCAAAAAAGGAATTATAGTTTTCAAGCAGAATTGAGAGGGAACAGAAGGGAACCAGGATTTAATGGATTTTTTGAAAGCAGGGCTGTCTCTCCAGATGAAGCAAGTGTCTAAAGGTAAGAAATGGACTCAGAGGGAAAACAAGATCAAATCCAGGACACAGAGAGTAAAACATGCCTGAGCGTAAAGTTCAGATCAAGGATGGAACTAGAAGACACTTTGGTGAAACCCCAGGAAGATTTTAGGTGATGTGTCATAGAGCCTTTCAGCTGAACAAAGAGTCTTCGAAGAAATCCTGAGGACATGCCTTGCAGCTAGACAACAGGCCTTCTAAGAACCATAAGGAAGTTGTTCCAGAGCAATTTCACAGTCCTGTTTCAGAAAGAAGGCAGGTGTGGCTTTTACCGAATGGAGTTGATTATGAGTTGATCCACACGAAATGCACAATGTTTTTAAAGGAACTGAATCCATTTGGACGGAAAGGGATAGAGACAGTTCATCATGAAAAGAGGTCTCTGGGCCCTCAAACTTTTTTTTTTTTTTTAATTTTTTTATTGTTATGTTAATCCCCATACATTACATCATTAGTTTTAGATATAGTGTTCCATGATTCATTGTTTGTGCATAACACCCAGTGCTCCATGCAGAACGTGCCCTCCTCAATACCCATCACCAGGCTAACCCATCCTCCCACCCCGCTCCCCTCTAGAACCCTCAGTTTGTTTTTCAGAGTCCATCGTCTCTCGTGGTTCTTCTCGCCCTCCGATTTCCCCCCCTTCATTCTTCCCCTCCTGCTACATTCTTCTTCTTCTTTTTTTCTTTCTTAACATATATTGCATTATTTGTTTCAGAGGTACAGATCTGAGATTCAACAGTCTTGCACAATTCACAGCGCTTACCAGAACACATACCCTCCCCAGTGTCCATCACCCAGTCACCCCATCCCTCCCACCCCAACCCCCACTCCAGCAACCCTCAGTTTGTTTCCTGAGATTAAGAATTCCTCATATCAGTGAGGTCATATGATACATGTCTTTCTCTGTTTGACTTATTTCGCTCAGCATAATACCCTCCAGTTCCATCCACGTCGTTGCAAATGGCAAGATCTCATTCCTTTTGATGGCTGCATAATATTCCATTGTATATATATACCACCTCTTTTTTATCCATTCATCTGTTGATGGACATCTTGGCTCTTTCCAGAGTTTGGCTATTGTGGACATTGCTGCTATAAACATCGGGGTGCACGTACCCTTTCTGGTCCCTACTTTTGTATCTTTGGGGTAAATACCCAGGAGTGCAATTGCTGGATCATATGGTAGCTCTATTTTCAACTTTTTGAGGAACCTCCATACTGTTTTCCAGAGTGGCTGCACCAGCTTGCATTCCCACCAACAGTGTAGGAGGGTTCCCCTTTCTCCGCATCCCCGCCAACATCTGTCATTTCCTGACTTGTTAATTTTAGCCATTCTGACTGGTGTGAGGTGGTATCTCATTGAGGTTTTGATTTGGATTTCCCTGATGCCGAGCGATATTGAACACTTTTTCATGTGTCTGTTGGCCGTTTGGATGTCTTCTTTGGAAAAATGTCTGTTCATGGGCCCTCAAACTTCTATAGGGAGTAAGCAGACTCAGAAAACGGTCTGGCTTTCCATTTATTATGGAAAAGGAAGGATGACTCAGGGTAGAGGCAAGAGGCTCGGGAACTATTCTCACAGATCAGGGCTGGTCTACAGCGAAGGACTGGCAACATGTGCCCAGCTGGATTTCAAAGTTACTATATGAATCAGTGCATGTCTGTTGTTTCCCCCTTTGGGCTATTGAGATTTTCCTTTTCCTGCCTCATCGTTGTCGGGTGAGTGTTGAGCAAGTAATTCATCTCTCTCTTTTTTTTTTTAAGATTTTATTTATTTGCGAGAGAGAAAGAGAGAACAAGCAGGTGGGAGAAGCAGACTCCCCACTGAGCAGAGAGCCCGACGCGGGGCTCGATCCCAGGACCCCGGGATCATGACCGGAGCCGAAGGCAGACGCTTAACCGACTGAGCCACCCAGGCGCCCCAAGTAATTTATCTCTTTTATAGTTCTTTAGAGCAAGAGGACCCATACCTAAGAAGCTATATTCAAGGAAACACACCTGAGAAGCCCCATCTACACCTACACCTAATTTTTTTTTTTTAGAGAGAGCGAGAAGGGAGGTGGGGGGGGGCAGAGAGGGAGAGGGAGAGAGCGAATCTTAAGCAGGCTCCATGCCCAGCACAAAGCCCGACTTGGGGCTCAATCTCACGACCCTGAGATCAGGACCTGAGCCGAAACACAGTCAGATGCTTAACCAACTGAGCCACCCAGGTGTCCCTCACCTACACTGAATTTAATGATGAGATCCTGGATTCTCAGACTTTCCTTGTTCTTGAGGATTCTGAGTCTTGAGAAAGGACTGGTCAAGTATTCTATAGGATTAGCCTTTATTGAAATTTGTCTAATGTTTTCATCATGAATAGACTGGGATTATGTGTTTGGGGAAGGAAGACCACAGAGGTGAAATGCCATCATGTCAAGAGTACATACTATCAACATGACATATCACTACTGATGTTGTCCTCGATTGCTTGGCTGAGGTGGTGTTTGTCAGGTTTCTTCACTGTAAAGTTACTCTTTCCTCGCTCCCCCCCAACCCCTTTCCATATTGTACTCTTTAGAAGAAAATCATTATGCACAACACACAATTAAGGAGTGGGGAATTATCCTCTCCCTTTCCTTCAGAGCCCACCTTCTCAAAAAATTAAATGTCCTTAAGTAGGGTTCTGGGTTATCAATTGTTTCCATTGGCTTACTTATCTATCCCTGCATCAATACTCTAATGGCTTATATACTTTATAATAGATCTTAAATAAGGAGGGGGATAAATCCCCTCAAAATAATTTTTAAAAATTTAATTGCAGTAAAAATATACGTAACATGAAATTTGCCATCTTTATCATTTTAAGTGTACAGTCGTGTTAAGTACATGCACATCGTTGTGCAACCAGTCTCCAGAACTCTTTTCATTTTGCAGAACTAAAACTCTATACCCATTAAACCACAGCTCCACATTATCCCCTTCCCCCAGCCTCTGGCAACCACCATCCACAGTACTTTGTTTCTGAATTTGACTACTCTAGGTACATCATGTAAGTGGCATCATACAATATTTGTATTTTTGTGGCAGGCTTATTTTACTTAGCATAAAGTCCTCAAGGTTTACTCATGTTGTTGTGATGTCAGAATTTCCCTCCTTTTCAAGGCAAAATAATATTCCATTATATGTATATAGCACATTTTGCTTATCCATTCGTCTGTCAATGGACACTTGGGGTGCTTCCACATTTTGGCTACTATGAATAATTCTCCTATGAACATGGGTGTACAAATACCTCTTTGACATCCTGTTTTCAATCCTTTTGTTTATGTACCCAGAAGCAAAATTGCTGGACCTTATGGTAATTCTATGTTTAATTTTTTGAGGAACCACCATACTGTTTTCCATAGTGGCTGCACCATCTTCCATTCCCACCAGCAATACACATGGGTTCCAATTTCTCCATGACCTCGTCAACACTTGTTATTTTCTGCTCATTGTGGTTATTCTGTTATTTTTAATGGTAGTCATCTTAATGCAGGTGAGGTGATATCTCACTGTGGATTTGATTTGCATTTCCCTAAGTGATTAGTGATATTCAGCTTCTTAAATGTCTGAGTGTTTTATCCACTTTTTAATTGGGTTGTTTTTTAATTGTTGAGTTATAGAAGTTCTTTCTATATTCTAGCTATTAACCCTTTATCAGATATACTATTTGCAAATATCTTCTCCCAACCCATGGGCTGCCTTTTCACTCAACTGACAGTGTTGTTCATTTGCACAGAAGTTTTTAATTCTGAAGTAGTCCAATTTATCTATTTTTAATTTGTTGCCTGTGCTTGCTGTCATATCAGTGAAATCATGGCCAAATCCAATGTCATGAAGATTTCCCCCTATGTTTTCTTCTAAGAGTTTTGTAATTTTCCATCTTTTTTAGGTATTTGATTTTGTATACAATGTAAGGTAAGGACTCAACTTTATTCTTTTGCATGTGGAAATCCAGTATTCCCCATACCATTTGTTCAAAAGACTATGCTTTCTCCCTTGAATGATCTGTGCACTCTTGCTGAAAATCATTTGATCATATATACAAAGGTTTATATGTAAGCTCCCTATTCTCCCCCAGTGTTAATTTTAAGAGAGAAAAGTAGAATTCAAACTTGTATATATAGTATGAATTCAGGTATTATTTTTATCTTTAAATTTTATTTAATTTTTTTTAGAGGGGGGGAGGGAGAGAGAATCTTAAGCTGGCTCCACACTCAGTGCAGAGCCCAATGTGGGGCTGCATGAGATCTCAGGATCCCATGACCCTGAGATCATGACCTGAGCTGAAATCAAGAGTTGGATGCTTAACTGATGGAGCCACCCAGATGCCCCCAGGTATTATTTTTATGTTACAAAAATGTCAGCTAACAAATAAAAATCATACATGTTTATTATAGATAATTTGGAAAGTAAAGTATAAAGAAGAAAAACATCACTGATAATCTTGTTTTGGTGTATTTCATTCACCATCAAGAAATATTTATAGATCACTAATGTAAGTAATTCAGTCTTATTGCAAAATTGGGATCATGCTTTTGGATAGTTTTGCATCTAGCTTTTTATACCTATTGTCCAAAGGCATATTTCCTTTTTTAAAAAGATTTTATTTATTTATTTGAGAGAGAAAGAGAGAGCACAAGCAGGGGGAGCAGCAGGCAGAGGGAGAGGGAGAAGCAGGCTCCCCACTGAGCAGGGAGCCTGATGCTGCTTGATCCCAGGATTCTGGCATCATGACCTGAGCCAAAGGCAGATGCCCAACTGACTGAGCCACCCAGGTGCCCCTAAAGGCATATCTCCTGAAATATATTATGTAAATGGCTATATAGTAGTCTAATGTCTAAATAACATACCATAATTTATTTCACTACTTCCATTAGTGTTGCATATTTTATCTTATTTATGATTTCTATTAAAAATAATGTAGTAAATATCACTGTACTTAAATTTTACAGATATTTATAACCTTAGGCATACACTACTTTGATAACAATGAAGAATTTCCTTTAAAAAAAGAAAGTAAAACTTTGCTCTGGATTCTTATATGTTGACCCTTCCTAGGATGCCTTTCCTTAGGGGTATAAAAAATTAGACTTTCCACAACTTCAAACATTTTTTTTCACACAGATTAGGTTTTCCTTTATAGTTATTTATACTTTCAAAATAACAGGATGACTATTTGTTTTCCTCCAGCAGAGGACTCTTGATTAAAATTCTTAAGATTTTAGAATATATTATTTGGAAAATTACTGAGTCATCTTCTCTTACTACACTTTTTTTTTTTTTTAAGATTTATTTATTTGACAGAGAGAGAGATAAAGAGCACAAGCAGGGGGAGTGGCAGACAGAGGGAGAGGGAGGAGCAGGTTCTCCCCCAAGTAGGGGAGCCCGACGTGAGGCTCGATCCCAGGACCTGGAGATCGTGACCTGAGCCAAAGGCAGATGCTTAACCAACTGAGCCACCCAGGCACCCCTCTTACTGCACCTTTTAAACTCAAATCTCATCTTGATTTTAAAGTTTAAAATTTATTTTCAGAAATAAAATTTTAATTAATTTAAAAGCTATAATAATTTCTACAAGGTTGTTTTTATTTCATGTTTTTAAAGATTTTATTCTTAAGTAATTTTACTTATTTTATTTTTTTAAAGATCTTATTTATTTATTTGACAGAGAGACACAGTGAGAGAGGGAACACAAGCAGGGGGAGTGGGAGAGGGAGAAGCAGGCTTCCCGCGGAGCAGGGAGCCTGATGCGGGGCTCGATGTCGGGCTTGATGCGGGGCTCGATCCCAGGACCCTGGGATCATGACCTGAGCCAAAGGCAGACGCTTAATGACTGAGCCACCCAGGCGCCCCTAAGTAATTTTATTTTTAAGTAAGCCCCAACTTGGGGTTCAAATTTACAGTCCCAAGATCAAGAGCCACATGCTCCACTTTCTGAGCCAGCCAGGTGCCCCATGTTTCATGTTTTTAAACAGGTGGGGTAGGAGCAGTTTTTGTTTACAGAAAAAATTCAAAACTTCAAATAAATAGTAAATTTCCTGTATTTTCTGCTTTAATAGTACAAATTTATTCTTACCAAGTTTATCATAGATGGTTAGAACAAAAGTGAGTAGTCATGGAAAAGTGATTTCCAATTTCTATTATTTCTCCTGGTCTTCATGTGTAAATACTCATCTGACTGAGTTTGGTAGTAAATTTATTTTTGACTCCTGATCTATGGCCACTTAAAATTCACACTGTAAGCTAATAATCTGTATGTTTACAATTTAAAAGTTATATTTTGATGACTGGGAGAAGGACAAGGGGGGAGTTTTTCTGGGATGTTGATAATTACTTTATTTATTAGTCAAGATGTCAGTTACAAAGAATTTCCTTTAAAATTATGTTTTAAGGGGTGCCTGGCTGACTCAGTCAGTAGAGCATGCAAATCTTGATCTCAGGTCTGTGAGTTCAAACCCTATACTGAGTGTGGAGCCTTGTTTTATTTTTATTTATTTTTTTTTTTTTAAAGATTTTTTATTTATTTATTTGAGAGAGAGAGAATGAGAGAGCAAGCACATGAGAGGGGGGAGGGTCAGAGGGAGAAGCAGACTCCCTGCCGAGCAGGGAGCCCGATGCGGGACTCGATCCAGGGACTCCAGGATCATGACCTGAGCCGAAGGCAGTCGCTTAACCAACTGAGCCACCCAGGCGCCCTGGAGCCTTGTTTTAAAAAAAAAATTATTTTAAGAGTTTTCTTAAGGATATGAGTCTAAACAGTTGAATTTTTAATGACTTTTCTTAAAAATTTAAGCTATGAAAATAACTCAAAACTAAGGTATTTACTACAATTTTACAAATATATTCCCACATCATTCTTATAAGTTCAACACTTACTTTCAATATGTAAAAACAGAATGTCCTGATACTACCAAAGGAGCTCAATCTGAAGCACTACAAATGAAATGCTGCGCTTGATAAAATTAACATTCTTAATTATTGAAAAGGTTTCAAGTTCTTAAACTATTTCCTAGTTAAATGTATCACAGTTTATTCTACCACCAATGTATTCCTGCTCTGCCAGTTATAGCTATAAATTGAACATGTTAGGCCTTGTGCCCACCAAAATTCCGAGAAATAAAATTAAAATTCATGCTAGCATTACTCATTATGATGTATTATGTATGCAGAAACAAGGCATTTGTGTTTCTTTGGCAGTTTAAAAGTTTTTCCCCCCAACCCTTGTATCGTATGACATCAGACACAGGTGTTAGAAATGAAAACAGAGACATGGTAGCCATGTGGCTTCCTCCTAACCTCTATTATCCTAAGAAATGCTGCAATGTAAAAAATATTTTAAATTATTAATTATTAGAAGTTATATGAATATTACCTCCTCTAATAAGTTTGTAGACCACAGTACTTGTTTCACTTATTGGATTACTTTAGTGAGCTTTCATCCGATTTTATATGTGAAGTTTAAATATACAACTGTTTGTTAACAGTATTCGGAACATATTTACATACTCAGATGCTTGCCATAGCCTTTTAAATGGTCTTCGGTCTGCGACTGCCTTCGGCTCAGGTCATGATCCCGGAGTCCCAGGATGAGTCCCGCATCGGGCTCCCTGCTCAGCAGGGAGCCTGCTTCTCCCTCTGACCCTCCCCCCTCTCGTGCTCTCTCTCTCGCTCTCTCTCTCTCAAATAAATAAAAAATCTTAAAAAAAAATAAATGGTCTTCAGTCTTCAATTAAGGATCTAAATGATCTCGACACGTTTCTGGGCTTGGTTGGTATTACAGAACCAAGCAAGAAACCGAGAACAAAATAATGCTCCCCAGAAATGGAATTCATTGCCATGTCTATAACCAACACACATTAAAATTTTACAAAGGCAATTCATCCATAAATATTTAAGCAATTTTTCTAACATGCTTCCCACCTGTTTTATCTGTAAGCAACAGTGAGTACAAGGAAATGTGCTAAGCACTTGCTCACATAATAAAATCAACTACTTACATTAGAGGGCAGTTTTGCAGTCCTCGCCCCACCTCCATTCTCATTTAATCCTTCCTTTTTATTTTCTGGCCTCTAAATCCTATTAAACCCTGAAATAGGATGAGATAGAACATACTTAAAAAATTAGGATCAAATTTAAAACTGCCACCTAGGCACCTGTTCAGTGCAAAACTTGGTACTATCTCACAAAGGTGTTCTGAAATCAAGGTCTCAATAGGTACCCCAAATGCCAAACATCAGCCTAGGGTCCAAGAACCCTTAGACTCTAGATTAGCCCCACTGCTTGAATCTATTCTTCTTTCTATCCCTCTTCCATATTTTGCCTGGGCTATTCTAGCCTGTCTTTATTTCTAATCTTGCCTTCTCCACATAAACGCTATCAAACTGTTTCCCAAAGATACATTTCACATTAAGATTTCATGTTCCTACACAGTTTTCATTTTGGTAAAATTAAGCAGCACAATTAATGTGTAATTTAACAGCGCCCTTTAGGATTCTATGAATGTTCAGTGCGTTTTTTTTTTTTTTTCCTTCATGAGATTTGGAGCAAAATATTAATGAAACTTCATAAAAGCTAATTAAAAATATCACCTTTGGTTTTAAATTAACTAATTAATCATGGAGCTTTGTTAGAGGAGGTAGTACAGCAGTGAGGAGCATGGTCTTTGGAGCCTGACTGCCTGGGTCAAATCTGTACCAGGCTAGTGACTAACTGCAAATTCAGGCAAATTACTCCACTGCACCTTGCTTGGTGGGGCGGGGGGGGGGGGGGGGGGGGGGGGGGGGGG
>NW_022589736.1:22911074-22990042 GCF_004348235.1 Phoca vitulina
CTGCAGGGTGGCAACAATAGGACCTACCTGGAAGGGTTGTGAGGATCGCACACATTCCTCCATGAAAGCACTCAGAGCAGTGACTGGCCAGGACTAAACAATAAATGTTAGCCTTTATTAACAATGTATACCTGGAGGAAAATACAAAGAAGAGCATAACTATTCATTTGCAGGAATAAAACATCACTTTTCTCCAGAACCATCTCTCAGATTTCTGTAATCTAGACCCAAGATAATAATTATGAAGAAACTATGATTACTTCTCAAAGGCAGCCTATATTTAGAGAATGAAGGATAAAGTAACTATTTTGAGAGAGTTTTGCATTTTGTGAAATAAATGGCATATGCTTATTGAATCAAAATATGTTAGCAGTTTCACTTTTAATCTGTCTCATAATTCTTTTTTTTTTTAAGTTTAACAGAATCACGCAGTTGTTTAAACACACACACACACACACACACACACACACACACACAGGTTTGCTTCCTTTCTGAATAGATGGGAAATGCTGCAGGTCCATTCCATTCTCTATAAAATTCTGGCACGTTAGTATAAAAAGTAAAATATAATACAGAAATGCCCTTACAATAGTGTCCATACAAAGCCTTTATAACAAACATTTCTGAATTCACCAATACCACAAAGAGTCAATGTTTAAGTCACTACACGGGAGTATATGTTTACGCTGACGGGGAAGAGACAAACTTCGCACGATTCAACATTAGTGTGAAAAAAACGTGAAGAGTTTTAAATCAATGTACAGCTTGAATTTGGCACCCTTTAAATACATACATGCAGGCGGCCTCTGACATTTCAGGGGTCCTGACGCGGAACGCCGCGAGCAGCCCGGGCCGCCGTCCAGCAGCGGAAGTCTCGGGGGGGGGGCAGCTGCGCGCGGCAGCGGCGGGTTCGAGCCCCGGGCGCGGCGGCGCGCGCGGCTGAAGGGCCCGCCCCCCCGGCCTCTGCGCGCTCTCGGCGCTCGTCGCCCGCATCGGGCCGCAGGGTGCCCGCCGGAGCCCGGCGAGGCGCGGAAGGGACCTGTGCGGCCTGCGCTTCAGAAACGAGCGAGGAGGACCAGGGCCCCTTGGGGCACTCAGCGGCCTGAGTTTGGGAACTGAGAGACTAGAAGTGAAAGGATGCGGGGGCTTTAAGGCGCTGGATCCTCTCCCCCACCCGGGGGTGAGGGGTTGTTCAGGAAGGGCCCACCTGCGGGTCGGGAGCCGGGGACGGTTGGGGGAGGGCCCTCCAGCGCTCCCGGAAGCTGAAGAGCCACACGCAAGGTGGGCGGCCAAGTGACAACTGCGGTTTCTTTCCCCTCAATCCCTGGATACCGACCTCCGCGTAGTCCGTAGGTCTGAACTCCAAGGATTGTGCAAAAGTTCCGGCGACAAACCGGTAAAAGAGGGGGCCGTCCCTGGGTGGGCTCGAACCACCAACCTTTCGGTTAACAGCCGAACGCGCTAACCGATTGCGCCACAGAGACTCCGATGTCACTTGCTTCTCCAGCTATAGCCTTTATGGAGAATTAGAGAGGCGCTATGTTAACGTTTTTTTCTTTACTGCTGTCTGATTCATATTACTAAAATCAGAATCTTTCACTCAAAATATCTAACCCTCTTCATTTTATTTTCCACCTTTAAAGCATATTGGAAAATTATAAAACAGCAAGATCGAGCAAAATTTCAGATTGCAGCGTGTGTTAAAATACTGTCGTTTCTTTCCAACTCCTGTTTGGAACGTTCTGTTTCAGGAAGATGACTATTTCTGATGTTTCCTTCTATAGGGAGATAAAAATTTTAATCTTGTGAGTTGAGAAACTTTCCTTTTGTTTCAAACTCTTTGTCCAAGTGTTTTGCTCGCTGATCTTCATGATTTACTCGTGTAGCATTCACAAGGTCATCTGAATTGTATTTATTTGCCTTCTTTATTTTTATTTTCAGGTATTATTAAATACATATATGTAATCCCTATTTGTTTGCCATGTACTAACCTATAGTGCAATTATCTGCCACTAACATTTTGTTATTGGAAAAGAGCACTAGGAAAAAGCTACAGTAACACTCACTAGTCCCGTGCATTTTAGTTCATTGCTTGATCGCCCTTCATTCTCCCTAGATGTAGCCTATACGCGCACACGTTTGAGCCATGCCCCTTGAAACGCGGGTTTCGCAGGGTATTTATAACCCAGTTTGAGGAAAGAGAAGTTAAAGAAGAAAAAAGTATGATTTATGACTAACTCCTGAAAATCCCTAGCACAGAAACCCTGTTGGCAAACTTGCTACATCTCTATATATACTCTATATGAACATTTTTCCCTTTGTGTGAATAATTCCAGATGCCTTTCGAGGTACTCTTCAAAGCTCTAAACACTCTTTTTTTCCTCTTCTCAAATAACTCTAGTTTCCACTTGACAACTCTATATTTAAATTTTTAGCAGTTACCGTACAGCTCTGTCCAGAATCCCTCGAGAAAGAATTCGTTTCATGATTTATAGAACTTGTACGCGACTTGCCTCAGTCCAATCAACATTTTGAGTTCCTGTGGTTTGATAAGACAATTTAAATTGGCTTTGGAACCAATTAGCAGAATTCCTTGAAAGCGCCGGGATATTAAACAGCTGTGAACTCACACCAAGCTGTATCACTCCTCTTTCAACAAACGTTTTTTTTATTATGTTATGTTAATTACCATACATTACATCATAAGTTTTTGATGTAGTGTTCCATGATTCATTGTTTGCGTATAACACCCAGTGCTCCATTCAGCACGTGCCCTCCTTAATACCCATCACGAGGCTAACCCATCCCCCCACCCCCTCCCGTTTTCAACAAACTTTTAGAAGTGCACCTGAAAATTCTGAATTTGAAAAAAAAAAATCCAGGAAAAGCTTATAAATAACATATAATGAATGAGTCGTTTCATTTGTGATGCTACCTTCAGATGTGATGATAAAACTTCATTTGTATTTTATGCACCTGTTAATGTGAGCTAACGCTGCCTCACACTGGTTTTTTCCTCTATGAAGATGAGTGTCCTTTCCAGTTATTGTTTCTGTGTCTATTCAGTTAGAACAGACTGCAGGAGGTGCCTCACCACCCCTTCATTCAATATTTACTCTCCTGCTTAAAATAATACTAGAAACAGTTCTGTTCCTGTAAATATCTTTAGCTCCAATCTCTTTTCCTCACTTGTCACCATACAAACATTTTAACTTCTAAAAAGAGAGATGATGAGAAATGGTTGATAAGAAAAACTAATTCAAAAAGGAATATTAATTTGCATACTATGTGTCTATGTGAATACCACATTTGTTTTAAAACTCAATCTTCAAGTCTGGTTCTGTAGTTGTTAATATTTTTTAATAAAATCAGGGGCTATTTCCACAGTTCATTAGCATTGCCCTTTTTTTTTTTTTTGGTGTCTTCACTGGAAAATACTTCAAAAGAACATGTAAATATTAAATATATGAAATGGAATCTCAATGTCTACTCCAGTGATATATATCAAACATAGATTTTATGCAAAATATTCCCTTAGAAAAATAAGAGTATGTGTTGTCATCTAAATCTTTGTGATTATTTAATCTTAGGCCTTATATCTATGCCCAGTTCTTAAACCTAAATTAAGCCCAGTGGATTAATTTTAGAAATATACATGATCTTTTCTTAAATTTCAGGATAATTTAAGATAAACAATTCTTATTGCTTCATTAATACTTAGATCTTTATAATTGCTGAAAGTGGAAAGGACTGAGCATTTTGCCCCCTTTTTGTATATCATACACATTTGAACTGCAACTTTACCTTTTCGAAGAATGTGCCCTATCAAAGAGGCTGACCTGTGCAGATTAATGGGCCTATATATTTTATTTCCTTCTTAGGAAAAGAGAGAGAGAGAGAGAGAAAACATCTGTGCAAATGGGATCCACCTGTCTTAACAAGGCAAGATGGACCACATTGATTTATAGACCTTCCAGGTATCATGAATCCAGTGCTTTCAGATAACGTGCCTCCAGCTTCATACTAACAGAATAGGCAACTCACAGGATTCCCATTAACACACTTGTACATGACCTTAATTCTTTTGAATGACTGTATTTCAGAAAGATGGTGACTGAGTGGCTAAAAGTGAAAAACCCACTGAGACATTTTTTAAAAATCCAGTGAGCTAGAGAAATGATCACCATAAATGGAAGATTGTGGCACCAGGAAAAAAAAGAGAATGCTAAACCAAGTGTCACTAAGAACAAGAGAACTATGAGACCAATTTTCAAAGCCATTGAAATCACATTTTTTATTTTATTTTTTTAAAAATATTTTATTTATTTATTTGACATAGAGAGGCACAGCGAGAGAGGGAACACAAGCAGGGGGAGTGGCAGAGGGAGAAGCAGGTTTCCCACCCAGCAGGGAGCCCAATGCGGGACTCGATCCCAGGACTCTGGGACCATGACCTGAGCTGAAGGCAGACGCTTAACAACTGAGCCACCCAGGAGCCCCGAGATCACATTTTTAAAAGATTTTATTTATTTGAGAGAGAGAGAGAGCATGAGTGGGGGGAAGGCCAGAGAAAAGAGGGAGGGAGAATCTCAAGCGGACTCTACGCTGAGCAGGAAGCCCAATGTAGGGCTGGATCTCATGACCCTGAGATCAGGACCTGAGCCAAAATCAAGAGTCCCACCCTTGACTGAGCCATCTAGGCACCCCTGAAATCACATTTTAAAACTCATTTATAGTAGAGTTGAACCCTTCCAACCAGTCTCAAGCTTAAACTATATTTCCTACTCACAAAAAGTATCATTCCCATTCAAAACTGTTGACTAAGGGTCAGTTATCAGTTTAGCAGGCCAATAGCAGTGTCCAAAACACTATTGGGTCCAGAACACTATTCACAGAGAATAACTGCTTCCATAGTTGACTGTGAGGTTGGGTCTACTCACAAATTAAGAACATTAAGAAAGGTGTATTAGAATATTGTGTCTTCTCATCATTTTTTAAATTGTGTCACTTAGTTGGAATGTCTTGTGAAATTATTCAGATAATTATCTCCCTTTTATTTTCAATTTAATAGACATGATTTAAGAGAAAAGGTAAAAAGAGACAGAAATAATGTATTGATACTGTACCTAGTGGTTTTGATGAAAATTATTAAAAATATAGTTTATTCTTCATGAACTGCTCTTTTGTATATGGAAATCATTTTTATGGCTTTGCCAAATAATACAGATCTAAAATTTTAGTCATTGCTTTTCTCATTAGTGGGGAAGTATTATTCACGAACAGTATTGATGATTTCAACTGTGTTCAGACCAAAAGAATCTTGGATCCAGCTAGAAATGGTGGGGTTTGGGGGAGAACATGGATTTTAGCTTTCTTCTGTATACTTAGGAAACTTCTCCAGAAAGAAAACCCTACAGTTATCTCAGTAACTTTTATAGGTTCTACCCCATAGTCCATTTCTCGACAACACTGTTAATAAAAAAGCCATAGCCTTTTATTTCCCATGATATTTTCACAGAAACACTTTGAGGCAATAGTTTTTCGCTCTGCCATCTACACGGTGAATGTGCTGATAAATTGGCAGTCCTGCCTATCAGTCTGAATTCACCTATTAAAAATTAACATTAAAAAAATCTGAACGGATATCCTCTTTTCATTTCCTTCAAAAGAATAAAGGTAATTAACAGATTCCACAGGGAGACTAAATTCCTCAGCTAGGAACTACATCGGGGTGGGAGGGAAGGGTCAATCAGCTGAGGAACTCAGAAAGAGAGGAGAAAACCAGTATGGGATGAGTTCAGCAAGGTAGCAAGATAGAGAAAGAAGAGCAGTAAATATTGTCTGGCTTGGAGTGAGTATTCCTCTACTTCCTCCTTTAGAGCATTTATCATCTTTGCACTGCTTAATTCACAGAGCTACTGCTAAATAACACACGAATTTATTTCCTTCACTTTTAAAATGTTATACAGATATACTATTTACATTTTCCAAAGATCTATAATTCTGCTTAAAAGAAATGAAAGAAAAAAAAAATCTTAATGCAATCAGAAGGTACAACTTAGATTAAACCAGAGGATCTAAACCATTAAGGCCAAGATGATTTATTCTGGAGAAACACCAGTCACTGTCACAGTCCTAGTGGGCTCCAGATGTTCCCAGTAAAGGGAGAGTGAAAGATATAAGGGTGATGGCACTGCCCCCCCATTTCCACAGTTCCAATATAGCTTCAGGTATAGGAAGTAGGGTGCAGACCAATGCCCCAGGAAGAGCTCCCTCCTTGCAGCTACTTTCCAGAAAATGAATGGGAAACCTTGAACTAAAGTCAACTAAATCATTAGAGTGACTGTACCTTGGAAAGAGCTGGTACTCAATGAGCTATCTACTCAATGAATAGTTAACAATAGCGTCTATCATCTATCTATCTATCTATCTATCTATCTATCTATCTATCTATCTATCATCTATTATATGTATGTGTGTATGCATATATATAAAGCAAGATAAAATAAATCCATATTAAAAAAGAGATTTGGCAATATCACAAAATGATTCACCCTAGGATATTGTAAGTAGCAAGTGCTCTCGGATATTTAAAGTACCATCCCATGAAAAGGATATTTTTCAAATATGTGATAACATGAAAGTACCATCCCATGTCCATTGTTTATGAGGGATGAGGTTATGAGTTTCTGGCCCTGGAAAAGGTAGATGGTGGACCTTTAAGGACACTTCTACTCTTCTAGAAGCCCAAGTTGAAACGTGGCATCCTCTGTTTCCTTTCTTTTATTTCTGACCTTTGGTCAGCCCCAAAGTCATAGATTCTACCTTCCTAACTTCTCTCAACTTTCACGTTGTCTCTTTTGCACTCTCATTCCCACCATTCAATATTAACCCAGTACATTCAATGTACCTTATGTTTCCTTACTTACAGCCAGTCTCCAACAAATGTGTACCTCAAATAATAACATTTAATGAGCATTCACTGTCAAACACATGCATTATATTTACTCTCATCTGCTCTGTAAAATGGATACTATTGTTATGCCCATTTTATGGATAAGAAAACAAATACTTATGGTGGTTTAATATTTAAACTCTAAATCTATTTAAACTTCAAATAATTTGCCCAGGGTACCCTCTGCTGGTCCTTTGTCGTTGTGCCTTGCTTTTGCTCCTCTCTCTATGTAGAATAGCCTCCCTTTGCCATCTTGCCCATTAAAGCCTTATGTTCTCTTTGGCCTCATATAGCGAAGACTTTTCCTCTATGAAACCATTCCTGCTCCCTCAAACCAGATATAATCTTTCCCTCTTGTAAACTGTCTATCTCATTCTCCAAACCTCACATTGTATTGTAGTCATTTTTGTAACTTATTTAATGCTCTCTTCTGATTCATATACTCCTTGAGGTCAGAAATGTGATCCATCTAGAAGCGCTTGGGTGGCCCAGTTGGTTAAGCATCTGCCTTGGCTCAGGTCATGATCCCAGGGTCCTGGGATTGAGCCCCACGTTGGGCTCCCTGCTCAGTGGGGAGCCTGCTTCTCCCTCTCCCCCTGCTTGTGCTCTTTCTCTCTGTCAAATAAATAAATCTTTAAAAAAAAAAAAATGTGATCCATCTTTATACTTCCTGTAGCACTTGACTTAGTATGTTAGATAAATGTATTGGATAATTGAAAATAATAATGAAAATGAAAGATCTATATTAAATATTTTTTTGTAAAATATTAGCAGAGTTGACAGGTTCCTAATAATGAAGCAACCAAAAAATTAGTATAGGAGATTATCAAGAGACATGACAGAAACCTCACATTGGTCCAAGAAGAGACAGTAAGAGTCCAAATCAGTTGTTTCTAGAAAAACTTTTTTTTTAAGTTTAGGAGTACCTGGGTGGCTCAGTCAGTTAAGTGTCTGACTCTTGGTTTTGGCTCAGGTCATGATCTCAGGGTCATGGGCTCTGTGCTAAGTGGAGTCTGCTTGAGGTAGGTTCTCGTTCTCCCTCTCCTTCTGCCCTTCCCCTTGCTTGCACTCTTTAACTAACTAAATAAATAAATCAAATATTTAAAAATAAATTTAAAAAAGAAGTTTTTAAAGTTTAAAAAAATACTGCTATTCCTAAAGGTGATTTTGATACCATTAAGGCCAAAGTGCTATTCTAAGTATTCATTCAACAAATATGAATATAACACTTTGTGTCAGGTGCTCTTCCAAGACCCTTACAGATATTTACTTATTTACGTTTTATAATAACCTTGTGAGGTAGGTCCCATTTTTACCATCACTGTCTAAGAGAGGAAACCTTAGAAGTTAAGTAATTTACCCAAAATCACAGAACTGTAAGTGATAGAGCAAGGATTCGAATTAAGGCAACTTTTCCACACTGCTTTTTTTTTTTTTTTAAAGATTTTATTTATTTGAGAGAGAGAGAGAATGAGAGAGAGAGCATGAGAGGGGGGAGGGTCAGAGGGAGAAGCAGACTCCCCGCTGAGCAGGGAGCCTGATGCGGGACTCGATCCTGGGACTCCGGGATCATGACCTGAGCCAAAGGCAGTCGCTTAACCAACTGAGCCACCCAGGCGCCCCTTCTACACTGCTTTTTTAACCATTAGGCTATGCTGCCTCTTTTTTTAATTACACAATAATTCTTGTACTGTATAATTAAACTTATTTTTAACAATTTGGACACTTTAAAATCTCCCATTAATTAAAATTTTTTATTTGACATAATTTCAGACTTAAATAAAAGCTGCAAGAGTAGCACGAAGAATTCAACCAAAATTTCCAAATGTTAGTATCTTACTACATTGACTTTATCCTGTTTCTTTTTCTCAATATTTTTTCCTCATCTGTTTAAGAATAAATTGTAGACATAATATCTCATAAATACTTCGTGTTTCCTAAAATTAAGGAAATTTATTATATAACCACAGTACAATTATCAAAGTTAGCATTTTAACACTGATACAGCATTATTAGGATTATGTCTTAATATATAGACCTTATTCAGATCTCACCAGTTGTTCCAATAAGGTCCTTTATTACAAAAGAAAATCCATGATCATAATTTGCATTCAACTATCATGTCTTTAGTCTTTTTCTTTTTTTAAGATTTTATTTATTTATTTGACAGAGAAAGAGAGAGAGAGAAAGCACAAGCAGGTGGAGTGGCAGGCAGAGGGAGAGGGAGAAGCAGGCTCCCTGCTGAGCAAGAAGCCCAATGTGAGGCTCAATCCCAGGACCCTGGGATTATGACCTGAGCTGAAGGCAGACACTTAACCGACTGGGCCACCCAGGTGCCCTAGTCTTTTTAATCTATAACTATTCTTGTGTCTGTCCCTGTTTCTCTCTCTTGCATATCATGACATTTCTGAAGAGTACAAGCCAGTTATTTTATAAAATGTTTCTAAATGTCAGGTTGTCTGGTGTTTCCTCATGACTAGATTCAGGTTAGGTACTTTTGCTCCCTCTAACACATTTAGTAAACTGGCCATTGTAACATCAATCTGAAACACTGGTAAAAAAATAATAATAATAATAAAATAAAATAGGCTAGAACAAGCACAAAGATGGGTGATGTTATCATGAGTTTGGCAGAAACAGAACTTCTCAGTATCCCTCCACATCAGACCATATGGATAGTCTCAACTGTTTAAATAGAAATACTCTTGAAATAATAATTTAAATTTTTATTTAGAAATCCCTGAACTGTATCTTTTTAGTTAGTTTCAGTTACATATTCACTAAATAGTTCTGATCTGACACATTATCTCCTGAGAAATACCCACCTGAAAGGGGAATAACCATCGCACAGGATTGGTTCTGATTCTTTGGTAAGATAGAGCCCTCGATGAATGGTCATTGAGTTTTGTAGTTTAAAAACCAATTCTTTTATATACTTGGTGATGAAGAATCAAGTCTTCCACACCTGTTAGCCTCTTGGTGAACAGATAAACTGGAATTTCAAAGACTGCAAGACTAAGACTCACATAGAATTGCTGGCATGTGTCAAGGGATAGCCAAATGTGCCTCCTCTTAGCCTGAACTGCCTTCCACCATTTGTATTAGTCAGGATTCTCCAGAGAAACAGAACTAATAGGATATATACAGATGTATAGAAAGAGATTTATCATGAAGGATTGGCTCTCAGGGTTATGGAGCCTGAGAAGTCCCACAGCTGCTGTCTGCAAGCTGGAGATCCAGAAGGCTTGGTGGTTCCAGTCCAAACACAAAGGCTCTAACAACCGGGGGTGCCAAAGTCTAAGGGCAGAGAAGATAGCTGTCCCAGCTTATGCAGAGAGCAAGTTTGGCCTTCCTCTGCCATTTTGCTCTAGTCAGGCCCTCAACGGATTGGATGATGCCAGCCCACATCGGTAAGGGGGATTTTCTTTACTCAGTCTATGAATTCAAACGCTAATCTCCTCTGAAACCCTCTCCCAGACACACCCAGAAATAATGTTTTCATAGCTTCTCTGGGCATCCATCCCAGTCAAATTGACACATAAAATTATCCATCACACGGTTCTTAAGCATGACCAATAAAATATAAGGAGCAGAGATTTTTTTCAAAGATTTAGTACTGTCTAAATAATCACAAAGATAAAAAATCCTCTCAGAGATAATAGGAGATCCATACACAATTCAACCAGTGATCTCAACAGAAACATTGTGCTAAGTGCTCCCCTTTATCAAAACAAAAGAGTTTACAATCTTTTACTTAGGGAAAAAAGCCTTTCCTTGTTTTAAGGAAAAAGATCTTTCCTTAACTTCTTTAAAAGTTGTATTTAAACAATTCATTACAACTGTCTATGGCAGTCCAAGAGAATTATTTTTTTCCCCTTCATGTGAGTCTCTCCTTGCTCTCATATCTCCTCTACCTAGGAATATTTTTTATACTTTTTTTTCCTATTAAGTGTTTCAATAATAGAAATACAGAGACTACAATTGAATCAACTGACTCTATCATGCTAGAGTCAAGAAATTTTTGGCTTCTGAGAATTCTTATATTTAGAGTAAAGGCATTTTAAATTCTTAGTCTAAGTCCACAGGATAAACTTTTTTTCTAAAATTAATAATTTGAAGGGTTTTGTCTGAAGTGAAATGCTACCTTCTAAGTTAGATTAACATTAAGTATTCTAACAATAGGAATTTGAATATCTCAATTCTTAATTGACTTTTTTTTTTTTTAAAGTAGGCGCCGCACCCGACATGGGGCTTAAACTCAATGACCCTGAGATCAAGAGCTGTATGCTCTACTACTGAGCCAGCTAGGCAACCCCATAATTGACCTTTTAACTGCTTCACAGAATACACAGAGAAAGAGATTGCCAAAGCCCACATCATCAACATAAGTAGAATTATATAAAAGTTCCCTGCCAGGAGCATTTAAATTTAGATTTATGCATACAATTTAGTTATTTTTTTTAAATTTTTTTTATGATTTTATTTCTTTTCTGACAGAGAGAGACACAGAGAGAGAGGGAACACAAGCAGGGGGAGTGGGAGAGGGAGAAGCAGTCTTCCCACAGAGCGGGGAGCCCATGCAGAGCTCCATCCCAGGACCCTGGGATCATGACCTGAGCTGAAGGCAGATGCTTAACGACTGAGCCACCCAGGTGCCCCACAATTTAGTTATTTCAGATGGAAGACTTTGACATGAAGATTTCCTTTCCAACAAGTTATGAAGGTGGGGGACCTGGGTGGCTCAGTTGGTTAAGTGTCTGCCTTTAGCTCAGGTCATGATCCCAGAGTCCTGGGATCAAGCCCCACATTGGGCTCTTTGGCATCAGGCTCCCTGCTCAGCAGAGGAGAGCCTGCTTCTCCCTCTCCTTCTGCTTCTCCTCCTGGTTGTGTATGCACTCTCTCTCTCTGTCAAGTAAGTAAATAAAATCTTAAAAAGTTATGAAAGAAAATCCAGACTCAAAATCCCTTGAATTACCAAGGAATTTGAGAATAAGAATTTCTTCAATGCAATTCACTTTACTGTTTTGGAATGTAGTTGTGGTACTGACATAAGCATAGACATAGAGGTCAATGAAATAGATACGAGAACCCATACATCTGTGGCCAAATGCTTTTCAACAACGGCGCAAACATAATTCAATAGGGAAAAATTAGTCTTTTCAACAAATGGGACAAATACATATCCACATGAAAAAGGATGAAGTTGGATCCCTAACTCATACCATATATAAAAATTAACTCAAAATGGATTAAAGACATTAATGTAAGAGTTTAAAACTGGTAGGAAAAAAAACATTGGCCATAATTTTTATAACCTTGAATTAGGCAATAATTTCTTTTTTAAAAAAGGCACAAGCAATGAAAGAAAAAAGTAGATAAATTGGATGTCATCAATATTTAAAACTTTTGTGCTTCAGAGGACCCTATCAAGAAAGTGGGGGAAAAAAACCCCACAGAATAGGAGAAAATATTTGCAAATCATATATCAGGTAAGGGTTTAAGATCTGGATATATAAAGAACCCTTACAAAGCAATAATAAAGAAAAATAACCCAATTTAAAAATGGGAAAGGATTTGTAGACATACCTCCAAAGAAGATATACAACTGGCCAACAGATAGATGAAAAATTGCTCAATATCATTAGTCACTAGGACAATGCAAATCAAACCACAGTGAGATATCACTTCATATCTACAAATATGGCAATAATAAAAGAGATGGACAATAACAAGTATTGACCAGGATGTGGAGAAATTGGAACCTTTAAACATTGCTGGTGGGAATATAGAGTGATGCAGCCACTTTGGAAAAGTTGGTAGTGCCTCAAAATGTTAAACATAGAGTCACCATAGGACACAGCAGTTCCACTCCTAGACAACTGGAAACAGCCACACAAAAACTTGCAGAACAACGTTCATAGCAGCATTATTCATAATAGCTAAAAGGTGGAAAGAACCTAGTCCATCCATTGATGAATTGATCAAAAAATGTGGTATGTCGAGTTAATGGAATATGATTTTTTTAATTTTATTTTATTATGTTATGTTAATAACCATACATTACATCATTAGTTTTTGATGTAGTGTTCCATGATTCATTGTATAACACCCAGTGCTCCATTCAATATGTGCCCTCTTTAATACCCATCGCCAGGCTGACCCATCCCCCACCCCCCTCCCCTCTAGAACCCTCAGTTTGTTTTTCAGAGTCCATAGTCTCTCATGGTTCGTCTCCCCCTCTGATTCTCCCCCCCTTCATTTTTCCCTTCCTACTATCTTATTTATTTTAACATATAATGTATTATTTGTTTCAGAGGAGTATGATTTAACCATAAAAAGGAAAGAAGGACTGATACATGCTGTAAGATGAATGAAACTTGAATACTTTATGCTAAGGTTTGTTTGTTTGTTTAAAGCTAAGGGAAAGAAGCCAGACACAAAAGACCACATATTGTACGATTCCATTTATATGAAATGTCCAGAATTAGCAAATCCATAGAGACAGAAAGCAGAAGCCAGAAACTAGGGGAAGGGAGGAATGGAGGGTGACTCTGATGGGCATGGGGTTTCTTCTGGGGGTGATGAAAATGATCTGGAATTAGATAGTGGCAATGGTTACACAACTCTGTAGATGCACTGAATTGTTCACTGTAAAGGGGTGAATTTCGTGGTACGTAAATTACATCTCAATACAAATAAATAAAAACAGGGAGCATAACCATGCCTTTGAGTTGTTTACTAGCGTGGAAATGAAGCACAGAGAATTAGCTAACTTTGCTGAAATTAGCAACAGAATCTGCATTCTGATTTGCAAATCTGTGTATTTTAATCTACTAATTCACTGTGATTAGCTGGATCTAACCCAATTCCCATGCTGAAACTGTCATTTAGCTTCCAGTTAATTATTGAAATTTTCTGACAAATTTTGTGGGAAACATTTCCCTGCCTGCTCACTATGCAAAATGCAGTGACTTGATATTTAAATTTACTTCAGTATCTTCAATTTATTTAGGATCAACTTTTAAATTAATTAGTATACATTGATTGAATACCTAGCCTAATCCCAGTACTGTGCACATGGTTGGAAATGTAGAACTCAAGCTCAGAAAGTCAGGGAACTAGAAACATAAATTGAGAAATCATGGGTCAGTGGGTGCTGGTTAAAGTCCTAAGATTGGATGGAATTGCTTAGGGAAGAGTAAGCAGAGAGAAGAAAGGAACTAGAAAGGAACCCTGGGGACAGACGTTTCAGAGCTGTCTGAAATCATTCTACTAGCAGCAAGCGCTGATAAGAAGTGGTTAGTGAATATAGAAGCAGGAGAAAGTTACCCTGCCTGATACAAAACATTGTATCTTTTTTAAAAAAAGATTTTATTTATTTATTTGACAAAGAGAGAGACAGCGAGAGAGGAAACACAAGCAAGGGGGAGTGGGAGAGGGAGAAGCAGGCTCCCTGCTGAGCAGGGAGCACGATGTGGACTTGATTAGAGGACCCTGAGATCAAGACCTGAGCCTAAAGCAGATGCTTAACAACTGAGCCACCCAGGCATCCCCAAAACATTATATCTTATTATATTACATTGTTATTATTTATTTATATGACTGTCTCCCTTGCTCTTCCCTGAGCTCCTCAGGTTTCTGCCTCCCTCTACTGCAAAAAGGTATTTAGATAAGTCACCAAGATCCTCCAAATTGTCAGATTTCATGGACTTTCTCCAGTCCTTATTTTATCACTGTCTTGCATTTGATTCTGCAAACAGGCCATTGCTTTATTTTTTCTTAAGATGTGGACATAAAAATGGTGCTTCTTTCCTGGGGATCCAGAAAAGGCTCTCCCTAGACATAGGACGGAGGTGGCACTTCATAGAATCCTCCCTTTATCATATGCTACTCACCCTCCCTTGCTCCTTGCCCTCGCACCTCACCTCGCACAGTCCCCACCGCAGAATGAAGCCCATGCATAGTTCTCTGTGATTCTGCCTCCATGAAGCTCTACTCAGGGGGCCCAACCAGAGGAAAAAAAACAAAAACAAAAACAAAACTGTGATATCTAATACAACAGAACAATAGTGGGGGTTGAGTCCTGGCTTCATTGAAACAGGTTGCCCTACACAAGCTTCATGAAGCCTCTCTCTCTCTCTCTCTCTCTCTCTCTCGTTTCCCGCTCCTTTGCAGGATCCTCTTCCTCTGTTGAATCTACATATGCACATGCTTCTTCTAGTCTAGTCTACACTCATCCTGAACAAGCTTATTTACTTTCATGTTGTCAACTCAGCATATTGATGCTTATCAATTTATATTTCTTTTCCAGATCTCTTCCTGAGGTCCAACATGATATAGCCATCTTGTCCTTATAGACATCTCAAATTCAATGCAAAAAATGAAGAAAAAAAAAAAAAGGAACTCTTCCTCCCAAGACATGTTTTTCCTATTCCTACTATCATGTATCCTTTAACCCAACCTTGCAAACTAGGAATCACCCTGCCTCTTTCTCTCTCCCAAAACCAACTGACAAAGTAATCCTACCCATTCTACCACCATAACATATTTTAGATCCAGTAAGATTCTCATTAGTTCACCTCATTTTACATCCTGACCATTTCTTTCCTAAATAGCTACCATTAACTCATGGTCTCCCTACCTCCCATCATGACTTTACTCCAATTAAACCCTGCAATCCACTTGAAAGAGTCATCTTTCTAAAATACAAAATTCAACATTTAATTCACCAAATGAATTTTGGTGAAATGGTTCCCAAAGTGTAGACCAAATCACCCTCGATGCCATAGTGAACTCATGGCATTACAGCAGGATATTTTTAATTTTTGAGTGAAATGCAACAATATTTATTAGACACCATACAAACTACCACTATCATGTCATTTGAACATAACTATATTGTATAACAATGAAGAGAACTATTGGGTATTTCCTTTGGCCTAGGGCATCAGGAAAAATTATGGAGACACTAAAGGTACAGTGAACTAAGGAAATTTGGGAACCTACGACCTACCAAATGTGTTCAAGCCCCTCAGCATAGCATAAACTGACCCTTATCCACCTCTCTAGCCTCATTTCTCTCTTTGTCATGCCTTTCTTTCTCCCCCAGTCCTATTCTACAACTCAGCCAGATTGGCTTGTGTCTCCCCAAATATGTCCTTCTTGCTGTCCAGAGTCATTAGGCTCTGACGTCCAAGAGAGTTAGAGACATGGTCTACCCAGGGTCTAAGAGTGAGACCTGGTCCCCTCAACAGAACACAGGATGAAGTAAATAAGCCAGGGAAGTCATTCCATAATCCCTATACTGGGTGGATTCTGTGAGTTGGATTACCTGAAGAAAGAAAAGAATAGAAAGAGAAGAAGAGAAGAGAAGAGAAGAGAAGAGAAGAGAAGAGAAGAGAAGAGAAGAGAAGAGAAGAGAAGAGAAGAAGAGAAGAAGAGAAGAGAAGAGAAGAGAAAGAAGAGAAGAGAAGAGAAAGAAGAGAAGAGAAGAGAAGAGAGAGAAGAGAAGAGAAGAGAAGAGAAGAGAAGAGAAGAGAAGAGAAGAGAAGAGAAGAGAAAAGAGAAGAGAAAGAAGAGAAGAGAAGAGAAGAGAAGAGAAGAGAAGAGAAGAGAAGAAGAGAAGAATTGGTTGGCTATTCTTTGGAATTCCACTTGCATTTGTCAGGTCAATGGAAGAGGCCAGCCCTCCCCTGGTTCCTGTCCTGCTCCCCATTTTCTGTAGACATCTGTATTTTTCTAGGGTGGGAAACAGCCAACAGTGAGATTGTTTTTGTTAATGGCTGTACTACCCCCTGCCCTTCCCTGAAAAGAAGCATAGCATCTGAGTGACATAAATGACTGCTCCTTTCTTTGTGCTCTATTTTATTTCATTGTATCACCGAGATTCTTTTGCACTTACCTGTTCACCTGTGCCCTCCACTAGACCATAAACTTGTGGAGGGCCAAGACTACACATGAGTCACTGCTATATTCTCTTCACCTAGCAGAGAGTCTGATACATATTAAGTGATGAGTGGATATTTGATGACAGGTGGGGATACTCAACACTATACAAAGGAGGAGAGTGGATATTCCATGAATGAATAAATTTCAAGGAGGGTGTGTTTGAGCCCCACAAAAAGTTCAAGTAAATTAGAAAATAAACATTGTCCATTGGATGCAAAAGCCTAAAAGTCATTAATGACCTTAAAGATGTTTCAAGAGAGTGACTGGGACAAGCTGGTTTGCAGGTATTGAGGAACAAACTGGAATATGTGGCAGACAGTGTTTACTGCCTCCCCCAAAGTCATCCCCCCATTTACTTCTTGCTAAACACAACTCCAGTTTTATCTGGGTATAGAGAAGATTCCCTTTGATGTAGAAAGGTGGACCCAGCCCCTAAACTAGGGGTGATAATATGGTAAAGTGCTGGCTAATGACATGTAAGGGGAAAACCTTGAGTGGGTTATTTTGGAAAATATTGTACCTCCTTAAGAAGAGAAGAGCTCATGAAGAATAAGCTTTTTGCCTGCCTTCCCACCTTTGAACCCAATGTGAAGATGTGATTCCTGAAGTTGTGGCAGCCATTTTGCAACCATGATGTGAAGGCCAAATGACTTGCAGAGGTCTGACATCACTGAATCCAAGAAAACACCAGCAACTCTTCACCTATAGACTTCTTGTCACATAAGAAAAATGAACTTCTATTTTAGCTGAGTTTTCTGTCACACTCTTACTGATACAGGAAGAGGGAAACGAGAGACAGCAAGTACAGACCCCTCTTTAAAATGGGCATACTACAAATAATACAGATTGGCAGCTACAGGACATAGAGATTTTTTGACAGCATTTGGAAATGAGGCTGGAAATGCAAAAGAAATGAGGTTGCAGGGGCCTTTAATGCCTTAAAGAGACTTGGGCTTCAATTTTGTTGGTAATAGGGAGTCACAGAAGGTTTTTGAGTAGTTTGGGAACTTTCAGAAGATTTCGGCAGGATCCACATATACCAAAGAGTGATGCTTCTCTTTGTCTAATTTTCTGACCTTTATTTGACATGATTGTACTGGCAATGCCCGCGGTGTGACTCACTTGGTGTGTAAACCTCCTCAGTTCACACATGAGTGAGCCAAACAATAACCATGTGGCTTTGTGGTGCTTGTTGACCTAATACAAACATAAAGGCTCAAAGCAAATGAAATGTTACATCGTTTCATGCTGCCATAATATGAATACTCCCAGAGGAAGTTACAAGTAAACAAAACTTCTGTTAATGAAAAGTAGTGATGGTAGAAATAAACACTGTATGAACTCTTGCCATATGAAATGAGAAAATGAGACCACATATATACTTCCAAAATACTGATTCCTGATATTTAATCTGCACAAAAATACTAGACGTGCCTAAATAATAAATCTTGCATGCTAGGCCTGAAACTATTAGATTTTTCGAGTGTTTCTATAATGGTATGGAGGGTTTTTAATTTGCTCACTTTAGAAAACATTTTTAATGATTTCATCACATAAGAATAAATGCTCTTATGCTGATTCATGGTTTTGAACATGTTTCTCTCTTCCCACTAAATCCACTCAGAAAACAAGTTTACAACAGAGAGACATCAAACTAGGGGAAAATCTTTGCTGTGAAGATCATTTAACATTCAAAGACTCTACAGGAAAAATATTGAGGAGTGTTTACTTTTATTGTCATACATGTGAATGCCACCTTACAAGGATTATTATGGGCTAAGAAAAAGAAATGTGTAATTTTTTGGTTTTTGGACTAGGAATTAATGTTAGAGAATTTTAAATAAATTTTAACAAACTTATAAAAAAGTACAAGGAACAAAAAGGGATAACATCTTGCTATTGTTGCCTCTGATCATTTTACAAAGAGACACCCCCTTTGGACTTCTTCCTATTCCCCTCCTTCCTTCTTTCCTTCTTCCTAAAAGGAAATCACTTTTTTTGAAGTCAGTATGTAGCTTTCCTGTTAACAGTACTATATGTTTGCTTATATAATATGTAATTTATCATTTCCTCTATGGACTGTGCATTCTAATCATTCCTTACTCCAAGATCATGAAGATATTCTCCTGTATTACATTCCAATATTTTTGAATTTCTATTTTTTTTAACTTAGGTTTTTAATCTCTCTGAAGTTTATGAGTGGAGGCAGGTCATGATCTAATTTTCTCTTTTTCAATATGATTTTTTAATGAAATAAAGAATTAATCACTCCTTTATAATCTGTAAACTTCTCAACAACAGACTCCATGTTTTACCTGTATCCTTCTCAATATATTGCCACAGGGGGTTTGAACATTACTGGTACTTAATATATACATACATATTTTGGATAACTGATACATTTTTCTAGCCCCTATTGCTTAGAGGATATACAAAGTTGTCCATCTAGATTAATCTGAGTTGTGCCTTAATTTATCCCCCCTGAACAGGAAATAACAGCTTAATGAGATTAACTTGGTATAAGTACTGAATCATTCCAATTAAACTAAAGGGTATTAATAACTTCCCTAACTTTGCCCATTTTAAGAAAGCTTGTCTGGGGAAAAAAAAAAACCTACCTACCCTTCAAATTAGACTCATCTTATTTGTTCATCTATGAGGAGAAAAGCATAACAAAGCAGGACCTTGAATTAAAAACAAGTTTTAACCTATTTTTATAAGACTTGTAAGTCAACTATTTTAGTCAGGAGAAAACCTGTGCGAAACTAAATTTGATAAACATATTTTGAGGGTATCAATCTACAGATTTAGGCTCTTAATAAGGCCTAGTTACATTGATTTAGTTCTTGCCAAGACCTGCTTCCTTTCTCCTTTCTTTCACAAAGAAATAATCCGAAAGTGAGATATATAACCGAACTATGATCAAAGGCAATTCATGAAAAGCAAGGAAGGTGACTTTTAAAAAGAAACATTCTAAGATTCCTTCAAGAAATACTTCCCTAATACATTTTTTTAAGTCTCCTTATAAAATTTTGATCTTTTCAAATAATTCCAGGAGCATTAGAGTCACATAAGGGATGAACATTTGTGGTTCGTTTTGTTTTTGTTTTTGTTTTTTGTTTTCTGGAGGATATGGTTCTGACAGACCATAGTGAGGAGGTAAAACTGGCCAGAAAAATATGAGAATGCACTGGTAAACATGAACAAAGTGAAATACAGTTGACTTAAAAACATATTAGGAAGCAAAATCATTTTGTTTTCAAAATACTGTATGTAGATTAACCTTTTTACCAAGACTAAAAGAGGCACTCAGGTCAGAAAATGATGTCCATGCTTTCGCATTTGTATTGACTTAAGTCTTTCACTTGAAATAGCTTCTCTCAGCTGCTTCTTATACAGAACACAGGCAAATTCCTCCCAGCCAAAAGCAAAAAACCGAACCAAACCCAAGAGTCTCCACTACGAAGATAACTACAATCAGGACATACCACCTTCTGCTTTATCTTTAATGTAGCAGCATATTTCTCATTGTTTCACTGAACAGCGCTTAGAGACCTTGAACTTCAAAATCATAAAACGTCTAGAGAAACTATCCGAGAACCTCAATTTGGGGGCGTTACCTATTCAAAAGCATTTGTCTCTTGAAAGAGTTCATTCTTTTTTTTTTTTTTTTTGAAGGGATCAAAGTCAGCTATGAGTGTAAAATAAAAAGTAATTTAAAAAAAAGGTTATCCTTAAAAACATAACTATCTTAGCGCCTGGGGTTCCCTCTGTTCAAAATAAAAGAAAAATATGATTCCCATTGCTGTCTTCTTTGCATGCTTCTCTTAAAATTGGCATTGGAAGTCCCCTGGGAAACTGAGATTCAGAGTCCGTATCTACCCCAACCATGCCGTGCCTTCGAACGCTGCAAAACCGAGATTCGAGATTCTTCTCTCCCCCCCTCTCTCTCTTTTAAAGGTATTCACTTCGGCGTCATCCCTGAGCCTCCTCCTGGGCGGGGGCGCTCGGCTGGTGAGCCGGTGTCTGTCGCGCGAGTCCGGGAGCAGCGCCTGGGGTGACTGAAGGCTAAGGTCCCTGCGGCTGCCAGGCCAGAGCGCGACTAATTAAAGGAGATTCTTGGGTCCTAAAAGAAAACCTTTCTTTACCAAACCAAGTCACTACCTCCCCTCACCATCCCTACCCTCCGCACCGCTCCCTGACACACAGACACACACACACACACACACACACACACAAAATAAAGTGAGACGGGCGGGGGAGTGCGAGCCCAGAAAGGGAACTGAGAAGAAAAGCGCCTGTGACACAAAATGGAGAAAGAGGAACCGAGAGGGGAAAGAAAAGAAGGAAAAGCGGGGGAAAGGAGGTTATGAATAAGAAAAGGAAACGGGTGGTGGGGCGTACAGGGAGGACAGCAAGGGAGCGGAACGTTGAAGGACAAGGGGGGTGGGGGGAACCGACGAACTGAGAGGCAGAGGAGGAAAGAAAGACGTTCCAGATGCCGAGGCTCCATTTTCAGCAGCGCCATATTCGCTTTTCCTTTCGCCGCTTTCTGTTGGGTTTTGTTTGCAGGCGGTGGACAGGCGCCAGCACATTTCTGCAGCTTCAGCAGCTTTGGTCCGACAGATGGGGAGGGACGGAGGGCCCGGGCGGGGACGAGCGTCCTCGGCCGGGCCTGGCGCGGCCCCCTCGCCGGCCGGGACCTCCCGCGCACCTCCCGCCCCCGCGCCTCCGCGCGGCGCGTCTGCCTCCAGCTCGGCTCGGGCCGGGAGGGAACACCCGCCCGGGCCCCGCCGCAGCCCCAGTGCCGCGCCGAGCCCTCCAGTTCCGCCCACGGTGGTGGCTGCGGGCGCGTGCTGCCGCGGGGATGGGG
This sequence comes from Phoca vitulina, assembly GCF_004348235.1. Lineage (NCBI taxonomy): Eukaryota > Metazoa > Chordata > Mammalia > Carnivora > Phocidae > Phoca > Phoca vitulina. Next base: position 22,932,851 of record NW_022589736.1, read on the forward strand.
AACCGAGAAGCGTCGAAGAAAGAAACTGAAAAAGACAAATTAAACCCTTGGGGAGGAGGCGAGGGGGGGCGCACGCTGGGGGACAGCGAGGAGGGGCGCCCGAAAATAGCTCCTTCCTCGAGGGAGCCGGGGCCAGGGCCCGCACTCGGCCGGCGGGGCCACCTCCACCTGCGCGGGGCGGCGGGGGCGGACCGGGCCTCGGTTCGCGCGCTCCCGCCGGGGCCGCGTCCTCAGCCACTGGGAGCCCCGGCTGCCCGACGCGGCTCCTGGCCCAGGCCGCCAGGCCTCTCCGGGCTGCCGAAGAACGTCCAAGGTCGGGGCCCGACCGGAGCTCCGGGCGGGTCCGGAGGGAACGAGTGGCCAGCGCCAGCCTCGGAGCGCCCGTCCAGGAGGCGGCCTCGCCGCACGGGCTTCGTGGTGGGAGTCCCAGGGATTTTAGGTGCGGTCAGTGCCTCGAAGCTCCTTCGGGGTTAAGTTCTAGAGTCACCCCTGACTCCCAACTGCTGGTTCCCGTCGAATTATATCTCGGTCCGTGGTACGAGTGGCAAATGCATCCAAAGTACATTTTCTTCGCACCCTTCCTCTTTCGCTTCACTTGCACTTGACATCGTCCTTCGCTCAAAGTGACGTCCTAGCTGACGCTAGAGAAGCCCTAGGTTCGCGGCGTCCGCACCCGAGCCTCCGGGGCCGCGGCCCCCGCCACCCCCGAGCCTCGGAGGGCCCGCCGGGCAGGAAGACGCCGGCGCGGGGAGGAGGCCCCGGGGCTGCGGCCGGTCTGGACCCGGCTCCTCGCGCTGACCCGTGCAGGGCGGCCTCACAGAGGCAGGCATCCACGCGGGAGCCCCGCGCCGTCGGGTTCCGCGCAGCCCTGCGCCTCGGGCCAGGACCGCCGCCTCCCACTTCCCTGGGCCTTCACTCCTTCGTCGTGCGGAGGTGTGGTGGCTTGAGGCTGGAAGCGACGGACTCTTCACTTTGGTGGAGTGCAGCAAGTCCAGCCGGCGACTCGGGATCACCGCAGTGGTAACCGAACCCCACAGGTCCTTGGGCCTGTCGGTCAGCGCTTCGCTGGTGTTGCACCCAAAAGGAAACGTCTTCACTCCTGTCTTCCACCGGATCACTGCGTCCTCCTTTCCTGACCAACTCTAAAAGCAGAGCACTGTGCCTGTCACAGGTCCCCGGAGTACTCGGATAACCTCAGACCCCGCAGCCGCCCAAACCTGGCGCCTTAGAAGGTCCCCTGCTGCCCGCCGCCCCGCGCTGGAACCCAGTCACTCCGAGAGCCACCGACGGCGCATGCCCACTTGCGGGTCTGCCTTGGACATTATAACCCGGCTCTTTTATTACAGTGGTTATGTTAACCAGCCTTTAAATTTTGAAATAACATTTAAGTCATTATCGACAGTTGATTATTTATATGTCTAGTTTTTCAGACGACAGGTTTACATAAAGAAAATGTATCTTTCACAAACAGCAAACAAACAAAAACAGATTGCATTTATTCTTCTATTAGAAAAGTTGCATTAAAATGCAAAGTTTCAAGTTACTTTAGTATTAAACTGTTTTCCCTAAGCAAGAGCTGGATGACTAAGCTCAAACATTAGTCTTGACATCCTTAGTTAAGGTGATCTTTTCCGTGTGTGTGTGTGTGTGTGTGTGTGTGTGTGTGTGTGTGAAATGCTAACATCAAACTTCACATTCAGATAGCTATGTGATGGTTTTAGAATATCCCACGAAATTAAGAAGTAAAAATATTGACAAGCTACAGGCCTAGCTCACAGATAACATTCCAACTTCTCTTTCTGAGACAGATAAAAAGGGCTATGGGACATTTTAAAAATTAAAGTATTCATAGTCTGGAATAGACATTTATCATTTCACGATATATGAAATTTTAAACAGCATTGCCTATGAGACTTAGGTTTATATTATGTGTCTTGGATATACTCAACAGTCTTTTGTGTTTCCCTCTTTCATGAGAAAGCTTACTTTTTAGTCACCAGCTTTCTTTTAATTTAGTCATGAACTCTTTTTTTTTTTAAGTACAAACCCTAAAGCTGTTTAGAAAAGGATATTTACGGCAGCCAAACACAAGGGCAAATAAAGTTTAAAATATGTTACTTTCTCATTTCCCAAGGATCACTTCCTTCAGAAATAAAAGTTGGAAGATGTAATTTGTGAGGTACTCTATCCACTCTTACATCTAACCATTGAATGCAACTGATTAGGTATTAAGGCCTACTTTTAAAAAAATCATTGTAAAGCATTTATTAAATTCTTAAAAGAAACTGGGGTTTCTTTTCAAAAATCCCTATACTGATTAATTGCAATGTAGGACAAAGATCACCATTTAATGTATCCCCCTTCCAGCAATTCATGTGTTAAATAGTGCTAGATAATATGCAATTTAAGAAGGAAAATCAGATCATCTCTATTTGACAGATTTACCATGTAAAAGATGTCATACAATCACTGTCTTAGACTTAAAAGAGGCAGAATTTTAAGTAGAGCTCTTATATTTTATTCAAAATCCATTTTAGAAAGATAAGGTAGTACAAATTACCTGCAGAGAAATTTTTGGCAAAATAGTTCTTTAAAAATGCAAAAAACTACTTGAGAAATGTTCAATATAGAACAGTCAACTTGTAACACAATCTTTACAAAACTATACTGATTATTATTGTTAATATTACTTATTGATCTCTTTGTTTTTCAAAATCTTAATATTGGTAATTTATTGAATACTGTTAAGGCATTTCTTTATATTTAGAATTGCCTGCTTTGTTACATCATAAGTCCTAATTGCTTCAACCCATTGAATTATGTTATACCAAGTGTCTTTTAAATGGTCCTTATTTGTATTATGATTACCTCTAATTTTAAATATGTGTAATTTTTACATTTTGGGGTACTGTTTTTTAGTGCCAGCTATTGTCATATAGAATTAGCATATGGAATACATTCAGGTATTTTATTCTGTTAGGGCCCAAATTTAAACGCCTGTCATACGGTTTGCAGAGGGTGGGCCTGGGAAAAAAAAAAAATTGTTTTAAATAAATAAATAAATAAAATGCCTGAAATAAGGCATGTACAATGACAGGAAGCAGCAAAGAAAAGAACTTTATTTTGTTATAATTCTATTGGCATTTTAAGAACATTTAATTAAAAACATAAATTAAATTTCCAGTTTGTCACAACCTTGTTTTTGTATTAAAATATTAAAAAGTAATACAATTTACATTCTCTAGCTATCCCTTTCCAATCAATTTCTTTACAAAATACTTTTCTGATTATGCCTACTAGATACCAAGCATGATCAAACACTTAGATAATGAAATGAAATGAAAAGTTTTAAATTATTTCCCTTTTTAGTGTTTGATACAGTTTTTTGTTTAATGAAAAATCAATATAGCTCAAAGATTTTAACAATGTTAAACCTAAACTTAAGATGAAAACTTGCATTCATTTATCAAATATATAGAATTTATTGAGGTCCAAGATGACCTGAGCAATTAATGTGTCAAAAATAAATATTGAAAGTTCAAGAGTTATAATTCTATGTTAACTGGGAATTTAGGAGTAGTGTTCTTTTTATTTTAATACTATCTCATGCTTTCAAAGGGCTGTGTATGATACCACAAATGTTAAAAAAAGTGTGTGTCGTACTGGTAGTGTTTGGAGGTATAAAGGGGAGTTATTGAGGTAATCTTATACCTTTTTTATCTACATGTTTGTTTGAGAACATTTTTTGTTTGTTTTCAGCTAAATATTTGACAATATATTCAATGTTTCAGACAATTTCTCAGATAACTGTAAAGACTGAAACATATTGATTGGCTAAAATTTTGTAGTTTTTATGTCACAAATAAAAATTGTATATAAGCCATTGATCTTAAGTGCGCTCAAATTCTACAAAGTAATACAGAAAAATTGCACAGTTGTTTACCAAATACAAAATTATTACTACAATAAATGCAATATTTTATAAGTCTTCTCAGTAGTTTTTGTACATTTTAATATATTGTTTTAAATTATTTGTTATGGTACAAGTATTCTGAATTGTATTGTTTTTAAAACTATAGAAAAGCCAGCTGATTTTTGTACATTAGGAATAATAAGAAACTACTAGAATTCTTGGTTACTAACAAGGGTCTAAGCACAATGATAACAGAATTTCATAAATCAATTATATGCTCCATTTGATGATTATAAAGCATAATTAACTTACTTGACACCAACACAAACAATGTTTTGTTTCTTCACAGAACAGGCTATGAGCTGTTTCCAATTATTGCACTGAAATGCTGTCCTCTAAAATTAACAAATGAATGAACATTTGCATACTGTACATTGTACTGAAGACAACCTAGAGTGGAGCTCTCCAATTGTCTTTCTAATTATATTTTGCCTACGTACATAATTTATTTTCCATGGAGGAACTAGTGATTACCTAATTATTTTTTTAACTAAGTAACTTGGTGGAAAAAAACTCCAAAATAATATATTATCCTTATGAACAATGTAAGATAAAATTAATCATTTAAACTGGCATCTGGAGATTGTGATTTTAATTCTTACTTTAGAATATTGAGCAAAAAAAAAAAAATACATTACTTATGTTGTTCCTTTTATCACGTCCTTCCTTACAGTGATACAGGAAAAATAGAAACAAATATATAGATAATTAAAATAAGTATTTTTGGTTATGTAAAACAAAGGACAGTCTTATGGGAAGGGGGATTGGTGCAGAATTCTTGCCTGCCTTCCTCCCAGGTAGATGAGGCAAATTGCTACTTGGTACAACTTCAAAGGCAACTGCAAGGGATGCGTCTTCCCCAAAGGCTTCTGTTACCCCTTTACTGATGCCTTCAATATTTTTATAGTTTAAAAGTTATAGCCTCGGTAAAATCCAAGGACTACTGAGAAAACTCATATGCTTAGCTGTTATCAATTATTTATACCTTTGAATGAGTGTCAGAGCAAGTGTTGGTGGAAGGAAGAGAAAATTGCAGGACACTGAGTAATGGACATGAATGAGAAGGGAACTTGGGGAAGTGGGAAGGGGCAGAAAACAGGCTGAGGATGGGAATCGTTGAGGAATAGAGACACACGTTCTTGTTCCCAGTTTGGCCTGGTCAAAAGTAACTGACTAGGCAGCACTCCATTTAACAAAGCATTAAATGATCTACAACCTACTTCATTTTATATGATTCCTTATATCTGAGCAATTAAGTTATCAGTGCAAAGGTGTAATGGAAAAATAATGAATTAGAGATTTCAGGTGCAAACTTGATTTGAATGTAAAATGCTCAGATCATTGAAGTCATGTCTCTAAAATAGAAAGTGAAATATTAGTTGTGTTATGTATTTGACAACCAGATAATTTCTCTGTCTACATAAATCAGAGTAATCAGATGATTGCTAAATTTCAGCTTTCCTGTGAGCTGTATTAATAAATATCATGACTAAAGACAGTCTCTTAAATCACTTTCATAGTAGATTTTAGGGTTTTTTTTTTCCTGCTGGTTATATTAATGATGATTTCCACACTGTGTGAAAATTATAACAATTGTTAGTCCAAAATTAACTAAGATAACCAAAGTATCATGTAATGGTTCAGTTATTTCAAACATAAACCAGACTCTGATTTTTTTTAAACAAACTGTTTCTGACCTATTTTCTATCCTAAAAGCAGTATTTAGCAGTTTTCAGGAAACAAATGAAGGTTAATGGATCATCAGTGTTAAGTTTAACTTCAGAATTTAAAGTAAAAAAGGAATTGTTTGTCAACATGCCAATGGCCTAAATGTGAAGTTTATGTGTGTTCCTTGTTCTTAAATATTGAACAAATATCATTGAATTCACCCAAGCCAAAAAATATTGAAATACAATTTCTAGTCAATTTGCTTATCCATAATTGATTATTCTGGTTTGCAGTTCAATAACTTATCAACGATCAAAGATATATTTCAGCAAATGAACTCTTAATAGGTTTAAACAACTGAAAATCATTTCTCAATGGTGCCACGTTTCTTAACAGTAATTCAAGAGATTTAGAGATACACTGCTGATTTTGGAAGCCGAGTCATGCTGATTTGTGAAGGCATTGTTTAGCTTGTACTCTTGTCTCTGATGAAGGGAGATACACCTTCAGATATGATAGATTCAGGCATCTAAGGATTTCAGCTGTTAACCTGCTTCCTGAGTCCAATTTCAATAGCCTGTGAGAGTCTCCTCCCCTACCTGACTTGATTCTGGTTTCTTATTTTGTAGTTGTGGGCTGAATTTTTTTCTCCTGTATTCCTAACTTTGACTTGACTCACCTGCATTTTAAGCATACTTTCTCAGTGTTTATCTGTTTTTGAAAAGATCCTTATCTGTGTGTGTCTCTGATCATAACCTACACATCCCAGTGAAAGCTAACACGGTGGCTCAGCAAGCAGTCGATGCTCTATTTCCCAGCAGCATGACCACCTGACCACCTGCCCTTCAGTAAGAATAGGGACCTGTTGGTCATTTGCTGACCGGGTTCCCCTCTCGGCTGTGCCTGCTGTCACATGTCTAGAGCTGCATGCTTCGTCAAACAGACCAGGAAAATTCTCACCTTTGCAACAGCACACAGTTGTGCTAGGGTTTCCCCCAATTTCCTATATTAACTAGATCAATGAGTAATATTTTTTAGTTTGTTGGTTGCCAAAAAGGACCTTCTGCCAGTTTTATCTGAGAACCTGCCAATTAGTCCCATCTTCAGTTAAAGGGAATAGAGGAACTGTCCCCAATACCTGCATTGTCTCAATGCTGGGCCAGCCCCAGTGATGGCTGGATAATTGTCTTCTTAGAGCTAGACCTCCTGATGAGGAACATGAAGAATATGAAGGCCTTGATCAAGGCCTCGGCCTCCCTGGCCTCATCTTGAACTACATGCTTAAAAACAGGAGAACATCATGACTCTGACTTTACTAGTATCAGATCCCTGAATCCTGGGCCACTGCCTTTGTTTGGCCCTGTGACAACTTTTGCTAAATCCCAGCACATCTGCAAAGCATCCCCTACCAGCCGTGCAACTGTGGGGAGCCAAAGCCAGATTATGTTCTGCATAGAAGGTGAAATAAATGTTGGTGATTTAATTTACCAGGTTTTCTGCAACATAGTTCTCTCCGTTTTGACTGATACTCCACTACTTCTCTTTAGGATTCTGACATTAAAAAAAAAAAAAAAATGGGTGTAATGAGTCTTCCACTTCCTTGAAGATTTGGTTTGGTCTCTTATTCCCAGATGTACCCAGCTATAATGAACTCAAATGGAGGTTGGTGAAGACCTATCCATAGTTTCTTTTAAATCTACTTTTCTAACATACCATGTTATTTCATTTATTAACATAGTAAGTTTATGAGGAAGGTATTGTTAAACCAATTCTACAGAAATGCAATCATTTGTACTCAGTTACTATAACAACTCACATTTAGCCAAGTATTGTACAAAGTGTATGAAGTATGTTATACATAAGGATTCTGCGACGGGGATACCATTCTTATGACAGGGTACTGAGGAAAGAAGGCTTAGGGTAGTTAATAAAGTGGCTGAGATTTTTACCAATGGCCTTGGTAAGACCGTTTTTACTGACCATTCTTACTAATGGCCTTCCCTGCTGTCCAATCCAGTGGATCCTTTTCTATCCTTACAACCCCATGGCACCAGTGATCCCTCTTAGATTGATACCATGATTGTCAGCTCTTTTTCCTACCTCATTGGCCTTCTTTGTTGTCTCTTCCCTCTTTATCTTAACTCTCAGTGATGAAAGTTCCTTAAGATAGGGTCCTGTCTCTCTCCTTTACTTTCTCTTTCCCTAGAGGATCCCAAACATTCTCACAATTTCTATTACAACATTTCTACAATGACAACATACCTCTATCAAAGAACTCTTCTCTGAGCACCAATTTATCTATCCAACAATCTACCTGTTATCATCATTTTGATGCTCCATGGGTGTCTAAAATCACATGATAGATCCAAAGCTGAATCTTTGATCTTCTGCCTATAGATCTTCTCCTTGCATTCTCAGTGAATGGCTTCACCCTCTACCTAGTTGCCCGCATCATTGTTTTCTTCCAATGCTGACAGCCAGTCTATCACCAAGTTCTATCATTTTCACTCCACAGCGTGTACTCTCTTCCCCTTTTTCTCCAACTCGATAGCTGTCATACTAGTTCAAGCCATCATTGACTTTTCTCTGTACTATTACAATAATTTCCTAATGGAGTCTTGCCTCTGCTTTGTCCCTAAATCTGTTCTCCATCCAGCCATTGTGATTTTTATTTATTTATTTTTTTTTGGTAAAATGTTCACAGAAATGTTACAGAAAATGTTACAGAAAATCACAACAGTTGCAGGTGTATGGCTTAAAGATTTTTCACAGCCTGAACACACCTGTAGAACCAATGCTCAGATCAAGAAATGGCATGTTACCGGTACCCCAGAAGCCCTTTCATAATCCCTCCCACTCATTACTTTCCCCAGGTGGCCTGACCTCTTTTGCCATTGATTCATTTTGCCCATTTTTTAACATTATTATATAACTGGTAGTAACAGGTTTTTGAAACATAAAACCAATTATGACACTGTGCCTAAACTCCTCAAAGGCTTCCTTTTTACTTAGACTAAAATATAAACACATTACCGTGGCCTACAAGTTCCAACAGAATCTAGCCTCTACCTACTTCCCCAAGCTCAAGTCCTGCCATTTCCCATTCACTTAGTATGTTGCAGCTCACTTGGTCTTGTTTTAATTCCTTAAGTATACCAAACTCTTTCTTGACTCAGGGCCTTTGCATATGCCGTTTCCTCTGTTAGAATGCTAGTTCCAGCATGGCTGGATTCTTCTCACCCTCAACTTCTCCTGTAAGTAACACCTCCCCAGAGAAACTTCCCATGATCACTGTATCTCACACACTTCTCCCACTCTCCTTCCAGAGGATGGGGCTTGTGATGGCTGGGGTGTATATCCAGAATGGCTCAGGTTGCTTCTGCTTGGCAAACAAAAGCGGCATAAGATTTTTTTTCTTTATTTGTTTTAGCAGCTCTGCACACATACAATTTATGGTATTTGAATTGGTTAAATTGGGTAAAAAGGCAGCTGGAGGAATTAGAAAAGGAGTATCAGAGATGGCAGAATCTGAAAAGAATGCTCTTTTGTCTTCCAGGAGGCTAAGGAGAGCATAAGGACCTCCCGTATCACCTGTTTTAGATTCACTGGTGGGGAGAAGGGAGACCTCTGGCCTCTTCTTTTAAAATGCAAATATTAAGCCCATCAGTCTGTGGATCACTACAGTTATGGGACCCTGGCAGGCAGAGAAGTGTGTGGGAGAGAAGCAGACTCCTTCTGCATATTTGGCCACTCTCCCTAGGACCCAGGTGGCAGATTCCTGGTGGAAACCCTGTTCTGTAGAAGTTGAAACACTCACCACCTTACATTAAGTATGTATATCTCGATTTGTGTGACTTGAGCTTGGATTTCTTGGAATTCCACTTTATCATATTCCTTCGAGCCTCCTCCTGCTGTGTTCAAATAATTTCACACTGTAGATGGCTGCCTATGTGCGGTTGAAACAGACATTTGGGAGGAAGGGAAGTGGAGAGGAGAAGAGGAATGGGTAGCGGACCCAGGGACACTGTCCACTGTCCGGTGAAAAACAACACCTATCCTTGAGGAAATGGTTACAAAGCTGTCCTCCACAGGATGCCCCAATCTCGTGCTGTCTTGAATGCTATTAGGCAAGGCCCCAGTCTGCACCCTCCCATTACACCAACACCTTGCCCAGGCTTATGAGGTAAGGCTGCATAGTTTCTCTGGACATTGTTCCTCAGTTTCACAGAATGCTCCACTTGGAATAGAATTTTTTTTGAAAGATTTTGTTTATTTATTTGGCAGAGAGAAAGAGAGCTTAAGTGCACAAGCAGGGGGGAGGGGCAGAGGAGAAGCAGGTTCCCCGCTGAGCAAGGAGCCTGATGCGGGGCTCGATCCCAGGACCCTGAGATCATGACCTGAGCTGAAGGCAGACGCTTAATCTACTGAGCCACCTAGGCGCCCCTTGAATAGAATTTTTGAATGAAGTACTTCATGTAGGGTTTTGGGCTCATCTTGGAGAAAAAGTGTCCAGAATTATTCACATGAAAGTATTCCACGCTCCCAAAATGTTTGCTCTCCTGTATCATAGGTTTGGAGAGGAAACAAAAGTATAGCTATTTGCTTACAACAATTATATTATTTTAATCATTTTTAATAACAATTTACAGTATAAAAGATATTAGACTTCCATTACTGTTTGGGTTTTAGTTGGACTATTTTCATTTCAAAAAAAGGGGATTATCTGAAGTTCCCTCAACTAATTGAGGTATGGGTCAGGTGAGAGAGAGACTATGTGGAAAGCAGGTCTCCTCTGGTGTCATCTAGGTGGATTTGCTCCCTTCCTGGGTGTCTCTGGTGTTAACTCTTGAGCCTGTCTCACCATGGCTGCACCCAGGTTTCCTCCTCCTGCCTCCAAATGGTGGGCAGGGGAAGGAGAGGGCCGAAGGAATGTTCCATCATCAGGGACCATGGCCTGGCTCTCTGTGCTCAAGTCAGTAAGTTGACACTTGATTTTCCTCTCAGGACCTACTTGGCTGTTCTCAAGGCATTTCTCTATCTCATAATTTTAAAGTTTCACCATCCACAGCAGACTGCTTCATTCACTTAAAGTTTTTCATTTCAAATTCCTGACAGAGACAGAAAGAGGGAGAGAGGGAAGAAAAAAGAGAGAGAGAGAGAGAGAGAGAATCTGAATGGCTCATTCACCCTTACAAGCCTAGTCAGGCCATGGGTCTCTGGCCAGACTATGAATTTACTCTCCTTTCAGCTGGGGCTGGGACAGGGGATGAAGGGGGTCATGTAGTACATGTACCTAAAGTCTGCCATTTCAAGAGGTTCAGAGGATTGGGAGTGGGGGCCAGCAGGAATGATCCATCTTTTTTAGAAGCAACTGTGGTTGTACTAGGCAATGTATTTGACATTCCTAGTATACCTCATTAACAAAAGAAAAGCCTTAGCAATGCAAGTAATAGGTACAAAACATACAAAGTAATCTTTCTTTTTTACTTAATGTTAAAATATATGTATATAATGACAGTAGATATTTTAAAGAATACATTCTTAAAAAAAAAGCTCTGGTTTGGAATGTTTATTTGGCCCAGCTGTGGAGCATTATTCTACTGACTCAAGAAATTAATATATTCTTCAGAAGTATTAGTATTATAATAGTCTATTCCTGCAAGCAATAAAAAACAGAACATAAGGATTGAAGAAAGGGTTTACTTTTGTACACCTGGACTTCGATGGGAAAGAAGGCTTTGATGATAAGGAGGCTATTGTATGTTCCAGTTACAGTATTCAGAATAAATGTTAGGTATTTCCAATCTTTTCCTGCATTATTTAACATGAGTTTAACCCAATTTTTCCTTAGGCTCAATAGAAAACAGGTGTTAAGGAGCAAAGACGAAGATGTTTTTATCTTCCTTAGCTATTTCTGCAGTGGTGGGAGAAGGAATTTTCCCACATTCTGAATAAGAAAAGATCACACATTTCCATCAGCCATAGTTAGCCAAGAACCTAGAAGTCATCCTTGATTCCTTCCGTCCCTTACCCCCTTTCCAGCCAACCCTTCATCCAGTCCTGGTAGTTCTACTTCCAAAATATATCCTGAATCCAACCGCTTCTTGCCATCATCACAACTACCCCCGTCCTGCCCCAGCCCGGACTACTGTAATAGACTCCATATTAGGAATGCATTCAGCAGCAAACAACAGAAAACTCAACTATGGTAGCTTTGACAAAGAGGTTTATTTGTCTCTCATACAAATAGTCCAAGGGTAGGCAAGCCAGGCCTGGTACAAGACCTCAACAATGCCACTGGGGACCCGGACTCCATCTTTCTTTTCTATCATCTTTAATGTATTGGCTTTCATTCTCATGCTTGTTACCTCATGGTCTCCAGATGGCTACTACATTGCCAGGCATTGCATCTGTGTTCCAGACAGGAAGAAGGATGTGGGTGGAGAATGATTTCCTTCAGAAGTTTTGTTTTTTTATTTAGGAAGGGAAGCCCTTGCCAGAAGACTACTCCTCACATTTCATCAGCTAGGACTGGATTCCGTACCTATTCTTAGACCAATGAATATCCAAAGGACTAAATTGCTGAGGTAGCTATTGTAGACTTGTTAACAGGTTTTCTCCTAACCTCCTTCTACTGCACCTTCCTGTAGCTGAAACTGGAAAGCTAAAAACTACATTTCCCAGACTCCCTTGCAGCTAAGGAATGCAGTGAAGCAACACACGCAGGAACTGGCTGTCTATTTTGCTGGTGTCCCTTAGCAGAGGTAGGGTCGTTCTGGAGTGATTAAATAGGCACTTCGTTGATCGTCCCTTCTTTATGAAAATGATTTAAATCATTATTAACACCACTTGGTGTTGGCTTTTCTCTTTTTGGTTTTTGTCTCCAGCTATTTCAATAAAGAATATTACAGGGGCGCCTGGGTGGCTCAGTTGGTTAAGCGACTGCCTTCGGCTAAGGTCATGATCCTGGAGTCCCTGGATCGAGTCCCGCATCGGGCTCCCTGCTCGGCAGGGAGTCTGCTTCTCCCTCTGACCCTCCCCCCTCTCATGTGCTCTGTCTCATTCTCTGTCTCTCAAATAAATAAATAAAATCTTTAAAAAAAAATTAAAAAAAATAAAGAATATTACAAAGTTAGGTAACTCAAAATAAAGCACTGTAAAGCACGTATGATTTCCTCACAGTTGATAAACTAAGCTTAGAACAAGATCAGTTTCTTTAGTCTCAGAACCACAAATTCCTAGCTTCTCCAAAGACACTGGCTGCTGCTGGTGATTTTGATGATGGTGTGATTTTTCTAAATCATCCAGACACTGGGAATTCTAACCACTGGTGTTTCCTTTTTCCTCTTGACTATTAAAATGCTTTAAGGCAAATGAGTGGCTTTCGTCCTGAAAGTGTAGCTTTCATTCCATGTATTTTGTGTGCTACCCTCACTTCTGATCCTACCTTTTCTCTTTCTTCCCTTTTTTCTTAATTCCCTTACTTATATTTGTTATTTCATTCTGCTGCCTCTTTTTTCCACATGGCAGAAACCCTTTATGAAAATAGATAAGATTATAAGAATATGTCTGCTAAACAAGAAAAACTATTGAGTAAAGACATTTTAGGGATGCCTGGGTGGCTCAGTCGTAAAGCATCTGCCTTCGGCTCAGGTCGTGATCCCAGGGTCCTGGGATCGAGTGCCGCATCAGGCTCCCTGCTCAACAGGGAGCTTGCTTCTCCCTCTCTCTCTGCCCCTGTTCATGTTCCCTCTCTTGCTGTCTCTCTCTCTCTGTCAAATAAATAAATAAAATCTTTAAAAAAAACAACAAACATTTTTATCTCCCACATTATAAAAACTGTCAAAACATAGTGTACCAAAAGTAAAATTTGGGGTTAAGCATTTCATAACTATAAAACAACTTTAAAAAATATTTTAAGTTGGTCCTAAACATAAGCCTCTGCTTTGTTGCCTGGAAAAATACAGACTTTCCTCCATATGCTTGCCATAAACTTGAGACTAGGGTGAATATAAAAGATGGATGCTCAGTATTGGCCTTAAATCATCTCACTGTGGTGATAAGAATCACACACATCATAGGACTAAACTGGAAGTGTTTGTCACCAATACTTTAGGGAAGATAAATGCATATTAAAATGTTTTAAACACCGATAAGCAGTATAGCAAGGTGAGAAACTCATACCCAAATGTCAGCGATGTTATCTGAGATTATTTAAGATAGGACCACAACCCAGGGGGTGGAGGGAAGTGGGGACAGTGGGGAAAGTTTGCTCTGCAGCCCCACTCTTTTTAATATGATCAATGCTGATAATGCTTTTGACAGCAGGTTTGATTTGAGGGTGAGATGCGGGGCGGGGGGTGGGAAAAGAAAACATTTAGGAGAATTGTGCTCAGTAGATGATGAAGCAGGTTAATACTATTTGGGGTAAAAAATCTGCTGATAATAAAGCCATGAGGCTGAATCTTTGCTTATGATTACATTTCATGAAACACACATTTATAGACACTTTAGAATTTGCTAATTAGATGGCTACTCATGTTTTTAACTGACTTGGCAGCAAGAGAATCACCCAGATGCTCTGAAGGAATATTATCTGCCAGCTTGGAAAATGGCTCCTGGGAAGCTTCCGGTCTGGGGCAAGACTCTGCAGGTGGAGTGGGGCCGCAGAGCAAGAGTTCCCTGTAGAATAGGAACCTAGTCATGCTACAAAGAGCAAGTGGCTCTTTTTCAGGCTGTGAAGAAAAAATATTCTTCATAAATCTGCCACTGTCTTTACTCTGACCTGATGGTGATAATAATGGCAATTTACATTGTTAAGTGTGTATGAGGTGCCAGGCCCTTTAAATGAATTCTCTCACTGAGTTCTCACAACACTACTATCATTACATATATTAAAAAATGAAGAAATGAGTCTTAGGCCAGCTTGTCCAAACTGACTTGCCCAAATTTACACACTTAAATACCAGTAGAGTGGAGATTGAAGCCCAGGCAAGGTGACACCAGAGCTTAGGCTCTTTCCTGACTTCTGGGAAGTGAAATCTCACATTAAGGAATATAAGATGCTATATCTGAGTTTTGGTGAATTTCTACTCTATATATTCTATGACACTACAAGTTATGGAGTAGAATATAGTTTAAAATTGGTCCTTCTGGGCCTCCTTCCAATGGGCTTTATTAAAGTGTCAGAAGTTACATTCTGTGTTACCTTTCTATTGCTACATAACAAATTATCCCAAAACTGGGTAGCCTAAAACAACAAACATTTATTATCTCACAGTTTCTGAGAGTCAGAAATCTGCAGGCTGCTTAGCTGGGTGGCTCTGGTTTGGAGTCTCTCATGAGACTGTGGTCAAGCTGTTGGCCAGGACCACAACCATTTCAAGGTCCACCTGGGGCTGAAGGCCCCACTTCCAAGCTTGCTTGTGTGGGTGTTAGCAGGCTTCCATTCCTTGTGAGATGTTGGACTGAGGGCCCCAGTCTTTCCCTGGCTGTTGACCAAAGGCCTCCCTCAGTTCAGTCCATGGGCCTCTCACAACATGGAAGCTGGCTTTCCTCAGAGCAAGGAATTTAAGAGAGAGCAAGAAACAGGTAACCTAAGAGGAAAGCAACAGGCTCTCATAACCTAATTTTGGAAGTGAAACACCATCATTTTGCTGTACTCTAGTCATTAGAAATGAGTCACAAAGCTCTGCCAAACTCAAGGGGCTACCCACGGGCATGTTAACCAGATGATTACTCACTAGGCGCCATTCTGGAGGCGTCCTCTACACATGCTCTAATATGCTACAAAGATATGGGTATCCTGGTTTCACTTCTGAGTTCCAGGTTTTCAGGTGTTAGTGTTGGCTTTCTCTCTTTATTCAAATGAAAAGAAATTAGATTATTAGACTCAAATGACAAATAATCAGCTCAAAAAAAAAAAAACAACCTTCATTAGAAGACAAGGTTGGAAAGATGAAGTGAAATTTAAAATATCTTTAACTAACAATTACATTAAATTGCTAATAAATTTAAATTTCTTAGCAAATAACACATTCTTGCCCAAATATAGTCAAACACAGGTCCAAGCTGTAATTGGTTCCAAATTTAAAAAGCCCCCAAAATGAACAAAGAGCACTTAAAAATACCGGAGAGTATCAATCCTGGAAACAATTGTGTGTCTTCAGTATTTCCCTTTATGCTAATATCGGAAATCACTGTAATAACATGTCAGAGACTCCTTGAGGATAAGCTGAGAAACACATACTTAAGATCAATTTGAGAAAAGGTGTGGCATTGCCTTATACAACACGATTAATCATTTTTAGAGTCTTGTAAACCAGTTGCTTTAAGAGAAATATACACTTCAGAACTACGGGTTAAAATGAAATGGTGATATTTCCAAAATTTAATTAATTTGGAATATTACATATTTTCATGCTTGGAAACTTAGTCTGCCTCTATATTGTTTTAAATTAATACCTAACAATGCATTATCAGAATAAGTAATCATTTGTTATGCAAATTTGTTAATGACCATGACCAAAACCCTTAAAATTCTGATCTGAAATGGCATGAATCTTATTCATAAATGTGGCTGTGTGGTCTTACAAAGGATTGTAAGATGGTTGCCCTTGACTTATTATAAGGTGAAAATTATACATGCTTTTGAATTTTTTCCAATTAATCAGGTCTCTGATTAATCCAGTCTCTACAAATGCTGACAGATGAGTATGACCCATAAACGCTACAATCAAAGAACAGTTCTTTTCTTCTTCCTATTGCTGAAAATTTGTCATATGTTAGCATAATTTTTTTTTCCAACAGTGAATTTCTTAACCGCATTGTAAATGTTACATACCATTTGCAACTCCAGAACAGCTACTTAAAACACCGTAAGCCGTGTTGATAGCTTTCCCAGCTTGATCAGTGACCTCCAGAGGCCAAGCTTGGACTATGACGTTTCTAGGCTGATAGAGAAATCTGCCAATTTTCTAATAATTTTCTTTTATAGTGATAATATGAATTTAGGCTTAGTCTACTCTATCAGAAAAAGAAAATATTTTCTTCTTTTTGTCACTTAACCAGATATGTTGTATAAAAGCTATGGAAGTTTCACAAGCATATTTTGAAAAACAAAAAGAATTATGTGTTGAACACTTTGTGTCTAGTAGCCAGTAAAGTCTGATTAATTTATATCTTGTGAATTCTGAGTTTGTTGTTACTCTTACTGTGATTAAAAATATATTTTCACCTTTGTATGCTCTATTAAAAGTGTTTAGGGGCACCTGGGTGGTGCAGTCGGTTAAGCACCCGATTCTTGGTTTCAGCTCAGGTCATGATCTCACTGTCCTGGGATGGAAACCTGCGTCAGGCTCCGCCGTCAGTGTGGAGTCTGCTTCTGGTTCTTTCTTTCTCCTCCCCTCCCCCTGCCTGCTCACGTGCTCTCTCCTCTCTCTCTCAAATAAATGAATAAAAATTCTTTAAAAAAGTGTATATAAATATATCTGAAATGTAAATTAGATCCACAAGAGAATATTTTCATATTGAAGATAGTAAACTTTCTAGGCCTTTAGAAGTATTTTAGTGAGAAACAAGACAGAGGATCATAGGGGAAGGGAGGAAAAAAAGAAACAAGATGAAACCAGAGAGGGAGACAAACCATAAGACACTCTTAATCTCAGGAAACAAACTGAGGGTTGCTGGAGTGGTGGGGGGTGGGAGGGATGGGGTGGCTGGGTGATGGACATTGGGGAGGGTATGTGCTATGGTGAGTGCTGTGAATTGTGTAAGACTGTTGAATCACAGACCTGTACCTCTGAAACAAATAATACATTATATGTTTAAAAAAGAAGAAGAAGAAGATATTAGGAAGGGAAAAATGAAGGGGGGAAATCGGAGGGGGAGACGAACCATGAGAGACTATGGACCTGAGAAACAAACTGAGGGTTCTAGAGGGGAGGGGGCTGGGGGAATGGGTTAGCCTGGTGATGGGTATTAAAGAGGGCACGTATTGAATGGAGCACTGGGTGTTATACGCAAACAATGAATCATGGAACACTACATCAAAAACTAATGATGTAACGTATGGTGATTAACATAACATAATAAAATAAAATTTAAAAAAAGAAGTATTTTAGTGAGGAATACTTATTAATCAGCACCATTGCATCATTATAGCAGTGTCTGAAGGATTGCTTTCCAACAACAGTCAATACTTTCTAGCATAGCACTGACAGAAACTTATCTCAATGAAGTTGCATTTCTCTACATTGTAATTTTTAATTTTTGTATTTAAGTACAGTTGACACACGATGTTACATTAGTTTCAGGTGTACAGTGGTTCAACAAGTTTATGCTATGTTCACCAGAGATGTAGCTACCATCTGTCCCCATACTATTTCTACATGGTAATCTATATTCATATACCCTTTTTCACAGTCAGTTTCACTCATTTGGTTTCATTTTTCCAAAAATTGGAGGATACAAAGACATTTGAGGGTACATTATTATCCAATATAATATGCTGACAATAAAATCAAGGCTTCATTTCAGACAAAAGTGGATTGCGAGGCTCTTCTAAATAGTATAAAACTAAAAGTTTCTCAAATTGTCTCCAATTTCTAACTCCAAGCTAATTTTGTATGTTAACTGAATTTTCAAGAGACAATTGTCAATGTATATTTTTTATTTTCATTGTGGAGCTAGCATACCCCTGGTACTCACTTGAAAATGGAGTGATATAAGTAAATAAATATTCAGTTTATTTCAAAGTGATGTGAAAAATAAAATTACATGTATAGCTGGAAACATTATGCAAATACATTTTCCAGAAAAGAATAAAAAATTAGTGTGTATTCAACTCAAAGTTATAGAATATATTTCTCCAATCAGTTCATCAATCAATAAGTACTTATTGAATAGCTATTACTGGACTGAGCCCTGGGCTAGGTTTTTTGGTGATTATATAACTAACTATAATTAAGTATAAATATATGTATTCCCACATTTAAAGAGCTTATGGTTTAACTGAGGATACAAGATTTAAACAGTAGAGATCATTTTAGGTGGAGTTATATTAAAAAAGAACAACGGTACATTCTAAATGCAAAAGAAGTTGAGAAAAGAAAGTAATCAATAGGTGCTGGTACTCAAGTAAAATTAAAAGGAGGCAGTGAGCATTAAGCAAGGCCATAAAGACATGAACAGAATTTCAGCAAGAGACTTAGAGTAATGAGTTGTCTCAGCTGGAGGAAGAGAATAAACAGAATAACACAGGTGGGAGCTCACCAGGTTTGTTTTATGGGCAGTAAGGAGTTGAACCTGATAGGAGTGAAGGTTCACTTTGGATGTGGTGGCAATTCATTTGGATAACAAGTGAAGGTTGTCCGAAAGAAGGAAGGAATCAACTGAAAAACAAGTCAGTGGAATTCAGAGTTGATGCAGAAAGGAACAGGGGCCTACCACAGGTTCCTGAAAAAAAGAGTCGTGATGAGAGTATGTGTTCAGGAAACTTCTTTCAACCAATGACTTAAATCAAAATATAAGTAGTTAAATAATGATTTTGAGCCTTCGCTTGGCAAAGATTATGTTAAAAATGACAAAGAAAGCGGAACCTTGTTAAGTTCCATTTGCTCAAGTTCAGTTATATTGTCTTTATTCCACCAGAAATAAAGTTTAGGGGAAAAAAAAAACCACACACACAAGGAGAGTGAGGACCAAAGCCCGTGGGAGGAGAGTAAGAAAGGAGCTACTTCCACAATTTAATACAAAAAACATATTGATGGAGTGCCTCCTACTTGCAAAATACTTGATTTCACAAACACAAAATCCAATTCATGTGTCCAAAGAGTTGACAAGATAGTGGATGTGTTAGGGAATGTACATCTGACATTTTTATAAATGTCACAACAGTGGTGCAACTGAAATCCCATGAACATTCACAGAAGGGCAAAGTCATCTTTCAGGTACGTGAATCAGAGTGGGTTTCATGAAAGAGGCCCCATTTTTTGTGAATCTCAAAATGAGTATGTTGTCAGAAGAAAAGGGAAGGGAGCCTCAGAAAAGTAATGTTTACTCTGAGTGGTCTTGTGTTTGCTAAAAATCACCAATTATTTTTTTTAAATTTTTTATTGTTATGTTAATCACCATACATTACTCATTAGTTTTTGATGAAAAATCACTAATTATTATGGGGAAAGTGGTGGGGGGTGGAGAATGGATTTGGGAGCCAGTAACAGTATCTGGCTTACCTGGGTTTTTAGACACGGCAGCAGGAAGATGGTATCTGGCTAGTATACAGAATACATGTGTGTCCTGCTGCCCAAACTGGTTTGGAATCCTTCCTTAGCAAGGAATGTTTTGGCCAATGAAATAAAGGAGTTGCTCAAGCCAGGTAGTATGATGAATGAGTTGTGAGGTTAGCAAGATGGGGAGATTGGAGAAGAGCAATGTATCTAGCAGAGCGGGAAACCTGAAGAAGTGAGCAATGTATTCGGTGAGCTGACATCAACCTTTTCCATTCTTGGCTTTGCCCTTTTGTTCACCAATCCTCTTTCATAATTCGGCCCTGAATGCTAAAACTCTCATTTCCCCATTCGTCTGCTGTCTTTCTCTCCTGCTCCCTAGAAATTAAAATTCAGACTTTAGGGTTGGTCATACTTTTGCTCCACACTTTCTATTATTCAGCTATAGTGTTGACATACTTAATCTCCTTTATGTGACAAGTAATGAACTCCGCTAGCTGGAAAACTTCAACGCAAAGAGAACAGACAACTCTTGTGATATAATTCAGACGTTTCCCTCAATTCACATTATTCCTGCTCTCAAGACCTTCCGTGTCCCCAGATATCAGTTGGTTCCTCACTAAAACTGACCAGTGAGCAATCTCACCTTATGCATACTTACTTAACAAGACATAAAATTTAATTAATTGGGCTGGAAATTTTGTTTGCCTACTCTCAAGCAACGATTGTTTATTGTTAAAAAAAAAAAAAAAATAGAGCACTTGACCTTCTAGAGTGGGCTACGAAGAGTTCCCTAAAGGACAATTAGTTTTGCAACTGATTTTCTAAATATTTAGTAGTACTCAAACACAGCACTAAAGAGGCTGTTTGTTTGTAAAAAGAAACAATGCCACTTTAGACACTGCTGTCAGGTTTTTGATAAACAAGTACAATATGCTCTTGGGAAGCTGGTGAATCTAATTCAAAACGAAATAAGATCTTGTGCCTCTTCCAAATGATGCCAGTGATTTTCCACTATTCTTCATCCTGTTGCTCTTTGGGGTCTTCTTTGTTGCTTCCTTCTGGTCCCCTGAGACTTGAATGTTGGTATACCCCAGGGCTCAGTTCTCACATCTGTCCTTTCCTGGGCTGATATCGAGCAATCTCTCAGCTTTAAGAACCACCTCCGTGCTGACCACTCCCAATTCTCTATCTCCGGCTCAGACTTCTCCCCTAAACTCCAGTCTTATATATCCCCCTGCCTATAGAGCATCACATGCATGTCCAAAAGCCATGTCAAACTTAATCCTACTCTGGTTTCTCTTCAGATCATATAAATCTTTCGCCTTTTACTAAAGATTTCTGTGGAGAGGAACAATTCTGAGAATGATAGCAGGAAGGGAAGAATGAAGGGGGGGAAATCGGAGGGGGAGACGAACCATGAGAGACTATGGACTCTGAGAAACAAACTGAGGGTTCTAGAGGGGAGGGGGGTGGGAGGATGGGTTAGCCCGGTGATGGGTATTAAGGAGGGCAGGTATTGAATGGAGCACTGGGTGTTACATGCAAACAATGAATCATGGAACACTACATCAAAAACTAATGATGTAATGTATGGGGATTAACATAACATAATAATAATAAAAAAAACTTAATCCTAAAACAGAATTTCTGATTTTCCCCTTAAAGACAGACTTAATCCCACAGTCTTCCCCCTCTAGATAAATACTAACTCCATCCTTCCAAATTGCTGAGGTCAAAAACCTTTGTGTCATTCTTGACTTCTCTTTTTTTCCTTCCACCGCCCACATCTAATGTGGGAGGAAACCCTAGGGGTTCTACCTTCCTAATCTCTCCACACTTTGACCGCTCTCACTACCTCTGTCACAGTGCAGGCTGCCATTATCTCTCACCTAAATTCTTGCAATAGTCTCCTAACTGGTTTCCCCACTTCAACCTTCTTCTCTAACCCCCTTACCTGAAGTCTACTTTGGATATAGCAGCCGAGATGATCCTTTTAAAGTCTCCTCCTCTGCTTACAACCCTCCAATGTATTCCCATCTCAGGCAGGGTCAAGGTCAAAGTCTTCACAACTACCTCAGGTGCCCCACCTCTGCCCTAGCCACACCAGCTTCCTTGCTATCCCTCCAGGCACGCTCTCTCCTCAAGATCTTCCCAATGGTTGGTCCACTACCAATGGTCTTTCTCCACATAGCTTCATAGATATTTTCAGGTCTGGATTCAAAGTCATCTTGTCAGTGAGTCTTTAGCTGACCTGCCCATTTAAAAGTGCCACTTCCACCTTCCCCCCAGTCCTCTACCTCTTGTCTCTTCTTTACTTTTCTCCATAGCACTTATTACATTCTGATGTATATTTTACTTATTAGTTGATTGTCTATCTCCCCTCACTTGAATGCCAGCTCCATGATGGCAGGAAATTTTGTTTATTCATCTAGAGCCATGCCTAGCACATAATAAGTGGTCAATAGATACAAGTTGAACGAATAGATAAGTAAATAGAGAGTATTTATGACTAAGGCAAAAGCATAATTAACAAGTGTGCTTTCATGAAGGATAGACCCCTTAAAAGAAGCCACCGTAACTTTTTCTCTTTGTGATCACGATTATCTAACAGTGTCCATCATATTGTAGGCATTCATTAAACACTTGCTGGGGGTGCTTGGGTGGCTGCGTAGTTAAGTGTCTGCCTTCAGCTCAGGTCATGGTCCCAGGGTCCTGGGATCGAGCCCCTGCTGAGCAGGGAGTCTGCTTCTCCCTCTCCCACTCCCCCTGCTTGTGTTCCCTCTCTTGCTGTGTCTCTCTCTGTCAAATAAATACATAAAATCTTTTAGAGAAATCAAATAACAAAGTAAAGAATTTTCTAGAAATGGATGATGGTGATTTTTCTAGGGATCAATATGCCTCTTATTTTTACCATGCTTTGTGATTTTCAAAGAGCTTTTACATAGCCTACTTGTTTATAACCATGACCACATTAAAAAGAAACCAGGGCAGGAGAAAAAAGGAGAGAGGGAAACAAACCATAAGAAATGTTTAAGAATAGAGAACAAAGTGAGGGTTGATGGCGGGAGATGGGTGTGGGATGGGTATTAAGGAGGGCACTTGTTATGATTAGCACTGGGTGTTGTATGTAAGTGATGAATCACTGAATTCTACTCCAGAAACCAATATTGCACTGTATGTGAACTACTAAAATTTAAATTAAAAAAATAATAAAAGAAAAAGAAGAAATTAAAATAAAAAAAACGAAACGAGGGTAAACATCATTATTTTCATTTTACAGATAAGGAAAGTGAAATTCAAAGAGAAAAAGTGAATTGTTTGAGGTTTCATAGCTGGCAATTGGTGTATCCAGGACTAGAAAACTGATTCTTCTGAGATTGAATTCAGGTTTTTTTAACCATAATCTTCTATTGATATACCACTGAATTTAATGAGTGGATTTTATATCCCTTTTATTTTTAGCACATGTGAGGTATATAATAGGTGCTTAATAGATGTTTACTAATCACTTAAGGTAAAAGTATATATATTTATTCTTTCACTCTCACTACAGACTTGTCATAGAAAAGATAATTCACAGGGGTGCCTGGGTGGCACAGTTGGTGAAGCATCCGGCTCTTGGCTTCAGCTCAGGTCCTGATCTCAGGGTCATGGGATTGAGCCCCACATGGGGCTCTGCACTCAGCACGGAGTCTGTTTGAGGTTCTCGATCCCTCTCACTCTCCCTCTGCACTTCCTGCTCATGATCTTCCCGCTCATGCTCTCTCTCTCTAAAATAATTAAAGAAATCTTAAAAAAAAAAAAAAAAGATAATTCACATCTTCTGGCAGAAAATAAACAAGCCCTCAAATCTTGCTAACTTTCATACAAATTGAGTACTTTTCCAAGGCACAAAAGCAATTGTAATGGGCCATGTTTTCTATCAGTATTCATATTTACTATTCATTTCTCAGGAGTTCTGCAAGATTAATGCCTGGGTTTCATGACTTAAGTCACTTTCTTTTGAACTAAAGAATAAATCATCAGATCTTATAAGATCTTGTGTTCCCTTCTGCATATATGATTCTAGCTCCCTTTTCCCTGTATTTGAAGAGTCAGAGAGATTTAAATTTAAATTGTCTTATACCTTATGCTTTAACATATCATTGCATACTCCTAACATTTTCTAGGAATAATTAAATATAGGAAATAGTACGATATTTATATTTAAGACTTATGTTTGAAAATAATCATGTCTCTAACTGAGCTATGAACAGCACAGCAGATACTATATAATAGACTTTTATCTTTTCTTTTTTTAAGATTTTATTTATTTGACAGAGAGAGACACAGCGAGAGAGGGAACACAAGCAGGGGTAGCGGGAGAGGGAGAAGCAGGCTCCTGGCCGAGCAGGGAGCCCGATGCAGGGCTCGATCCCAGGACTCTGGGATCATGACCTGAGCCGAAGGCAGACGCGTAACGACTGAGCCACTCAGGCGCCCTGACTTTTATCTTTTCTATTTCAACCACAGTAAGTAGTAGTTTCTCTAAAGCCTAGAAACACCCAGAAAAAACTTTTTTTCTTGCCTGATATGAAGGGGCATCACAAACAAAAACTTTTAGGGAAAAAAAGCAAAAAACCCTAGCTTTTTGACCCTTTGGGTAATTTAAAGAAACAAGTATAGGGGCACCTGGACGGTGCAGTCAGTCGGCAGCCGACTGGGTTTAGCTTAGGTCCTAATCTCAGGTTGTGATCTCAAGGTTGTGGGATCGAGCCCCACATCGGGTGGGCACTCAACACAGGGTCTGCTGAAGACTCTCTTTCCCTCTCCCTCTGCACCGCCCCCCACCCCATGCTCGCACACACTTGCGCACGCGCTCTCTCTCTCAAATAAATAAATAAATCTTAAAAAAAAAAAAAAGAAAGAAACAAGTGTATAGTCTTTTGTGGGTCAGTTGTCTGCTCTAGCTGATCTCACAAGGGGTGGAGATGTTTCCTCCTATTGACTATACCACTCTGGTGACACTTCTGTGATGATTTTCATGCCTTGCCACGGTAGCTGCCACAGTAAAATTAACCTGCAGGCTTTAAAACCTTAAAGACCAGGAAGCTCACTTCCCTCAGCCTCTTCTCTTCAACTTCCACTATTGTGTTCTGCGTGTCATCTGTCAAAAACATGTGATGAAAAATGTCATCTAACAAAGGGAGAGGCACTCAGCCCCCAGGTTTAGTGGACACCACGTCTAGACATTGGGCAGAGAATACATTTACATTGTCGTGCAGGCTGCTCGTGTAAACTGTTATTCCCTGGCACCTACACACTAGGGCTGGAGTCCAAACTTGTGATGGGCACCAAGCCATGCCAACAGATGGGCACAGGGATGACAGCCAAGGGACTATGTATGTGCATCAAGTATAGGTGTTGAGAACAGGAATTCCAACTGAGAAGATCAAAATGACTGTCTGTCTCAAGCTTATGGTTAAGAGCTTGTCAATTCATGCCTTGTTTAATATAAATGGACTGGAATTCAGGAGAATTGACAGATTTTGACAAAATCTCAGATTTATTTTTTAAATAGAAATGCAAAAATAACTTGGACATTTGCAGAAAATGGTTTGGTGGTATTTTGTGAGCAGAAAATGTTTTAACTTCTCCAGAAAATTTCGTGATTATTAAAGTTTCTCATAAAGAAATACGGAATTGGAGCATTTTACAGAGTTAGCTCATTTAGCTTCTCATCTGTTATTAAAATCCTGTAGTGCATTTAATTCTATTATTTCAATGTCACGTATAATTCTTAAGGAAATTTATCATAACAAATCAATGAAATTGAATTTCCTAATTTAATCATCTGTTAGATCTCAAAACTGCCTGAGATTCACTCTACTTTGTTTTTAATTTAAGAAAGACCACTCAGAGGGGACACTTTATTTGTGTTTTAAGTTTTCCTTTTAAAAAATAATTTCAAAGCTTCAAATCCGAAAATTATGTGATTTGAATCAGAAGTGGGAGGAGGGGAGATTTGGAATCCCTTAAGATCACTCATGTGAACGGAGAAGGAAACATGTGGTTTATATTACATAACTTCTCTGTGCTTTTTTCCCCTACCTAATAAAATTAGGGAATTGGACTAGACCATCTCGAGGTCCTTTCCAGCTACAATTCCCTATTCCTCTTTTTTTTTTTAAGATTTTATTTATTTATTTATTTAACAGAGAGAGATACAGCTAGAGAGGGAACACAGGCAGAGGGAGTAGGAGAGGGAGAAGCAGGCTTCCTGATGAGCAGGGATCCCGATGTGGGGCTCGATGCGGGGCTCGATCCCAGGACCCTGAGATCATGACCTGAGTCAAAGGCAGACGCTTAACGACTGAGCCACCCAGGCACCCTGACAATTCCCTATTCCTAATGTAACCAAATGAAATGATGCTTTTCTTTCAAAATACGAATCAAAATTCCGAGGAGAAGTCACATGGCTGTTACAACTCCAAAAGAAGGTAGAGCACAAGGATTCCTGTTACACGATCCAAATTGCCCTGGATTCCTAAGTTTTTTAGAGGTAAGGAAGTCTTGATTCATCTGCACTCTTTCCAAGGCCTTAGAGACAGGTTTCCCCAACCATTCAAAACTCCTCTATAAGAATATTTTTTAATTTTTATTGAGGAATAATAATATAAACAGGAAAGAACACATACGATAAAAGAATAGCTCATGAACTTTCATAAACGGAACATACCAATGGAACAGCAACAGATCAAGAAACAGAATATCCTCAGCATCCCCAGAAGGCACTCACTACTCCTTCTAGTCACTACCTCATCAACAGCAGCCACTAATGGGACGTCTACCCACATAGATTGGCCATAACTGTCTTTTGAACTTTGTATAAATGGAATCATACAACATGCCCTCTTTTTTTTTTTTTTAAAGAGCAAGCTTGGGACTTTTTTTTTTTTTTTAAAGATTTTATTTATTTATTTGACAGAGAGAGACACAGCGAGAGAGGGAACACAAGCAGCGGGAGTGGGAGAGGGAGAAGCAGGCTCTCCGCCAAGCAGGGAGCCCGATGTGGGGCTCGATCCCAGGACACTGGGATCATGACCTGAGCCGAAGGCAGACACTTAACGACTGAGCCACCCAGGCACCCACAACATGCCCTCTTTTGTGTTGGCTTTTTTTACTCGATATTATGTTCATGAGATTCACTCACATTGTTGCATGTAGTTTTAGACTGTTCTTTCTCGTTGCTATATAGTAATTCATTTATCTATACTACTGTACAGATAGAATACAAATAGTATTCCTGTGAATATTTGAGTACCCCTCTTTTTTAATAAATATGTAGGTTTGCATTTCTTTGGGGCATATGCTGAAGAGAAGATTTGCTAGGTCGTAGGGTATGCAAATGCAGCTCTGGTAGACATTGTCAGTTTTCTCAAGGAATTGTAAACAATTTACACACCCACCTAGCAGTATATGAAAATTCCTGTTGCTCTACATCCCTACCAAAATTTAGAATTTATGTCTTTTTTTTTTTTTAGTTTTGCTCTTCTGGTGGATATCCCAAAGTGTATTTTTTAAACATTTGTTTTATTGAGGTGAAATTCACATAACATAAAATTAACATTTTAAAAGTAAACAATTCAATAACATTTAGAACATTCACAATGTTGTGCAATCACCATGTCTATCTAGCTCTAGAACATTTCATCACCCCACAAGGAAACTCTGTACCCACTGAGCATTCACTCCCTGTTCCCTGAATCCTCCCCACCTATCCATGGCAACCACCAATCTGCATTCTGTCTCTATGGATTTGCTTATTCTGGATATTTCATATAAATGGAATCATATGTTTTCAAGGTTCATTCACACTGTATCAGTACTTCATTCTTTTTATAGCTGAATAATTCATTGTATGAATTGAATACTACAATTGTTTATTTCTGCATCCACTGATGGACATTTGGGCTGTTTCCACCTTTTGGTTATGGTGAATAGTACTGCTGTACATATGTGTGCACATGTATTTGGTTGAATCCCTCTTTTTGATTCTTTTGGATATATATATATATAAATCCTAGGAGTGGAATTCCTGGGCCACATGGTAATTCCGTTTAACTTATTAGGGAATTGCCAGTGTTTCAACAGCAGTCTAACCATTTTAGATTCCTACCCACAGTGTATCAGGGCTCCAATTTCTCCACCTCCTCAGCAGAAAAATAATGCTTAATATTTTCCAGATTTTATTTTATTTTAATAAAAGATTTTACTTATTTGTCAGAGAGAGAGAGCGAGCACAAGCAGGGGGAGTGGCAGGCAGAGGGAGAAGCAGGCTCCCGGCTGAGCAGGGAGCCCGCTGTGGGACTTGATCCCAGGACCCTGGGATCAGGACCTGAGCCAAGGGCAGTCGCTTAGGATTATAGCCACAGCCATCCTAATGGGTATGAAGTGGTACCTTATTGTGGTTTTGATTTACATTTCCCTAATGACTAATGATGTTGAGCATCTTTTCATATGCTCCTTGGCCATTTACATATCTCGTTTGGAGATATGTCTGTTTAAGTCATTTGCCTGTATTAATATTAATTGGACTGTTTGTCTTTTTCCTGTTGAGTAGTGAGAGTTCTTAATATATTCTGGGTACTAGACCTTTATCAGATATATTATTTGTGAATAATTTCTCACATTCTATAGGTTATCTTTTCACTTTCTTGATAATGTCCTTGAACATTAGCACAAAATGTTTAATTTTCGTGAAGTCCAATTTATCTAGTTTTGTTGTTGCTTGTGCTTTTCATGTCATATCTAAGAATCCATTGTTAAATCTAAGGCTGTGAAGAATTACTTTTATGTTTTCTTCCAAGACCTGTACGATTTTAGCTCTTATATGTAGATTATCGATCCATTTTGAATTAATTTTTATATATAATGTGAAGTAGAGGACAACTTCATTCTTTTGCATTTGGTTATGACAGCACCATTTTTTAATATATTTTTTATTTTTTAAAATTTTATTTGTTATGTTAGTCACCATACAATACATCATTGGTTTTTGATGTAGTGCTCCACGATCCATTGTTATGACAGCACCATTTGTTGAAGAGAGTGTCCTTTCTCCCATTGAATGGTCTTATCATCCTTGTTGAAAACCAAGTGACCACAGATGTATGGATTTATTTCTGGAATCTCAATTCTATTACATTGGTCTACGTATATATCTTTATGTCAGTACCACAATGTTTTGGTTACTCTAGGTTTGTAGTGAAGTTCTGAAACTGGGAAGTGTGAGTCCTTCAACTCTGTTCTTTTTCAATATTTTCCAGCTGTTAAGGGCCCCTTGTAATTCCATATGAATTTGAGAATTGATTTTTCCATTTCTACAAAAATTGTCATTAGGATGTTGACAGATTTCACTGAATCTGTAGATCACTTTGAGTAGTATTACCATCTTAACAATATTAAGACTTCCATTCAATGAACACAGGCTGTCTTTCCATTTATTTAGATCTTCTTTAATTTTTTAAAGCAATGTTTTATAGTTTTCAGTGTATGATTCTTTCACCAACTTGGTTAAATTTATTCCAGGCACTTTATTCTTTTGGATGATCTTGAAAATGGAATTGTTTTCTTAATTTCCTCATCAGATTGTTCATTGCTGGTGTATAGAAATGCAATTCTGTGTGTGTGTGTGAGAGAGAGAGAGAGAGACAGAGGGAGAGAGAATATGTGTGTGATCTTGCACTTTGAAACTTTGCCGAAATTTATTAGCTCTAGCAGGTTTTTTTTTCTTTCTGAAGAGTCTTGGATATTTTTCACATGTAGGATCATGTCATCGTGAACAGAGATAGTTTTACTTCTTCCTCTCCAGTCTGGATGCCTATCATTTCTTTTTCTTGCCCACTCACTCTGGGTAGAACTCTCAGCACATTGTTGAATAGTAGGGGTTAAAACAGACATCCTTGTCTGTTAGCTCTTAGGGGGACGTTTTCAGTCTTTCACCACTGAGTATGGTAGTAGTGGTTCTTCACAGATGCCCTTTATCATGTTGAAGACGTTCCCTTTTATTCCTAGTTTTCTGAGTATTTTTTATCATGGAAGTGTTTTAGATTTTGTCAAATGCCTTTTCTGTATCAGTTGAGATGATCATGTAGTTTTTACTTTCATGCTATTAATGTGGCATGTCACATTGATTTTCTTACGTTCAATCACCCTTGCATTTCTGGGATATTTCCCACATTGTCATTGTATATAATGATTTTAACATGTTGTTGGATTTGATTTGCTAGTATTTTGTTGAGGATTTTTGAACTCATATTTGTAAGGAATATTGGCCTATACTTTTCTTTTTTGTGTGGTATCTCTGTCTGACTTTAGTATCAGAACAATACTGATTGTATAGTATGAGTCCGTGTTTGTTCTTCCATTCTTCAGAAGAGTTTGAAAATAATTGTTATTAATTCTTCTTTAAAATGTTTGTTTGGTTTTTTTTAAAGATTTTATTTATTTAACAGAGAGAGACACAGCGAGAGAGGGAACACAAGCAGGGGGAGTGGGAGAGGGAGAAGCAGGCTTCCCGCCTAGCAGGGAGCCCGATGCGGGGCTCGATTCCAGGACCCTGGGACCATGACCTGAGCCGAAGGCAGACGCTTAACGACTGAGCCACCCAGGCGCCCCACTTCTTTAAATGTTTGCAGGAACCAATGTGGTTTTAATTTGCATTTCCTTATTGTCTAAAGAAGTTGGACATCTTCTCATAGGCTTATTGGCCATTTTACCTCATCTTTTGTGAAAGTTTGTTCAAATATTTTGTCCATTTTCTTATTGGTATTCTGTCCTTTTCTTGATTTATAGAAGTTTTTATATATTTGGATAAGTCTTTTGTCCATATATGTATTGTTATATCTTTTCCCACACTATAGTTTGCCTTTTCATTTTCTTAAGGGTGAACTTTTTCTCCTTTTGAAGAACAGGCTTCTTAATTTTAATATAGTCCTATTTATCATTTTTTTTTCTTTTGTGGAAAGGCCTATTTGTATTGTGCTTAAACCATCTTTGCCTACTCTGATGTCATAAATATTTCTCCTGTACTTTCTTCTAAAAGCTCCATAATTTTACCTTTCACAATCCACCTGAGTCTGCCTGAAAACTTACTTTTGTGTAAGATGTGACGCAAGGGTGAAGACTTTTTTTTCCATATGGGCATCCAATTGACCCATGCCAATCCTTGCTCTGCTGGCCTGCAGTATCACTTTTATCTTAAATCAGGTAGCTTGTATGGGTATGAATCTTTGCCCGAATTCTTTATTATGTTCTATAGAATCGTTTATCTATGCACAAATACCACATTGGCCTAATTATTATAGCTTTGTGATATACATCCTAGTATCTGACAGTGAAAGTCCTCCAACCTTGTTTTTCAAGATTGCCTTGGGTATTCTTCACACTTTGCATTTCCATAT
Organism: Phoca vitulina; assembly: GCF_004348235.1. Taxonomy (NCBI): domain Eukaryota; kingdom Metazoa; phylum Chordata; class Mammalia; order Carnivora; family Phocidae; genus Phoca; species Phoca vitulina. The sequence continues at coordinate 22,964,167 of NW_022589736.1, forward strand.
TAATTTTAAAACCAGCTTCTCAGTTTCTACAAAGGAAAAGAAAAGAACCTTCCTAGAATTTGGGGACAAGATTGGAAGAAACATTGTAATTATTCAATGAATATTTGCTCAGTGCCTGATCTTGGCCATGCTCTCTAGGAGGTGTGGTAGTAGATCGGAATACAGGAGGCAGGGAGACACAGTACTTGCCCTCAAGGAGCAGCCTCACTAGTTTCTGAATTCCACACTGAGACTCTCCATCGAATTGATGCAGTGTGTGTGTTGCTTTTTAATCGTGACAGTTTTATAATGGGTGAGATTAGACACCTGCTGAGGCATGTTATGATCATTTGTAAATGTCTTCCTGATGAAATGGGGTGATTTCCAAAGCCTCATGAGGTTTCACTTAAGAAACAGGAGCTCAGAGTTTTCTGAGTTCTTTACAGATGATTTTATTTAATTCTCATGACACCATCACCCAACAATTAGGTAAACAGTATTATCCCCATTTTTACAAATAAGGAAACTGAGGCTTAAAGAGTAATTTACCCAAGATTATACCACAAGCATATTATGGATCTAGTGTTGGAACCCAAGTCTTCCTAATTCTAAAGTATCAAAGTAGAAATATCAAGAATAGAAATTATAGGATGTGAGGGCGATCTGGCTGCGACATCTGTCACCCCATTGATCACCAGGGTTGATTCGGCTGATCTGGCTGGCTAGGCGGGTGTCCCCTTCCTCCCTCACCGCTCCATGTGCGTCCCTCCTGAAGCTGCGCGCTCGGTCGAAGAGGACGACCTTCCCCGATAGAGGAGGACCGTTCTTCGGTCAAGGGTATACGAGTAGCTGCGCTCCCCTGCTAGAACCTCCAAACAAGCTCTCAAGAATAGAAATGATATAAAATGACTTATCCCTATGATTTAATTTCTTGTAACATGTCTGCATGTGCAATGTCATAACAGAAGAGCCATGATGTGAATGTGGTCTCAAACACAGAGATAAACATATTTGAATTTGTTGGTGTTTCTGCAGTGCTCCATGGGTGGGGACAAAATATCTAGAGTAGTAGAGAAGATGGAATTAGTTATCTGGCCAGGTTGGGGCTGAATGGAGTAAAAATTCAAGTAGTATTGAAGGATGGGACTTTGGTATTACATGGTGCAGTTAACTATGGTCACCTGGCATGAAGTGCTAATTCATATAAAGCATTGAAAGACCCAAGGCCTATTCCCAAGAAACAGTATGAAAGGTATGAAGAATTCAAAGACTACGGGGTAGAATAGGTGCTTCTAATGGTATTGAAGAACTTAAAGGAAAAAAATGGCCAAACTTAAAGTTCTAAGCAATTGGCATATATAAAGGACTAAAACTAGGAACTTCCTGTGATTATTCTTGAAGAATCTCTTACCTGTTGTTCATCAGAGCTGATAGACCCCAAAATAAAAGCTGAGATTATTGAAAATCAAACATCAGCTTAGATCTTGTGAGTTATCTAACTTCAGAATCAGTTGAAGTACCAGCCTTATAGATTTCTCATGTTCAAGTTAAGGGACTGAATGAAAAAGTGTAGGACCCTGAGGATTGGAATATAGATATATGGGAGGATTAGAATAACTCAGAATATACTGAACCTCCAACCCCCATTGAGTATCCCTTGCCAATTAAGCTGATAAGACAGTTCTTGCTTTGCCTGAAGATTCTATAAAGACCTGGCCTGATGAGAAATAGTTCCCTCATATTTTACCTTCTGAACACCTCATTGTGTCTGTCTGTCTATTTATCTATCTCTACAGTTATATATACGTTTGTGTGGATATATATGTATATACTGTATATAGTTATATATGTATATATTATGATATTAACATATATATCACTATAGTGATATTAAATCTAGTTAATATGATATACATAATACCATTAATTGTATAATTAATAATGATATTAATAATAACTAATTATTAATATGGTATTAACATAATATCGCTATATGCATATATTAACATATTACGATATATACATATGTAACTACTATATATATACATATAACTACTGTATATACATATATAAATACTATATAGCTCTATATAGTTACATATATACACAATACATAAATAACTATGTAGTATATGGAATACATGTATTAGTATATAGAATACATATAGTTACATATATTATATACATCCTAGTATGTCCTGAAGGTGATAGGCTATAGTAACAAAATCCAATAAAAGAGATACTAACTATACATCAAAGTTGTAAAATTATGCTAATTGATATTGCTAAACTTTGGAAATGGATTCTGGGGATGTTCGACCAAAGACAATGGGACGGAATTTTTGGTCAGACTGAATTTATTCGGTGCACTGCCTCAAGCAGCTGGGACTGTTTCTAACGGATTACCCAGGTGGTTGCCTGAAACCTGGCTAAATAAAGTTTAGATACCTGAAATTTCTTGATATAATGTCAAGGAAGAAATCCAAATAGTAGGAAATAAAAATGTCGAAGTGGATTGGTCATGCAGAGGCTGTTCTCCCAACTCCTAACTGTGTCCCTTGAGGGGGTCCAAAAGATAATCCTTGGTGAGAGTGTTGTCAACATTGAAAAACAAATGAATAAACATTGTACTGGCTGTTCTGTGTAGCTGGGGGATGTAGTGATTGAAATGTGCCTTTGATTTCATTCCCCAATGAACTCATAAAGGGAGTACCAAGGTTCCAGTGTAGTATCACCTGGGAAGGTGTATGTGGCAGCAGAATGGGAGTGATAAATAGAATGAGCGTTACAGGAATCTTTGCTAAAAGCTATTTGAATATTGGGTCCCTAGAACCAAATCACACAGTCAGCCCATTAAAGGCCTACTTGATCTAAATAACCAGAAGTTCTATCTGGTCAACAGAGATTTGCTGTGAGCTTTAATAGTGGGGACTCAGGCCACTCATCTGACTCCTGAGCCTGAGTCAGTTCAGTGACCCAGAGTGTCTGCATTGAAAGAGAGGCAGGGACCTTTGGAGGAAGAACCCATGGCAACATCACATGTCCGTACCATGTATCTTCCTCCTGGACTTGCAAGTCATTGATCAGTGTAAGAATATACTGTAAAGATGTTTGAAAGGTTATTGGAAACTGGTTCAGAACTAACTCTAATTCCTGAATGAAACTGTGGTTCATAGAACACGATGAGATTGCTTCCCTTGCTTCCTTTAATCTTAGCTCAAGTCCATCCCTGACCACCCTATAAAAAATGCAAACACCTTTCCATCTAGAACTCCTTAACCCCCTTCCTTGACTTATTAGTGTACTATATTAGTCAATCAGTTAAGTTTGTTGTCTTTCTTTTAGAACACAAGCTCCATTAGAGCAGGGATTTTTGTCTGTTTTTTTTTTCCTTGTTGTATTGCAAACAACCAGAACAATGCCTTTATAAGTATTTATCGAATAAATAAAAAATGAGAAATAAAATTTTGATCTGATGAACTTAAAATATGAAAGAATCTCCACACTGACTCCTGTCATTGCAAGAGCAAGAGCTATTATGGCAGGAAGGGCCACATTCAGAGCTCTTGTAGCATCCCCTGTGTACCTCTCCATACCAACAAGTCACCATAAAGCAATATCCACCCCTGAGGGATCACAGAGGTTAAGAGGCATCATAACAACCCTAACAGATGCAGGGTTAATGATTCTTTTTACATCACTGTTTAACTAAACTGTATTGTCAGTGAAGCTGATAGATGTCTTGAAAAAGGAAGCATATTACCAAAAATTTAATCTCCTTTTTAGACAAAGAGGTAAGACAGTGAGTTGAAAGCCATGGGATTCACTTATCTTGTAGACATCACTCAGAAGTAGCTGGCCCTATTGAACGGTAGAATAATAGTATCTGTCCTTGATGGATTGTTGTGCTCTCTTATGGGATGTAACAAATGTTTTTAACCAACAACCCACTCTCCCACAGCTTGAATAGATGGATTTGGGAACCAAGAGGAGGAAGGAAGAGTGGAATCTTTCACTATTGCCCCTAATGATCCATCTGCAAAATGTTTGCTTACTATCCCAGTGACACTGGGCTCTGGTATAGAGGTCTTAGTACCCAAGGAAAGAATGTTTCCATTAGAGGTAAACCATAGATTCCCTTGAATTATAAACTGAGAGTGTCACATGGCCAACTTGGGCTTCTCATGCCACTGGATAACAGTTCAAAAACAAAGTATTACATTGTCTTACGGGGTGAATACTCCTGACTACTTACTCCTATTTAAGTAAAATAAGGTTTCCACGAAATAAAGAGTAAGGGAAGAGTATACACTGATTCTTGAGGATACAGCAGATCACCTCCTAATACTACTTTAACAGTGGTGAAAATTATAAAAACCCAAATATGCCGGACCATTAGGGGCTCAGATCTTTCAGGACCATTGGTTTGAATCCCTTTGGGTTAAGAACCTTAACCAGCTGAAGGCAAAGGGAATGTGGAACATATAGGAGGAGGAAAATCATAACATCAACCCTTGCCTGGTGATTCGTGATATGAACAAGGATTAGTTTCTTCTTTCCTAAGTCAGGTATGTATCTATACATTTTAACTAAGTTCCATTTTCTCTGCAGGTCTCTTTTCCCCATTATTTTATATTGACTTTAAATTAATCTAGTGATTGACTTTACAACTTAGTCCATGGATTACAGAATATTGAGATGGGATGGTGATGAAACTAGAAAAGGAACGCACATCATCCTGGGATTCTGACTTGGAACTGGATGCAGTTACTAATGAGACTGGGTTGAGCATTCTGGCAAAGGAGGTGAACACATTTTCCATTATCCTGGGGCTTGCTCATCACGTTAATTGGAATCATTTCTTTTCTTCTAAGATTCTTCTCCTGTCTCTCCCTCCTTTTTCTCCCTTGCTTCTTTCCACTTTGGGAAGTTTTGAGTATGCGAAGTAGATTGTATGCTGTTATTAGGCAGTCAAAGGGTCAAATGTAGAGTTGAGCAGAAGCTTGTTATTCTTTTTGCACCCAATATCTGAACTCTTTTTCTGTATTTGTAGAAACCCTCATTTTATGAGGTGGAGCCTGCCGTCAACTAAGCTGAAAATGTGAAATATTGTAGTTCTTTTTTCAGATTCCTTGAACCTATGTGAGAGCTATCAATCAGATGCCTCTACCAATTCAAAGTCTTGGGAGTGAGCAACACAAAGACACAAGTGTCATGGTGACAGACGTCAACTGCAGCCATTTGCTGAAACATCAAGGGGAATAGTTCCAGCAGAACCCTCCTGGCCCAGCTAGTGACAGGTCCTGTGCCCAGCGATTCCGCCTGCTATCAGCTATTCCATGTGCAGTGCTATGTTCCATGGAGCGGTGCTGTGGGTGATTTGGTGTGCTGTTTCCTGGCTGGGTGGCCCCAAAGCAATGGTGTGCTAGAGCCCGTCGTACCAGCTTGTAAAATGTGACTGCTAAGTTGCCAGAATTTTGTGAGCCAGTCATCAACTATTAAATGTAATACTAAATATTAAATTATGTAAACTTATACATAGCTAAATAAATTGTATATAAAACAAAGGTAAGTCCTCAAAACTCATTACTTCCTAATTATTTTTCTACATTTTACTGTTATCTATGGACTTAAGGTTATTTACATCTATTATATCTATATGATACATCTCTTCCCAATTCTGTGTTCAGTGACATCACATGAGGAGCTTGAAATCAGCCATGATGGGAATATTGACACCACGGAAATTGGCAAACACCACAAAGTAGGGCTTGATTTATTGTTTTGTTGACTGTCTAGTTTAAGTTATGGAAAAAGGTTAATAATACAGATTAAATTTAAAAGTGTATTATGTCTATAATCATTACTTGTAAATAGCACAGAAATTAAGAAACATTTTTTTCCCAGAGAACTGGTTTCACTGTTCAAAAACCTCAATCTCTGATCTTCCCAGAGATCTGAGAGCAACTTATTATCCTTTTCAAAAATCTTTTACTGAATAAATCAGGTAGCATACATTTCTAAGGACTAAGAAAACTGGTGGATGCACTACGCTATCTGCCATGAGACAGTATCTTTTCAGTAGCATGTAACAAAAATCTCTATCATGAGCCTACAATGTTCAAGGGAAGGCAAGATTCTGCCTTTCATTCTGAAGCTTAGCCTCAACTTGTAACAAGAATATTCCAACCTTTTGAACAACAGCCCAATTCCTACTTAAAATTGTTCCTCTTTCTAGGGGTGCCTGGCTGGTTCAGTCGGTGGAACGTGCAACTCTTGATCTCAGGGTAATGAGTTCAAGCCCCATATCAGGTGTAGAGATTACTTAAAAGTACAGTCTTTAAAGAGAAAATAAAATAAAATAATTCATCTTTCTATGCATTCCCATTTAACTGCAATATCTCTTCTATAGATTAAAACATATACCTACTGTCCCCAAGTATAGATTTATATTCTGATGTGGGACTGTTTTGCATATTTTTGAGGAAGTAAGCCAGACATAGTAAAAGTAGCAAACATTTATTGAGTACCTACTGTCTGCAAAATACTGTGGCAGAGCTATTGGAGAATAAATAGGGCTTTCTGGACCTTAAAGAACTTTAGCATTCAGTACTGGAGAGGACATATACACAATGACTGTAATTCAAAATAGAATGTGTTGGGAAACATGAAAGAGGTTCAAATTGCTATGAAATCTACCAATTTCAGTAAGATAACAACTAAGCAATCATACCATCTATAACAAGCCACGCTTGATAATGAGTGTCATTCAAATAAAAGTCTTAATTGTTTGTTTTTTTTTTTTTTTCCAAAATGAGAAGACTAATAGGCATCTAGGAGCCAGAGAGATGGACTTGAGAAGATACCCAGCAATTTTCTTACTATATGTTATCAGTTAATAGTTCAATCAGGGAAGCAGAACCAGTAGGTGTAATGTGGAATAAGGAATTCATTATAGAGATTGGAACTTACACAATTATGGGAGAAAATGTGGTAGTAAAGATCTGGAAAGGAGGAGATAGTTGAAGGATCAGAGAAAGTCGCTACCCTGGGAGCATGAATGGGTCTGTAAAGGCTCTGTGGTGAGCCTGACGTCACTGCAGATCAGTAGAGCTGACTGGGAACCATACAAGTCAGGAAGTTTGGGAAATTCCAGCTTGGCTAAACTGACACAGCATAAAGCCACCATACTATGTTACCTCAAGTAAGAGACTAAAACTTAGCCTCAGTTTCCTCATTGGAAAAGGGAATAATAGCACTTACCTGGGAGAGTTATTGTAGCTGTAGTTGTAGGCTATAATATTATTTATCCCATGAAACCAATTCCTTTATTTATTTTTTTTTTTTTGAGAGAGAGAGAGAGTGCATGCATGCATGTGCGGGGTGGGGGGAGGGGCAGAAGGAGAGAGAGAGAGAGAATCTTAAGCAGGTTCCATGCCCAGGGCGGGGCTCCATCTCACAACCTTGAGATTGTGACCTGAGCTGAAATCCAGAGTTGGACACTTAACCGACTGGGCCACCCAGGTGCCCCAAAACAAATTCTTTTAAAGCCTTAGGCCAATTTTATGGTATTTTCCTCTTTTTTCAAATTATCTTTTTTGATAAGATTATCAGTATGATTTGCTATTTTTAAAAGAAACTACATTTAATTTTTTTGAAATATAGTTTAACATTGTGTTTAGTGTGTCCATTCCCTTGGCTATAAATGATTTTTAGTATTACTGAAAGCAAAATTTATGTGCAGTTAACATTTATATTTACAGTCTAAAATTTGAAAATAGGCATATGATTTGGATAATATGAATTCTCTGTAATCACCAACAGCCTGGTCCTCAACCTATACTTTAGATTCCTCTAAAAGTTCTGTGATCCTCTATTTTCATTTTTTTACTTTTTTTTTTTTTAAGTAATCTCTATACCTAACATGGGGCTCAAACTCACAACCCTGATATCAGGTATAGGATGCTTTACCCACTAAGCCAGCCAGGCACCTTACGATCCTCTATTTTCATACTCTTTCTACTTTGAGGCCCATGGGGTCAATGTCCACAATGAAGTCAAAGTTCAGATCCTAGGATTGCCACACTTAGCAATAAAAATATAGGATGCCCAATAAAATTTGAATTTAAGATAAACAATGGATAGTTTTTTTAATATAAGTATGTCCAATGCAGTATTTGGGACAAGCTTATACCCCCCCACAATTATTCATTATTCATCAGAAATTTTAATTTAACTGAGCATCCTGTTTTTTTTATGGCAACCATTCTGACTCTTCATTCCTGCGAAGGCACTCTAGTCTCATGAATTAAGGAATCTCTTCTACAGTCATACTTTCTCATACTATTTTTGCCAACAATTTCCATAGCAGTTCATTTCACACTTAATATATCCCAAGATAAAACATGACCTTGACCTCTAAAATAGTTACCCTTTCCATCAAGTCACCTCAGTCAGCATTATTGACATTCTTCATGTCTCTTCAGATAGAATCTTGGGTTCATTTTTTAGTGCCCTTCTCCATTTTTACCTACTTCCAGACATTACTAAGTTCTGTCAATTCCTTCTTTAAAGTGACATCCAAGTGTCACTTTCCTCTTCATTTTCATTGCTACAACCTCTGCCTTGACCCCCATCTGCTAGATAGTCTCTTTAACTGCAGTCTTCTTTGATCCTGTTTGAATCCTACTCATCTCCCTAAAACACTATTGTTTCACTGTTCCACACTGCTCAAGAACTTATAACTGCTTGTTATTGTCTATTATATTAAGTAATATAAGTAGTATAAAATCTTTTGTTCTTTGAAGGACAATGTTAAGAAAATGAAAAGACAAGTGACATTTCTTTCAAGTAAAAAATAGATAATCTGAATACAATTACATCCATTTTAAAAATAAATTCATGGCTCAAGACCTTAAAATAAAGAAAACTGCAGTCTCAGATGGCTTCCCCAGTGAATTCTACTAAATATTTATGGAAAAAAATAATACTAACTCTACACAAACTCTTACAGAAAATAAAAAAAGGAGAGAGATCAGCATTACCCTGATACCAAAAAGAGACAAAGACATTAGAGAAAAAGAAAACTATAGATCAATGTGCCTCATGAACATATACACAAAATCCTTAACAAAATATTAGCAAATTTATACCCAGTGATATGTAAAGCAGATAATACATCAAGACCAAGGGGGCTTTACCTCACAAATGCAAGTTTTTTCAGAATTTAAAAATCAATCAATATAATTCAACATATCAACAGACTAGAGAAGAAAAACTCCATGGTCATCTCAATAGATACAGAAAAAGGCTTTGAAAAATTCAACAACTATTCATAATTTTTAAAAAGCTCTCAGCATGCTAGGAATATAAGGGATGTTCCTCATGTTCCTCAACCCTAGGAAAAGATATCTATGGAAAACCTACAATTAACATCATAGTTACTGGTGAAAGATCAAATGCTTTCCCCGAAGATGAGAAACAAGATAAGGATGTCTAATTTCACCACTTCTATCCAACATCATACTGGAGGTCCTAACAAGTGCAATAAGGCATGAAAATAAAGGTGTACAGATTAGGAAGGAAAAAATAAAAATTAACTCTATTTACAGAAGATATGATTGTCTACGCAGAAAAATTCCAAATATAATCTATAAAAGATCTCCTACAACTAATTAGTGAGTTTAGCAAGGTAATAGGATATAAGGTCAATAGGCAAAATCAATTGTATTTTTACATACTCACGATGAACAGTTAGAAAGTAGACCTTTTAAAAGTACTGTTTAAAATAGCACCAAAAAGCATAAATTATTTAGATATAAATCTAATAAAATATGTACAAAATCTTCATGCTTAACTATAAAACAGTGATGAAAGAAATCGAAGAAGACATAAATAAAAGTAGAGATATGTCACACTCATGGATTGGAAAACTCAGTATTGTCATTTCTCTTGGAATTGATCATAGAGTCAATATGATTCCAATCAAAATCCAGCAGGCTTTTTTGTAGAAATCAATAAGCAGATTCTAAAATTTCTGTGGAAAAAGCAAATAAAATGGAATTGTCAAAATGAGTTTGAAAAACAAGAACAAAGTTGGAAGACTCATACCACTTGATTTTAAGACTTAACTTTTATAAAGCTGCAGTAACCAAGACTGTGTTGGTATTGGGAAAAGGTTAGACAAATAGATCAATGTGTCATAGAAGATCCAGAAATAGACCCACATATATATCAACTGAATTTTGGCAAGAGTGGAAAGAACTCAATGGAGACAGTTTGGCAACAAATAGGGCAAAATAATTGAATATCTATATGCAAAAAACCCCACAACTTAATTAATATCTCAGATAATATATAAAAATTGACACAAAATGGATCACAAACCTAAATGTAAAATCTAAAACTGTAAAACTATTGAAGGAAACATAGATGAAAATCTTTGTGAGAGTTGAATAAATTCTTAGACACAACACCATAAGCACAAATCCATAAAAGAAAAATTGGACTTAAAATTTAAAACTTCTGCTCTCTGAAAGACACTCTTTGTGAAAAGACTATCCACAAAATAATGTTCATGGAAATATTTGCAAAAACATATCTTATTAGATAAAGAACTCTCAAAATCAATAAGAAGAAAACAAAACACCCCTATAAAAGATGGGGAAACAATTTGAATTTACACTTCACTAATAAAGATATATAGATGGCAGATAGGCACATGAAAAGATGCTCAACATCATTAGTCATTAAGTAAATGCAAATTAAAACCACAATCACATACCACTACACACCTGTTAAAATGTCTAAAATAACTCATAACACTGGGGCGCCTGGCTGGCTTAGTCAGCAGAGCATGCGACTCTTGACCCTGAGGTTGTAAGTTGGAGCTCACATTGGGTATAGAGATTACTTTAAAATAATAAAATATTTTAAAAATATATTAAAAATAAAATAACTCATAACACCACATGTAAAAGGATGTGAGGCAACTGAGACTGCCATACAATGCTGGTGGGAATGCAATAGTATATACCTATGATGGAAGACAGTTGGACAGCTTCTTGTAAAGTTAAACATACACATATCATATAACCTGGCAGTTCCACACTTTGATAGTTATTTAAGAGAAATAAAAGCATATGTCTACACAAAATCAGCATGTAAATCTTTATAGAGGCTTTATTCATAATCTCCAAAAACTGGAAACAATCTAAATGTCCATCAACTGGTGAATGAGTAAATAAAATACCATATATTCATACAATTAAATATTATTCTCAGTAAGAAGGAAAGAACAACTGATACATGCATCAACATAGGTGAATCTCAAAAACATTTTACTTGGCAGGAGAAGCTAAACAAAAAAACTACAAACTCAATGATTCCATTTGTATGACATTCCAGAAGAAACAAAACTATAGCGAGACAAAGTAAATCAATGGCCTTGGGATCATGGGTGGGGCAAGTATAATGACCACAAAAGGGAAGAGGGAAAATTGTTGGGATTATGGCAGTCTTTATATCTTCAGTGTGGTGTGGTTACATGACTGCATACATTTGCCAAAACTCATTGAATTGTTCAGTACTTTGGAGTTGTAGAGTTTAAACCTCCACATTTCAAATTGTGTGTCCTCCATTCCATGGTAGGTAAGGGTTCTTTTTTCTTATTGTTTTAAATGTGCTTAATCTTCTCAATACCTTATGAAGCATGTGGCATTTGTAGAAGTTGTTCCAAGCAGAGCCAAAGGACCACAAGTTATGGATCACTCTAGAGTATGAGACAGCAACTCCTTGAAACAAGACAAGAAATGTTCCAGAGGAAAATGTGAAGCCATCTTGATTTTGCTTCCAGAGACTTTGTAAAGAGCTGCTAACCATGAATATGATTCAAGAAAAACTAGAGTAAGAACCAGTGGGAAGAGAGGGAATGGCCCCCTAGGTTTTCTTAAGAGGGAGGTGTTTACAGGTAGGCTGACCATAATGAATACTGGCCTGGATTCTGATATTTCAGGGGGGGTCAAAAGATGACAGTAAGATAACTATTGTCATGGAGGTCTTTGAGGGTATCTTATGACTGCTGCTATTAGAAGAGCTCTTTCAGATTCACTTTAGAGTCCCTGAAAGCAAAGAAGTGCTAGGCAGCCCAGAAGGTTTTTATTTAATTTTCTAAGTAGGGGCTTATGTGCTTGGGGTCCTCGAATGGTTATATCATGTGCACAACAGCTGTATATTTGAATGAAAAAAAAAAACACAAAAACCTATGCCAGTAAAAACAAAACAATTACAGAATTACATTATTTGGTTATAATTGCATGCATGAAGCACATGCTAAGGCCAGGCCCTGAATGCTCTTCAAGAGCCATATGTAAGAGGGCGCCTGGGTGGCTCAGTCCTTAAGCGGCTGTCTTTGGCTCAGGTCATGATCCCAGAGTCCTGGGATCGAGCCCCACATCGGGCTTCCTGCTCAGCGGGAAGCCTGCTTCTCCCTCTCCCACTCCCCCTGCTTGTGTTCCTGCTCTCGCTGTCTCTGTCTCTGTCAAATAAATAAATAAAATCTTAAAAAAAAAAAAAAGAGCCATATGTAAGAGATGCCATTATCACTTCCATTTTGCATTTGAGAAAAATGAGACTTAGAGAAAATAAGTCCAAGGTTATAGAACTAGAAGCAGGGGGTATAAAGGTTTGAGCTAAATTTTCTATGACACTATGCTCCATACTACTTTTATTCATTCAACAAATATTTTTGACTATCCACCATGTACCAGGTACTTGTCTAATAAAAAGTGAAAACAAGTAAAGAAGTAACAACCATAAAGGTTCAAATCCCATGTTCTTCAGTATACTTTAAGAAGGCACTGGGGGCGCCTGGGTGGCTCAGTCGGTTAAGCGGCTGCCTTTGGCTCAGGTCATGATCCTGGGGCCCTGGGATAGAGCCCCACGTCCAGCTCCCTACTCCGCGGAGAGCCTGCTTCTCCCTCTCCCTCTGCCTGCCACTCTGCCTACTTGTGCTCTCTCTCTATCTCTCTGTCAAATAAATAAAATCTTAAAAAAAAAAAAAAGAAGGCACTGTAACTTATTTATAGAACTTTGCTAGTGATTCTATCTTATTTTAAGATAAAAAGAAAATGTTAAACAAAGTTATGAAAATCTATTAAAAAATTGAATACATCTCTGGGTAAATATCCCCCAAAAGATTTTTTATATTCCTTTTCACAGAATCTTGTTACCTTAATCAAGTATGTTATTCAAAAAACTGATATTCCACTTGAAACTAGAGATAAACTCTAATCCTTAAATTTGCCAGTTAAACTCTTGTATTTCCAAAATAATTATTCATATAATTATTCAGGTATATTAAAGAAAAAGAGAGAGTAACAACTATTTTCATTCAAAGAATGGTGCAATATTATTCCAATACACAGTGTAGCATTATCTATTCTTCTGTTATTATATTTAGCTGGAATGATCACTTAAAATTTTGCATAATATAAAACTATGCTGAAGATTCTGATAACTTTTCAATGTAAAGGGTCTTTTTTTAAAAAAACCATCTCAGGAATCATGTTAAATATGTTCAAATCTAACCATGTCTTTATACTATTCTTAAAATCTTAAATAAAATAAAGGTAAGCTAAAAGAAAAAGCTTAAGATAAATACAATGAGTGTCTTCAAGCCATTTGTGTCAATGGAAGGAGAGTAAAGGCTGAGCTAAAGATTTAAGTTTGTTACTTTATGACATATTCTCCCCCTACCACCCGCCATTACTGGACAGGATGTTTGCTTACAAAATGACTACTTTCCTATAGTAGCTCTTGATTTTAATATAACAGACTATGATTATGACTCGACTTGAACATTAGTCATCATGAAATGTCATAGTTTCTACAAATAGACAAATATTGATCATAGCAACTTTTAGAAACAGAATAAAAGCAAAATAAAATTAAAATTAACCTAGAAGTATTACTTTTAAAATGCTTTTAGGTTTCTAAAAACATATAATCATTGGTTAAAATATCTCACAAACATCTGAAATTTAGATTTTCATTTATGTCCACTTTGTTGCAAAAATAATCTAAGGCAAACTTCAAAACTACAATATATATGGAATATTATTTTCTTTCTATTATAATTTGCAAATGTAAAATCAATGTGTCCAGTATATGCTGTTGGCAGATTTTTGTAAAGAATACATATTGTCTATAAAAATTTCTAAAACTGGGGCGCCTGGGTGGCTCAGTTGGTTAAGCGTCTGCCTTCAGCTCAGGTCATGATCCCAGGGTCCTGGGATCAAGCCCTGGATGGAGCCTGCCTCAGGGTCTCTGCTCAGTGGGGAGTTTGCTTCTCCCTCTCCCTTCCTCTGCTCGCTCTCTCTCTCTCTCTCATACTCATTCTCTCTCTCAAATACATAAAATCTTTTTAAAAAATTTCCAAAACAAAATACATCTCTTTAATTGATACCATTGGTCTTATAAAATTCTTCATTCAACTCACAAAAATTTTAATTAAATTACTACTTTTTTTTAAAAGATATTATTTATTTATTTATTTGACAGAGAGAGAGAGAGCACAAGTAGGCAGAGTGGCAGGCAGAGGGAAAGGGAGAAGCAAGCTCTCTGCTGAGCAGGGAGCCCGATGCGGGGCTCGATCCCAGGACCCTGGGATCATGACCTGAGCTGAAGGCAGCCACTTAACCGACTGAGCCACCCAGGTGCCCCTAAATTACTATTTTAACAAAAACAAAAGTTATCTTAAACCTCTGTCAACTACTCACCTATATATTGTAGTGGATCTCATTTAAAATTTTCCATCACCTTCAAATTTTAAGAAAAGCATATGAAAATTTAAAGTTTTCATAGGCCTCATGTGCCCATGTATTTCCATCTACATTATTATTCTTTGCCAAATTTCTCCTCATTTCTTGGTCTATAATTTACAGAGCACTGCAAGTCACATAAACATTGCCAATTATCTGATTTTGATTTAGAATACTATTGCTCCAAATGATCCAGGCCTCTTTCCTTTAGCACAAAATAAAAAGAAAATTGAGTAATTACCCGGATACTAGTAACCCAGGTTCAAGTTTCTAATTACATGGACTAAATTGACTATATTAATACAATTCTCCCCTTCACTCTGTTGTTAGTCATTATTTTCTTGGTATTTTACGACATTAAAATGATTTTATAAGTCTTACTCTCCAATCCCTTTTCTTTAAAAAAAAAAAAAAGATTTTATTTATTTGACAGAAAGAGACACAGCGAGAGAGGGAACACAAGCAGGGTGAGTGGGAGAGGGAGAAGCAGGCTTCCCACAGAGCGGGGAGCCCAATGCGGGGCTGGATCCCAGGAGCCTGGGATCATGACCTGAGGCGAAGGCAGACGCTCAATGACTGAACCACCCAGGCTCCCCTCCAATCCCTTTTCATAAAATACAGATAAAATGCTTATATAAAGAAATGTGATTTTGAAAATAATACTTGAAAGAGTTAGAACAGCTATATTTATGTTTTAACCTTAATAAATCAATTAAAAGCTTAAGTAGAGAAAACTATGGGGGGAGGGACGGAAAAGTTTCATCTATTTTATAGGTGCTTGTTTTCATAGTCATCTATAAAATCACTTTCTGAGCATTTACCATGGTGTAAAAATCAGTTATGCATAAACTATTTAAAGTATTTTCTGAATACTTCTATCGATACAAATAATAAAAGTGAGAGTGTTGAACACAATTATACTACTAAGGTTTTCTTTAAAATATTTCTAGACTGGGTGCCTGGGTGGCTCAGTCGTTAAGCATCTACCTTCGGCTTAGGTCATGATCCCACGGTCCTGGGATCGAGCCCCACATCGAGCTCCCCGCTCAGCGGGAAGCCTGCTTCTCCCTCTCCCACTCCTCCTGCTTGTGTTCCCTCTCTCCTTGTCTCTCTTTCTGTCAAATAAATAAAATCTTTTAAAAAAAAAAAATAATAAATAAATAAAATATTTCTAGACTGTATTTTGTGTAAAATATTTTCAAGTCTATGTTTTATTTTGGCAAGGAAGATAAAATACGTACTCTCTTGAAAATAACATATTCAACACAACTGTAATTAAAATGTTAAATTCTTAACCAGTATTATTTAAAATATCACATATATTTCAAAATATTAAAACATTTTTGGGGCACCTGGGTGGCTCAGTCAGTTGAACATCCGATTCTTGATCTCAGCTCAGGTCTTGACCTCATCATTGTGAGTTCAAGCCCCACTTAAAAACAACAACAACAAAAAACCCACTTTTACTTGGGCCTCTCTTTGCCAGGTAAGCTCTTTTAAAATATTAATTCTGGTTTAAATGTTTAATTTAAATGAATTAAAAGCACATTGTGTATTTTTTTTAGTGTTTGTAATGTATTTAATTCAGATTGTGCATTCTTATATATATAACTTTGGTTCTGAAATGATCTGTTTGATAAGTGATGGTCTAGTGATGGTCATTTTTCTTTTTAAAATTATGCTCCTTTACACAAAATAAATATGAATATTTGTACATTACTTAAATTTCAAAATTTAATATGTAAAAAGCATGCTCTCAAAATACCAACTTTTAAGAACTATTGGCTTTAAATAGTAATATTCCATAGAGTAGGCCCATTTGTTCCTTTTTTTTTTTTTTTTTTGCCTGAATTCATGGAACTGGCTCAAACATCAATTTCTGAGGTATGAGAAAATACTGTTAGAATAGATCCCAAAACCAGAATAAAAAAGAAGGGGAATCTGTTAGATACTCTCTGTTGTTGTAGTCTAAACGTAGGATATCTTGAAACTGATTAAGTTCTAGACATGACAGATGACCCTCCAGTCCCTTCTGAGCATTATTGTGAGGCTCAGTTGAATTCACTGTAGCTAAGACAATCTCACTGTAATGGACTGTGTCAGAGAAAATAAACAGTAAATAAGCTTTTCATGATACTTCTCCTTATGAAGGCAAAAGTTATCTCCCCTCTTTTCCTCACTCCCTCCATCTCTCCTTTCCTCTCTCTCTTCCTCCCTCCCTTCCTTCCTTCCTCTTTCTCTTTCCTTCCGTTTCCTCTTCCCTCCCTCCCTCTTTCCTCCCTTCCTCCCTCCCTCCTTCCTTCCTCCCTTTTTCTTTCCTTCCTTTTCGAAAATATTCAATCTCTCTCTAAAAATATACTAACAATTTAAAGAACAGTTTATATACATATGGAATAAGTAGATATATTCATCAAAGTAAACTTATTTCAACGTGTCCATCTTTCACTTTTATTCTCTTATAGCTAGGCCATGGGTCATTCTGGCTGAAAGCAATCAATGAAGTAGGAAATTGAAGTGGTGATCTTTATAATTTAAGTAGAGAAAAAAAACCAACCTGCTGTTTATCGGCAAATATGTTTATTATCTAAGTTGTCTATTTGACAGAATTTATTGGATGATTGGCCAGCTCCTAATTTTCATAACACTTCACTGGTGAAATAGATATAAATTGTGTGTCTTAAGGAACAAACTTGTTTTCCTTAATCCATACAAAAGATAAGCAAATTGTAATCTTTTAAATCATTTACTGAATTTAAAGGGAAACTTTTAGTTTTCTTCTATGCAGAGAATTCTGACAATTCAATCTGCTCTTTAAATGTAATATTGAGTATGATTGCTTTGTTTCTTTCTGATTTAACTTTAAATTAAAATTTGCTTTCATCCCTTCCCAAACTGCATTTATTTTTATTTTCTTTTAAAAAATCAATTCCTCATTTCTTCCTAGCTGAACACCACAATTTTAGTCAGTTCAACTTAGATATTTCCATGTGCCACATTAGTTGCTTTGTTTCAGAATAAGGGTTCAAACTTCCTAAACGAGCCCTAAAGAGAAGACATGGCTTTTCTAGTAAGCATAAATTTTTTTCAAAATTATAGGCTGGTTAGATACAACGATTTGATACTAAAAAATTATCATTTCTTACGTATATTCCTTTAATGTTATAGAATTATCTCATTCTGACTGAAGTAGCTAACAAAATCATGGCATGGCAATCTTGATGATAATTTCCAAATTTTACTTCAGAAATTCAAGAAAATTCTCCTTTTTTGACAATATCTTGACTGTAGAATTTCCTATTTGCGAAGCTTAACAAAATTATAGTTTCCTAACTTCAAGAAATACTTTGAGATTTATCTTTTTAAGAAACATAATTTCTTACTAGTGTAACAATTTTGTTAAAACTTAGTTTTAAAATATTTAAGTTTGCTTATTCTTATGTCACATTTTGAAGTTTTATATTTGATATTTCCCTGATACAACTATCTACAAAATAAGTATTTTAAAAATGGTACTGATGAAAATATTGCTTAAATAAAAATTATACTATTTAGTCTAAATGTTTTGAATAAAAGTTTTAGGGGGAAAGTCCAATACATTCACGCAAAACCATAAGCATTAACACTGTATGATTGATTTTCATTCCTGTGGTTCCAGTTTCTTTAATGTAATTGGCATTTCACTTTCCCTCACATATTAAGGCACTAATTCCATTGAAATTAATTTGAGTTTATCTAAAAGTCCACATATATAAAATAGGCTATCTGATGTAAAGGAGGAAAAAAGGTTATATTTGTCTGTATTAATTATTGTAGCAATGAAAATTTATAAATTAGTAGGGATTGGATTAAATGCTTTTTTTATTTGAAAATAAAAGTTTTGTTGTCCCCTCTGAGTTCTCAATGTGGTTTTTTGACAATGTATGTGACATAAGACTTAATTTGAAACCACTGAACTCTGTGATCATGAATGTACAAAAACTTGACCATTCAAATTCCAAGTCCTAATCTATACCTTACCAAGTTAAGATATTTAATATGAGAATGCATATAGATTTTACAAACTTCACTGAAATAATTTTGACCTATATGCAGATGCCATGTATAACAGTTAAATATTCCTGTCAACTCTCCATTTTTGGTTAAAATAGCTTTAAAATAAATTCTATTTTCATTAATATATATCTCAAGGCTTTATGATCAGATCACTAACCATCACAGAATGAGTATTGGGGGCAGAGAGAAGATGGTTTCTTGTGTATAGGTAATTTTTAAGTGTTCTTAACTTTCTTTTCTCTAGAAAATGAGCAGATATTCCATGGGCAAGGATAAAATAGAACCCCACTAGAACACATAGTATGTATGCCAGTTAACACTTCTAGATGTCTCATGAGCACTTAGGCATATTGGCTTCCCTCCCTCCTCCCCATGGATGTTCAATAAACTCTTCATTCTAAAGGAATACTTCCTCTCAACTTTCTTTGCACAAAAGCAACAGTCCTTACACAATCTAAAAAAAACAAAACAAAAAAAAGAATCCTAGAAAATACTTTATTTCATAAAACTAACAAATGTATCAATGAGGCCTTTGGGAAAAGTTGACCACATAGATCTTGTAAATACCCCAGCACATTTTAATTGTACTCACAATGCAGAGGCCAATATTAAATTGGTTTCTTAAAAAGAAAAAAAAAATTAACAGCTCAAAGGATACAATGGATTTTAAAACACTCTAAAACATTGTTTTAAATACTTTCTAATTATTTGAGTAATTTCTAGATTCTCAAAAAGAAAAACAAATTTATCAGCATTGTCTATCTTAACATTTGCAATTTAGAACGGAAAAAGTATTATAAAATGAAGATATTTGAGTATTTATTTTCAGCTGCACTTAAGTGTTATTTAAAAAGGTTCTGTTATTTAAAGAGGCCAAATTTAGTCTGTTGGCTTTGAGCCTACAGAATTTTTTAAAGTCTAGTGAAAGCTCCAATGGTCTTTGCAGTAATCAAAGCAAAAATTTTAAAGTTTTTTTACACTTTCAGAATGTATTCATACATTTCTAACAATATAAAATGCATTGATTTTATTGCTGCAAACAGTAGTCTACATCTGTGCAACCATGCTTTTTAATGATCATACTTCAATATATTTCAGTGACTTATTTGTCGAGAGTATACATATTCTATCTACATTTAAACTGTGTTTCCTTCAAAGGAGGTTGAAATAAATGTACCTATGGTAGAAAAATTCAGCTTTTCTAGTATCAAAAAACACATAATTAAAATTTTTGTGTGAGCTGTGTCATCACTTGGGCCTAACACATATTTAGGCAAAAGAGAACAAATAAATGCCCTGTAGGAGAAGGTAATTACATATGTATAAGAGAGTAACATGACAGCTATTTTGGAAACAATCCCTGTCAATTTCTTAACTTTTTATGACCTCAAAGTTACAACCATTTATGGTATGTATTTTCCTCTTTTAAAAGAACATTTTAAAATCTATGCTCAAGCATTAATGCTTTCTTTTTTGACACGACATTGAGTATGATTACAATTATCAACTCAAATTCTATTAGAGTATTAACAATCAATGTTATGCAAAGTCATAAAATATATGTGAAATAAATATAATGACCTTGTGTGTTAAAATTAACATTTACACAACTCTGCCCTGTAAAATATTCCCTACGTAAATCAGATATCTGGAAATTTTTCAACTGACATTTTACTACTGATGAGAAACAAGGAGTTTAGAAAGAAGATGAGAGATGGAACAAAAGATGAACATGATTAATAGGTGTTTGTTTCATAAAGACTCTAGGGAGACCCTTAAATCCTTCACTGCTCCTATAAGCTCACCAAAGTGAAGAGTTAGTTCACATGCCTTTCAAAGCCTTGAAAGGAAAATTCAGTAGTTACTCAATCTGTTACTGATGCTAAATTATTCCATTTGTGTCCTGTTGTGAAACCAGGTGCTCTCTGTATAATGCTGCAAGGTTAAATGTTGACTGTATTCATTAGATACATTTTTTCCCCAAATAAGCACCTAAATTATTCCCACAGAAATGTTTCACGTTGGAGTCTGTTTCAAATAATCGCACCTGAAGACTAAACACCTTTCTTGTTCTTTATCCCTCCCCTCCACCGTAAAGAACTTGCTTTTTAACTTTTCTTTTTAAATTCTTTTGATCAAAAATGCATAATCTACTTTGCTTCTCGTTTTTTTTTCCCCCCAAAGAATCACTCTTGTTCTCCAACTTTGTAGAAATATAAAGGGGAAGTTAAAAACTTTATACAGTATTTGAGTCTTTAAAGTTATGGATATCCGACAGTAATCACTTCTAGTAAAGACCTTGCCATTCCTAACTTGCCATTCCTAACTGCCTGATATAAATATATGGAAGATTCTTTAATTAAAACCATAGAGATGTAATGAGTACAGTAGCACAAAATTTGTGTCAGTTTGCTTTTGGATGATATTTATTTGCAGCGGCACATAAGATTTTAATAATTCTGTCAAATATGTTTGTGGATAATTTATTAATCCCTCAATTGTTTAGGTACAGTAAGAACACACGCGCACTATATGTATGCATATATGTGTACACACATATATATCCATGCAGGAAGGCATCAACTGCCATATCCCAGAAATGACAATGAAAAAGGAAAAATAAACAAGAATTCTATCATTAGTTGCCCACAGTCTCACTCACAAAAGGGTAATGCTGGGAGGTTAAGCTGTTGAGTAAAACAAAACAAAACAAAAAACCAAACCAAAAACAAAACAAAACACAACACAACCAGTTGCCTCAAATGGGAGCTTCCCGCAGGCTTTCGCGCTGAGGAACAAGGAAGACGAAGTTTTCGGGATCCCTCGGGCCGGGATCCCGACACCTTCCGCCAACGCCCCCCCACGCCCCCCACCCCGCCAAGGGGGTCTTTCAAGGAATGCTCCCGCAGAGCCCCGCAGGAGCTGGTGACAGACCTAGATGAGGAGCGAGTGGAAGAGAAAGCACCGAGCGCGTCCACAAAGCGCCCGGGCCGCCCCTCTCGCCGAGGCGCCGCAGCTCTCGCGGCTGGCGCAGAAGGAAGGGCTGGACGGAAGCCGCGGCGCCAGGGACTACAGGGGTGGCGGGTGACGGACGGTGGGCGGCTGGGCGCGCGGGCCGAGGCGCGAGCCAGGAGGCAGGCGGGGAGGCCCCGGGCTGGGAGGCCCGCAGCCCGCGCCGCCGCCCCGAGCCGCGTGCGCGCGCGGCCGCATCAGCTGAGCGCGCGGCGCGTGTCACGTGGTGCGCGTGTCGAAGGTCACGGCGCGCTCACAATGGAGCTCTCGGAGTATGTGCAGAAAGGCTTCCAGATGCTGGCAGATCCTGGCTCCTTCGACTCCAACGCCTTCACGCTTCTCCTCCGGGCGGCTTTCCAGAGCCTGCTGGACGCCCAGGCGGACGAGGCCGTGTTAGGTAAGCCGCTCGGCTCTGAGCTAGATCGGCCTGGGTGGAGGGGCGCTCGGAGAAGAGGAGCGAGACCGAGCGAGAGGGGAAAACCCCGGGAAGAGGAAGTCTCCCGGCTTTGCCCTTCGCTCCGGACGGAGTGTGGGGATGTTAACCCGGAGCGGACCCTGACCATTGTTCTGTTCCCAGTTGGCACCTGCACATAGCCTGCTACACGTTTCTGGTCTGATTTCTCCTCCCAGTCTCTTTGTTCCTTTGTAAAGCCCGTGTTCAAGTCTTGTTTGTGGCCTAAACATGTAAGGTGTTCAGCCTGGTCTGAGGCAAAGGCTGGTTGACACTTGGACTTCATCAGGGCAGCTCCCTGCAATTCAAGCGTTCAGTGCTAGGCTGGCAAAGGTTTTAAAGAGTCTGTTTCCAAAGTAATTACTAGGTCACGTAGTCTTGACATTTTCCAACTTAGAGAATACCTCAAGTTCCTATGATCACTCCAACACACTAGTTAAGTATGTTTTGCACAGGTTCCACGCCTGGAACCTTAAAATATGGTGCAGAGTGTTTTGTTCCGCACCAGTTACCAAGAGAGGAGTCTCTTTTAAGTGGTCCGGTCAGTGATTGCCGAGTGCCGTGTCAGTATGGATTGAAGGCATATTTTAAGACAGATCACTTTTAGATCATTTTCTTAAATATAAATATCCCAACAATTCAAATTTTGTTTTTTTCTGTAGTTTCATGATCTAAACACTTGTACAAAAAGTATGAAAGTGGAAGTTCTTTAAACGAAAATAGTAACCACCACCTGGGTTAATCTCAAAAAAAGGATAGCTGTCAAAATCTGAAAATATTTTGAAAATTGTATTTTATATTCTGAACTCGTTCCCCGCCTCTGATACGTTAATGTCCTTGGAGCCAGTTATCCTAAAAGTAACCATTCTTTAGAGGGAAAGTTTATTCATTCTTAAATTTACACCATGTAAAATATTTATCTTATTTTCCTCTGAATATACTGCAACCAGCATTGTAATGACCACTGTGTAGTTATTTTTTTTCTTTGGGGCTACAGTGTTTTTTAAAAAACAGTAAGAAATTAAGGCAAAATAAAAGAAGGTAATTGAGACTGGTAACAGCAGAATTATTGATGTGTGTTCTTTTTTGTTTTCCATTGACCTTGTTGCTCATCTCATTTACTTATAATTACCAGTCCTTATAGTTGAATTCTTTTTGTGTTCTTGTTAAAGGGGATTTTTGCCCAAATGAAAATATCCATTTTAGAAACATGACTATAAAGAATTTATTATCACAGGCATCACTAGCAATTAATTTATTTTAGATCACCCAGACTTGAAACATATCGATCCTGTGGTTTTAAAACATTGTCACACAGCAGCTGCAACTTACATACTGGAGGCAGGAAAGCAAAGAGCTGACAAATCAACTCTAAGGTACAGGATTTATTTAAATATCCATTTGTTTTCAAATCGTACCTTTAAGATTCCAATTTCAGTTTTTTAAAATGGACACTAAACTTTGGCTTTTTTCCCCCCTTTAGCACTTATCTAGAAGACTGTAAATTTGATAGAGAGCGAATAGAACTGTTTTGCACGGAATATCAGGTTACTTACTTAAAGTTTTTTAAATTAACAATTACTATTTTTCTTCTCTTTGCAAAGATGTGTTTTCTTTCTTTCTTTCCTCCCTCCAGAATAATAAGAATTCCCTAGAAAGCCTACTGGGAAGGTAGGTACTGTATAAGGTGTCAAGCTGAGCCACTTTTCACTTGCAGGTATGAATGGAGAGTGCTGGTGTGAAACAAAACAGGGAAAAAAGACAGGGATCTTGACCAAAAGAAAAGGGGCCAAAGGGCAAGTGAAACAATTGAAGTTAAGCTAATGTTTTTAAAGATAAAGTTTATTGAGATAATTTTTAAAATGCTCTTTTACTCTTCAGAACTTGAAAATAAAGTTTAACAATGTTTTAAATTCAGAGTAAATTGAAAATGTGTATGTGTGTGTGGGGGGGAAGTAGACACCATTCTTGGTAAAAATAAATACTGAAAGTTTTTATGTAGATATTATGTACAAAATTATCATTGTATTTTTTAGTATAGGCAGATCTCTCCCTCATATAACTGATGTTTCTTGGCGTTTGGAATATCAGATAAAGGTAAAGTTTAATAAACTGTTCTCTAGGGGGATTTAGGGAACTTTAAAAAAAATAGAGTTAAAGACTGAAATTATGTATTGTGTTGTTTTAGACCAATCAACTTCATAAGATGTACAGACCTGCATATTTGGTGACCTTAAATGTAGAGGTATTTACATATAAGCCTTATCTAAAATTTAAATGTGAAATGAAAATTTAAATGTCCTTGATTTACATAAAGAGCATTTTTTTTCTTCCCTAGAACACTGATTCCCGATCCCACCCAGAGATTAGTTTTAGTTGCAGCATGGAACAATTACAGGTACAGTATTAGGATCTGTGAATATACTTCTCTGTTTATAGATGTTTAATTGAGAATTATGCTTACAGAAAGTTCAAAAGAAAAATTATCTAACCATCTGTCAGCAGATAATGAAGGTTGGTTAAGAATTTAATAGGAAATGGCTTCAAAAGCAATATTTTAAAGTAGGCTTCACTTTTGAAATTAAGATGTTACTCATAAAGAATTGGTTTTATATTTGCTTTTCCCTCTGATTAAGATAAATTTCTGAATTGTAGTATTGAGTATTGTAGTATTGTAGTATTCCTTCTATTTGTGATTAGTTTGCACCAATAGGACAAAGCAAAATTAAGAACATGTCTTTGAAAATGTCTTCTTTGCTTTCAGAAATTGAATTAAACTTTCAGACAGGATTTTCAATAATTTTTAAATGACTTTTTATAAAGGAGGAAGTATACATAAAATTGTAAAACTCTTTATATTGCCAATATAAGACTGGAAAAATTCAAAACTACATTGGTTAATGGACATGATAACGAATTTATTTCTTACCACTTAAAAAAATGAAGAGCATTACTTGAAATTTTGATGAATTTTGAATTTTTCAAAAGGCATCTCCTGTGGAATTGTTTTAATGTAACCATTAACCAAACTTTAAACTTTCAGAAAGTATGAATACAGTATAGTTTTTTTAGGTAACTTGAGAAATTTAGTTTTGAGATACCTTGCCTGTTACGAGGATTCGATTGGAAATTATATTTCAAATGTGAGGGAAAGTAGCCCACTTGAAGATGAGATATTTTAGAGGAAAACCTTCTTTTGATCGGTAGTGGTTTGTCAAAGGTTAAAATCCTCGTGAATTTTAAACTCGTTTAGAAAGTGCCCCGACTTTTTTCTTGCATCTTTCTCAAACTTGGATACTTCTGTCTTGTGTTTTATCCTAAAAACGTGGTATTATAAACGTCTTTTAGGACTTAGTGGGGAAACTTAAAGATGCTTCGAAAAGTCTGGAAAGAGCAACTCAGTTGTAACTTGGGGAAGTTAACGATCCGCCCGGGTCTAGAGGAAGACCAGGAACGCCTTGTCGTCGGCCGAACCACCGTTTGTGCGAGCTGGATGTCCTCCTCTTAAGTAGAATTTTTTTTTTTCCTTTTGGATTTATGCCGCTCATCAATTTTGACACTT